>NC_033800.1:123400386-123515162 GCF_001876935.1 Asparagus officinalis
GGCATTATAACGGCATACAGAACACTTTCACAATAACATGTGGGTGTATGAAATCCGCCCCTGTGTATTATGAAGTGTGTTTGCCCAGCAAAACAACAAACACTTTTAAGCCGTCGATCCCCTCAAAGAAGGATCCGGCTCTTCTCGAAGGTATCTCAAGGATACAGAACGAGGATCTGCGCATACCAAACACAGGTATTGACGCATAAGAAATTGCAAGAATACATGTTTAACGAAATGCAAAAGGATGAAAGAGATATACCCCCATGTGAACCGGCACAGGGAGCCAGCCCCTCGGAGACTGACAGTTCGGTATTGGCCTCGAGAACCTCGAGATCCTACGCGTGGATCGACATTGACCAATAATGTATGCCTACAGTAAAACCCAACGTGAAAAATTAGGGCTTTGAAGTTAGAAATTGAACAAATAGCACAGAAATATCGTCGAAACAGTGAATGCCCAAAGGTCACAGTTAACAGGAACTCTGGAATTTTTAAAGAAAGGGGTGAACAAACCTATCAAATCCGAGTAAGATATCCCCAAATGAAAGCTCCAACCCAAGGTCGGAAACAAGAGGAGGAAAGAAGGGCAGAAAAAGTTGTAGAAAACGCACAAACATCGCCCAAGAAATCGCTGCAAAATCGATGATGAAACGCTCTGAAAAACCCTAAGTCGGGTTTATAACTGCCACTTGCGAAGCCAGAGACAGACTTCACTGTCTCGCCGTGCGAGGAACAGTAAATACACGTCTCCACGCGAGCAGTAGATATTGTCCCGCACCACAAGCACAGTATGAGCTGTTCTGCATATCACTGAAATCGGCGGACGATTGTTTTAATATGCATGTTTCGACAATATGAATACTCCAATGGGGTTTACGAGTCTAAACTTGTTTGTCCTACATTCGACGGAAGTTTCTGGAGATATTACTCTTGAATATTCTTAAGCATACCTGACGAACTTTCGAGAGACAAACAAGTAGCAATCTGAAATACCAACTTTAATTCAAAGATCTCAAACAAAACGGAATCGAGCGATAAACGCAGTCCGAGAAAAGTATTAGCTATTCTACAAAAAACTGAATAGGACAATGAATGAAACGAGAGATCAAGAGCGAAGCATTTCAGAATTCTTCTACCGATTCTACTCCACCCAAGCATTAGAAGGGATCGATAAGTAAAAATCTATCTTATCCCAAAGTATCTCATGCTCCTCTATAAAAAGGAATGAGTCTGGAATACTTTGATCGGGGGATTGTAGGCAGTTAAAAAACTGCCAATAGATATCCGAACATAGAAAAAAACTACTCAAAAATGAAGATATTGACTGTCTCGCCAAGAGACATGTTTGCTGTCTCACCAGCCGAGACAGAGTTTACTGTCTCGCCAAGCGATGACAGTCTCACTGTCTCGACGGAGACAGTCTTGCTGTCCGCAGCGAGACAGTCCTTGCTGTCTCGCAGAAAGAGACCAGTCCTTGCTGTCTCGCCAGCGCGACAGTCCTTCGCTGTCTCGCCACGAGACAGTGTTTCCTGTCCGCAGCCGAGCGACAAGTAGCGAACCAGTGTTTTACGTTCGCCAGCCGAGACAGTACTTTAAGTGATCAAAACCACCTCTGTAAAACTGCTCTTACACGTGTCATTAATGCAAAGCACGTGCGAAGAAAACATCAGTGGCCGTGAAAATCACAGTGAGTAACTGCCAAGAATAACGGAGTTAAAACGTGGGAGTAGTTCAAACAGCCGAAAACATACCGAACAACTGGCTTTTTCCGAGACAGCAAATTTACTGTCTCGCGGGCCGAGACAGCAAACACTGTCTCGCCCGTCGAGACAGTAAACACTGTTTCGCCGTACTAATTCACTGTTTGGTTGAGTTTTTCAGTTACAGACCCCTGAGGCTATAAATACCCCCCTAGGGTCCTTCTGACGGGGATCGAGCATATTTTCGAGCAATCCAGAGCAGAGAGAGCAGATTTGAGTTTTCGTGTGACTCCTTGAAATTGAGCTTTGACTTGATTTTAAGAAGAACGACTATCTTACTTTAATAAGATATCGTTTCAAGTTCTCACTTCGATAAACGAAGTCAGAATCAGTAAACCCCCTTCACGATCTGTGATTCGGCGGTCCACGAACCAAAGCGTTCCCGGCACAGGCAAAGTCCCACAAAAACAGGATTCGATAAACGACTTCTGTGTTAGTTTCTCAAGAGTTGTAATTTTCTAATTTTTTCATTGTAATTCGTTGTAAACGACCGAAGTTCAATAGAATTATCAATGGAAGCAACTTTTGACGCAAACATGCATAAGTCGACTTACGTTATGTTCTGGAATTGTTGGTTTTGGCTCTGTCGAGTCTACTTATCAAGACTGATAAGTCGACTTATGATCTGTTCTCCAGTTGTTGGATTTGAATATGGTTGTTGGTTCACCTCAGGTGAAAGTATTTGGTTTGTTTCACTTTGGGGCCATTGGAAGAGCTATCAGTCGCAGATTTATTGGTAAAGAGTTGAGAACTCTTCTATTGGATTAAGGGCCGTTGGAGGTCATTTGATTCCTTGAGAAAAAGGATACGTAGGCAGTCATTTTATGATGCAACCGATTTGGTAAGTTGATACCGAATTTTGTAGAGTGATGACATTCTCATTTGGGTCTCGACTTGTTGCTGATTGAGTCTGTTGTCGTGAATTTGGTTTACTTCGTACTGGACATAACAAATGGGACATTTGGTTTGGTTAGCATCGGTTCAGTTTTGCAAAAACTTCGCCGAGGTTGAGAATTATAGAAACGGCAAAAACATTGGAGAAGATCAGGAAAATGGAGCTGACAGACATTCGGGTGCTCTCCGGTCGACCGCAAGCTTTGGCATGGTCGACCGGCAACTGTTCGTGGGAAAAATCGTAGCTTTCTTCATTGTTGATATCATTGTTATCTCAGTTAACAACTTTATGCGTTACAAAGATCCGGTCTTTTTATAAGATCCGGTTACAATGAAAAATCAAAGAAAACAAAGTAAAGATTACAATTTTTTCCTTTTGTGTCGAACGAATCGCGAGCTCCTGTTTTGCGGTCACTCGCTTTGTGTGGGTTCTTTGCCTGCGCCGGGGTTATTTGCCGTGGACCACCGCGTGATCTCGATCCGGTCGGATCTACACGATATGACGGGTAATATTCCACCAAGGGAATAATAGCCGGGAGGGATTGTTTCACCAAGGAAACAACCGCTCGAATCTCGGGATCTAAGAACCAAGCTTAGATCCGGAGTGTGATCGTGTAGATCTCAAATCCAATCCTCTCGAACTCCTGCCTTATTTGGCGGTGGTGATCGCCGAGCACCGGATCTGAAAGTCCAAGTCTCCAAGCCTTCAAAGTTGTGATCTTTTTTTAGATCTGAGTCTTCAATCCAGCAGGGCTTCGCCTCTCTCCAAAATTTCCAACCTCTGAAACAAATGAGCACAAGGCCTATTTATAGGCGCTCAAAACTGTGCCTTGGGCACGAAACAAGCCTAGCCACCCATGGGTGGCTCGGCCTTGGCCGAGCCACCTCAGGGTGGCTCGGCCTTGGCCGAGCCACCCTGGGGTGGCTCGGCTTTGGCCGAGCCACCTCAGGGTGGCTCGGCCTTGGCCGAGCCACCCTGGGGTGGCTCGGCTTTGGCCGAGCCACCCTAGGGTGGCTCGGCCTTGGCCGAGCCACCCTGGGGTGGCTCGGCTTTGGCCGAGAGATCTCTCCTTCCAACCAGGTCAGATCTGCTCTGGCCGAATCTTCCGTTGCCGAGGGCGTAGTGACTCTCTCAAAGAGAGCCCGCCAAAGGCAACGTCAGCGCCTTGCGAAACAAATCGCAAAGGCAATGGAATCTGTGGACGGGATCCGTTACAACACGGATCTGAAGAACAGAAGAGGCGAACGACCTCAACAACCAATGAATGGCAACTCCTCCAAGCCACCAACGAACGAATGGATCCGTGTCAAACGGAACCGTTCAACGCTGGAGGATCGCATTCAGAAGCGCCGCGCACTCTCAGCACAAGCACGAGCTCAAGTTCAAGAAGCCCGTAGAAGGTGGCAGAATGGAGTAGCCAAGAAATCACCACTAACTCACAAAATATGGAGGCCAAAGTCCAAAGTGGTGAGTCAGGCCGAGGATCGACCTTTACAGCCTTCAAAACGAGTTCAACCTCCCGAACCATCCCGAGGAAGGAGGTCAATCTTGGAGCGCCTCGGTCCAATTCCCGACGAGCGCAACGAAGTCCATGAACGCTCGGGCCCGATGAAGAGGCTCCGAACTAATCAACATGCTGGGGGTCGACACAACCCTCAACATGACAAAGAGTTTACGGCACCCAAGCGCACTACCTTGCGCATCGAAGTTCGGGAGCCCGCTGAGAATTCATGTCTACAAAGGCGTGTTTCGAGGCGAGTGACTCTCGGAAGTCCAAATAAGGCAGTTTGCTCTCAGAAGGAAACGTTGTCATCCGAGGATGATAACGTTATACCTGGGAAATCATGCCAACACGCGATAGGTTACTCCGATCAAATGGACGAGTTGTACTATCGTGCTGGGGGTACGAACAAAACAAGAAAAAGAAGCCCTCAAGGGCTCGAAACTCAGTGCCCATGTGCCAAGCTCATTCGGGTAGTACTGTCTCAATGCAACTGCATCAAGGGAGTCCCCGAGAGAATTTCAGTGTTCGAAAGGCTCGGCACCGAAACGCCAAAACCAAGGCATAGGCGCTTCCGGCAAAGAAGAACAGTGGTTAAGGATGGAGAATTTCCGAAGGTCACCGCCAACATGACCAGCAAAGAGACATCGACACAGATTGATCTCAAATCGTTTCTGGAAGCGTCCCGGCGTGTAACCCGTCTGCAGTCCGGAGCCATCGCACGAGGAACTTATGGTAGGGTTCGGATAAGATTGCCTTCGGAAGATGAAGAATCGGATTCCTGCTCTGCTGTCGCATCGGACAATACAGTGTCCAGCGAAGGACAACCCCGCGAGTCATTCATGATAGGCGCGGAAGAAATGGCCAAAATGCTTGAAGACGCTTTGGCTAAGCAGAAAGAAAGTTTTAAATTCGAGATGGAGACGGCCATGCAGCAGATGAGAGAGATGCATGAACAGCAAATCCAAGCATTCAGGAACCAACAAGGTGAACCAAGCCACCGTAACCAGGTTGCTCAGGAAAAGGAGCACGCGGATGGGGATGAAGCTCACAATGCCAATAACCCTCCCATCAATGCAGGGGGTGGTAGTGAGGATGCCAACGGGGATACAAGTGAAGACTTGAAGATCAAAAGCCTCGAGAGTAAAATCAATACGTTGCTGTCTGCTCAAGAGGTAAAGAAAACGGGCATTCCTTGTCCATACCCGAGGGAATGGGAATCAATCCCCTATCCGGCGAAGTTTAGTCTAATCAACTTCACGCCGTTCGATGGAAGGGGTTCCCCCACCCAGCATTTGATTTATTTCAAATCGCACCTGGGTGCTATCTCTGGGAACGAGCCTCTGATGGTGCGGTCATTCGTCGGCACTCTTCGCGGAGCTGCCTTCGATTGGTATCGTCGCCTCAAGCCAGGAAGCGTGAACAGCTGGGATGACATGGAGACGAAGTTCCTTGCAAATTTCTTCGACGACGACACCGAGATCTCTATCGGATCGTTGCTCGACGAGAAACAAAAAGACGGGGAGTTAGTCGACACCTTCGTCAAAAGGTTCCGGAACAAGGCGATGAATTGCCGGGACCCGATCACCGAGGAATTCATTCTCCAGACTTGCCACAACAACCTCGCATTGGACGTATTGGAGGCAATGGGGACAGCACCGTCTGACACTTGGAAGGATCTGAAGGTGCGCGGTGAACAAGCCGAACGCTTCCTTAAAAGGAAGAAGGCCGAAAGGAACCAACCGACGGTTAATCTGCTGGACTCAAACTTCGCTTCCCGTGGTAAGGGCAAAGCACCTGCAGCTGCTGGTGGTGCTAATCAAGCGTCACAACAGCAATCCCGAAGGCAGCAGAAGACTTCGGGTCCGAGACTCCAGAGAGAGTATTCCTTCAAGGACGAAGACGTTCCAACCATCTTCGAATCGCTCCTCGAAGGCAACAAGATCAAGCTACCACCTATCACGAATCAGGAGGAAGCTGATAACACTACGGACCCAAAGTACTGTGCATACCACAGAAGGGTTGTTCATCCCACCAAGGATTGCTTTGCTCTCAGGAATAGCATTCAGACCTTGGTCGAAGCCGGCGTTATAACGCTAAGGTAAGCCAAATAAAAACGGCAAAACTCCGACCGGTATAAGAGTATAAACTGCTTCCTGACACTCCAAAGAGTATACGAGTATAAACTGTTTCTCAATCCTCCGACCGGTATAAGAGGTTAAACTACTCCCTGATACTCCAATAGGTATATGAGTCTAAACTGTTTCCCCACTTTTGACGGGAAGTTCCTGGAGAATATTAAGCTAATATTCTTAAGGATAACCCGGTTAGTTAACTGATAATAATGTCCGAACCAGTTCCGCAGAGGAAACTGGGGGTGGACGATTTATGTAACGGGAAGTTCCCAAAACCACAGCAATGTAATGAATAAGGACTCCCATTCAAGTTCTCACTGTGTCTGTGCACTCAACACTCTCTCTGTTAGAGTCTGGACGTAAAGTTCCTGATTGGTCAAACCTTCTTACAGTTAGGACCACAGTCAAAATCCCCTCTCGATTCTCCCAATGAACGAGAGGTCCACAAATCAAGCGATCAAACCTTCCTACAGTTAGGATCGTCTTAAACCTTCCATTCGGTCAAACCTTTCTACAGTTAGGACCAAAACCAAAAACCCCTCTCGATTCCTCCAATGAACGAGAGGTCCACTTTCAAATCGAGTGATCAAACCTTCCTACAGTTAGGGTCACCTCAAACCTCCCACTTGGTCAAACCTTCCTACAGTTAGGACCAAAACCACGATTCATTCTCGATAAACGAGAAATTCATCTTTAGTTCGATAATCAAACCTTCCGACAGTTAGGGTTATCCGAATCTTTTTGATTCTCGGAGTGGAGATCCCACTCTTAGTTTCACCTTTCCGGATTCTGGGGGTGGAGATCCCACCTCGAGTCTCCTTTCCTTCTTTGTTCGGGGAATAGAATATAAAATTCTTCCTTCCCCATACCAATCCTTTTCGAAGAATTCAGGATTCATCCTAGGAAGTTTATCCCGAATCCTAAGCAGGGATAAGTCTGCGCCTAACACGCGCTGCCGGTTTAGTCTTTTTTCTGCACAAAAAGACACCAGAGTTCGATTCTGGGGTATTCTATCCTGAAACCTAAGCAAGGATAAGTCTGCGCCTGACACGCGCTGCCGGTCAGTTCTTAACCGTTTAAAAAGAACACCCGTTCACATATTCAACATTGTGACAGGTTGTTATTAATAACACCAAAATCCATGCCTTACACGCATGGGGAATTTCATCCTGAATCCTAAGAAAGGATATGCCGACGCCTAACACGCGTCGCCGGTTTAGTCTTTCCCCGTAGAAAAAGACACCAGAGTTCGATTCTGGGGTATTTTATCCCGAAGCCTAAGGAGGGATAAGTCAACGTTTAATACACGTTGCTGGGTAGCCTATTCCCATGACAACGGCGAAGTCTATGTATTCAAAGTCATAGCAACAAGTCTTAGAGGATTCAGTCTCTAAGCACAACGTTACATGCGGAACGGATTTAGACAATTCGCATGCTAGCCCGACTCAAACGGTAGTCGGTAAAGGTTAATCAAATCCGTTAAAGGCTTGGGGTTAGCCAAAAATCCTAAAGTCAGCGCCTAACACGCGTCGCCGGGTAGTCTATTCCCGTGAGAAAGACGAAGTCTACGTATTCGAAGTCGTAGCATCAAGTCTAAGGGAGTTCATTCCTTTAGCACAACGTCACATGCGGAACGGACTTAAGACAATCCGCATGTAAGCCCGATTCAAACGGTAATCGGTAAAAGCATGACAAATCCGTTGAGGGCTGAGGATTTGCCAAAAATCCTAAGTCAACGTCTGATACACGTTGCTGTTTAGTCTTTTCACAGGAGAAAGACGAAGTCTACGTATTCAATATCGTAGCACTAAAAGAGTTAACTCTTTTAGCATAACGTCACATGCGGAACGGACTTAAAACAATCCGCATGCTAGCCCGACTCAAACGGTAGTCGGTAAAGGCGCATCAAACCCGTTGATGGCTGAGGATTTGCCAAAAATCCTATAAATATGCGAGTCATTGACGCATCAACTTTATGAGTTGGTCTCGTGACTCGAGCATCCAACGACCTTGGGATAAGATCCATGCTCCAATTCCTTAAGAGCTTAAACCGTGTGTACTCCAGCAGACGTACGAGTATAAACTGTGTCAAATGCCGAACAGTGCATCATAATGAAGCCTGGACGCCGGACAACGCGTCGCAATGAAGCTCAAACGCCAGACAACGCGTTATAGATGAAGATTCAACGCAGTCAATCGATGATAAGTTCTGTGTTGAAGCAGCAAACTCGAGCCAAAAAGTCAAGAAATCAAGAATCGACTTCAAGTTCAAATTCCAACAACGGTCAGACAATAAATGCAGCACCGGAACCCCTACAGGCATTCTACAAAGCACTGAATAGCCTGAAGGAATTGAAGGAATCCAGAACAGAAGTCATTCCAGAGTCCCGTTACACCGACTGAAGGTTGGGACAATCACATCCAAAGTATTCCAGACTCTTCTATAAAAGAATGAGACTGAAATACTTTGGAGGGGGTATCTGTAGGCGTATAAAATTGCCTATAGGTCCCTTAGCACAGCTCGACGCCGATTTAACAAACGGACCACCGGGCGACGTATCCAAACAAGACCGTTAGCTCGCCAACGCTGAAGCCAAGCTATACGCAACGGAGCAGGTTAACGAGGCGACAAATCGCACCCAAGCATTGGAATGCATCCACTCGCACGCGGAATCAAACCAATGTTTAGGTGAATCACCGAGTCATCTAAACAAGAGCGAACTCGGATGAATCACGATCAAATCAACATCAATTCCGGACTCAAATTCAGAAGTTGGTTTACTGCCATATCAGGAACCCGACTCACTGCCATATCTGGAATCAAGTCAACAAGTCGTTGCCAAGTCAATCAACCACACAAGAGAACCAGAACCGGAAACAAAGGACGAAACGGACAAACACCCGGGGACTCGGCCGAAACCGAACCACCCCAGGGTGGCTCGGCCCAAGCCGAGCCACCCTGAGGTGGCTCGGTGGCCGAGCCACCCCAGGGTGGCTCGGCCAAGGCCGAGCCACCCTGAGGTGGCTCGGCCAAAGCCGAGCCACCCCAGGGTGGCTCGGCCAAGGCCGAGCCACCCTGAGGTGGCTCGGCCAAGGCCGAGCCACCCATGGGTGGCTAGGCTCAGAACTGTGCAAATGCACAGTTCTGAGTGCCTATAAATAGGCCTTGTGCTCATTTGTTTCAGAGGTTGGAAATTTTGGAGAGAGGCGAAGCCCTGCTGGATTGAAGACTCAGATCTAAAAAAGATCACAACTTTGAAGGCTTGGAGACTTGGACTTTCAGATCCGGTGCTCGGCGATCACCAACGCCAAATAAGGCAGGAGTTCGAGAGGATTGGATTTGAGATCTACACGATCACACTCCGGATCTAAGCTTGGTTCTTAGATCCCGAGATTCGAGCGGTTGTTTCCTTGGTGAAACAATCCCTCCCGGCTATTATTCCCTTGGTGGAATATTACCCGTCATATCGTGTAGATCCGACCGGATCGAGATCACGCGGTGGTCCACGGCAAATAACCCCGGCGCAGGCAAAGAACCCACCAAAGCGAGCGACCGCAAAACAGGAGCTCGCGATTAGTTCGACAAATAAGGAAAATTGTAATCTTTACTTTGTTTTCTTTGATTTTTCATTGTAACCGGATCTTATAAAAAGACCGGATCTTTGTAACGCATAAAGTTGTTAACTGAGATAGCAATGATATCAACAATGAAGAAAGCTACGATTTTTCCCGCGAACAATCTGGCGACCACAGTGGGAGCCAACAGCTTTACTGCCGAAGCTGTCGCGTCGCAGCCGCGGATCCCGATCCCGGTCGAGGAGGAGGTCGAGTACGAATTCGACCAACAAAAGTTCGAGGAGTATCTGTCATCCTCGTCCGAATCCACCTCCCCTCGCAAGTCCAAGTCTCCAAAGCTCTCTTCCAAGAGAAAACTTCGTTGGTACGAAGAAGTTGAAGCTGCCAACGAAGATCTCGCCCCGTTTGATGCCGAAGCTGCATCGGGTGAGATCTCTCCTTCCAACCAGGTCAGATCTGCTCTGGCCGAATCTTCCGTTGCCGAGGGCGTAGTGACTCTCTCAAAGAGAGCCCGCCAAAGGCAACGTCAGCGCCTTGCGAAACAAATCGCAAAGGCAATGGAATCTGTGGACGGGATCCGTTACAACACGGATCTGAAGAACAGAAGAGGCGAACGACCTCAACAACCAATGAATGGCAACTCCTCCAAGCCACCAACGAACGAATGGATCCGTGTCAAACGGAACCGTTCAACGCTGGAGGATCGCATTCAGAAGCGCCGCGCACTCTCAGCACAAGCACGAGCTCAAGTTCAAGAAGCCCGTAGAAGGTGGCAGAATGGAGTAGCCAAGAAATCACCACTAACTCACAAAATATGGAGGCCAAAGTCCAAAGTGGTGAGTCAGGCCGAGGATCGACCTTTACAGCCTTCAAAACGAGTTCAACCTCCCGAACCATCCCGAGGAAGGAGGTCAATCTTGGAGCGCCTCGGTCCAATTCCCGACGAGCGCAACGAAGTCCATGAACGCTCGGGCCCGATGAAGAGGCTCCGAACTAATCAACATGCTGGGGGTCGACACAACCCTCAACATGACAAAGAGTTTACGGCACCCAAGCGCACTACCTTGCGCATCGAAGTTCGGGAGCCCGCTGAGAATTCATGTCTACAAAGGCGTGTTTCGAGGCGAGTGACTCTCGGAAGTCCAAATAAGGCAGTTTGCTCTCAGAAGGAAACGTTGTCATCCGAGGATGATAACGTTATACCTGGGAAATCATGCCAACACGCGATAGGTTACTCCGATCAAATGGACGAGTTGTACTATCGTGCTGGGGGTACGAACAAAACAAGAAAAAGAAGCCCTCAAGGGCTCGAAACTCAGTGCCCATGTGCCAAGCTCATTCGGGTAGTACTGTCTCAATGCAACTGCATCAAGGGAGTCCCCGAGAGAATTTCAGTGTTCGAAAGGCTCGGCACCGAAACGCCAAAACCAAGGCATAGGCGCTTCCGGCAAAGAAGAACAGTGGTTAAGGATGGAGAATTTCCGAAGGTCACCGCCAACATGACCAGCAAAGAGACATCGACACAGATTGATCTCAAATCGTTTCTGGAAGCGTCCCGGCGTGTAACCCGTCTGCAGTCCGGAGCCATCGCACGAGGAACTTATGGTAGGGTTCGGATAAGATTGCCTTCGGAAGATGAAGAATCGGATTCCTGCTCTGCTGTCGCATCGGACAATACAGTGTCCAGCGAAGGACAACCCCGCGAGTCATTCATGATAGGCGCGGAAGAAATGGCCAAAATGCTTGAAGACGCTTTGGCTAAGCAGAAAGAAAGTTTTAAATTCGAGATGGAGACGGCCATGCAGCAGATGAGAGAGATGCATGAACAGCAAATCCAAGCATTCAGGAACCAACAAGGTGAACCAAGCCACCGTAACCAGGTTGCTCAGGAAAAGGAGCACGCGGATGGGGATGAAGCTCACAATGCCAATAACCCTCCCATCAATGCAGGGGGTGGTAGTGAGGATGCCAACGGGGATACAAGTGAAGACTTGAAGATCAAAAGCCTCGAGAGTAAAATCAATACGTTGCTGTCTGCTCAAGAGGTAAAGAAAACGGGCATTCCTTGTCCATACCCGAGGGAATGGGAATCAATCCCCTATCCGGCGAAGTTTAGTCTAATCAACTTCACGCCGTTCGATGGAAGGGGTTCCCCCACCCAGCATTTGATTTATTTCAAATCGCACCTGGGTGCTATCTCTGGGAACGAGCCTCTGATGGTGCGGTCATTCGTCGGCACTCTTCGCGGAGCTGCCTTCGATTGGTATCGTCGCCTCAAGCCAGGAAGCGTGAACAGCTGGGATGACATGGAGACGAAGTTCCTTGCAAATTTCTTCGACGACGACACCGAGATCTCTATCGGATCGTTGCTCGACGAGAAACAAAAAGACGGGGAGTTAGTCGACACCTTCGTCAAAAGGTTCCGGAACAAGGCGATGAATTGCCGGGACCCGATCACCGAGGAATTCATTCTCCAGACTTGCCACAACAACCTCGCATTGGACGTATTGGAGGCAATGGGGACAGCACCGTCTGACACTTGGAAGGATCTGAAGGTGCGCGGTGAACAAGCCGAACGCTTCCTTAAAAGGAAGAAGGCCGAAAGGAACCAACCGACGGTTAATCTGCTGGACTCAAACTTCGCTTCCCGTGGTAAGGGCAAAGCACCTGCAGCTGCTGGTGGTGCTAATCAAGCGTCACAACAGCAATCCCGAAGGCAGCAGAAGACTTCGGGTCCGAGACTCCAGAGAGAGTATTCCTTCAAGGACGAAGACGTTCCAACCATCTTCGAATCGCTCCTCGAAGGCAACAAGATCAAGCTACCACCTATCACGAATCAGGAGGAAGCTGATAACACTACGGACCCAAAGTACTGTGCATACCACAGAAGGGTTGTTCATCCCACCAAGGATTGCTTTGCTCTCAGGAATAGCATTCAGACCTTGGTCGAAGCCGGCGTTATAACGCTAAGGTAAGCCAAATAAAAACGGCAAAACTCCGACCGGTATAAGAGTATAAACTGCTTCCTGACACTCCAAAGAGTATACGAGTATAAACTGTTTCTCAATCCTCCGACCGGTATAAGAGGTTAAACTACTCCCTGATACTCCAATAGGTATATGAGTCTAAACTGTTTCCCCACTTTTGACGGGAAGTTCCTGGAGAATATTAAGCTAATATTCTTAAGGATAACCCGGTTAGTTAACTGATAATAATGTCCGAACCAGTTCCGCAGAGGAAACTGGGGGTGGACGATTTATGTAACGGGAAGTTCCCAAAACCACAGCAATGTAATGAATAAGGACTCCCATTCAAGTTCTCACTGTGTCTGTGCACTCAACACTCTCTCTGTTAGAGTCTGGACGTAAAGTTCCTGATTGGTCAAACCTTCTTACAGTTAGGACCACAGTCAAAATCCCCTCTCGATTCTCCCAATGAACGAGAGGTCCACAAATCAAGCGATCAAACCTTCCTACAGTTAGGATCGTCTTAAACCTTCCATTCGGTCAAACCTTTCTACAGTTAGGACCAAAACCAAAAACCCCTCTCGATTCCTCCAATGAACGAGAGGTCCACTTTCAAATCGAGTGATCAAACCTTCCTACAGTTAGGGTCACCTCAAACCTCCCACTTGGTCAAACCTTCCTACAGTTAGGACCAAAACCACGATTCATTCTCGATAAACGAGAAATTCATCTTTAGTTCGATAATCAAACCTTCCGACAGTTAGGGTTATCCGAATCTTTTTGATTCTCGGAGTGGAGATCCCACTCTTAGTTTCACCTTTCCGGATTCTGGGGGTGGAGATCCCACCTCGAGTCTCCTTTCCTTCTTTGTTCGGGGAATAGAATATAAAATTCTTCCTTCCCCATACCAATCCTTTTCGAAGAATTCAGGATTCATCCTAGGAAGTTTATCCCGAATCCTAAGCAGGGATAAGTCTGCGCCTAACACGCGCTGCCGGTTTAGTCTTTTTTCTGCACAAAAAGACACCAGAGTTCGATTCTGGGGTATTCTATCCTGAAACCTAAGCAAGGATAAGTCTGCGCCTGACACGCGCTGCCGGTCAGTTCTTAACCGTTTAAAAAGAACACCCGTTCACATATTCAACATTGTGACAGGTTGTTATTAATAACACCAAAATCCATGCCTTACACGCATGGGGAATTTCATCCTGAATCCTAAGAAAGGATATGCCGACGCCTAACACGCGTCGCCGGTTTAGTCTTTCCCCGTAGAAAAAGACACCAGAGTTCGATTCTGGGGTATTTTATCCCGAAGCCTAAGGAGGGATAAGTCAACGTTTAATACACGTTGCTGGGTAGCCTATTCCCATGACAACGGCGAAGTCTATGTATTCAAAGTCATAGCAACAAGTCTTAGAGGATTCAGTCTCTAAGCACAACGTTACATGCGGAACGGATTTAGACAATTCGCATGCTAGCCCGACTCAAACGGTAGTCGGTAAAGGTTAATCAAATCCGTTAAAGGCTTGGGGTTAGCCAAAAATCCTAAAGTCAGCGCCTAACACGCGTCGCCGGGTAGTCTATTCCCGTGAGAAAGACGAAGTCTACGTATTCGAAGTCGTAGCATCAAGTCTAAGGGAGTTCATTCCTTTAGCACAACGTCACATGCGGAACGGACTTAAGACAATCCGCATGTAAGCCCGATTCAAACGGTAATCGGTAAAAGCATGACAAATCCGTTGAGGGCTGAGGATTTGCCAAAAATCCTAAGTCAACGTCTGATACACGTTGCTGTTTAGTCTTTTCACAGGAGAAAGACGAAGTCTACGTATTCAATATCGTAGCACTAAAAGAGTTAACTCTTTTAGCATAACGTCACATGCGGAACGGACTTAAAACAATCCGCATGCTAGCCCGACTCAAACGGTAGTCGGTAAAGGCGCATCAAACCCGTTGATGGCTGAGGATTTGCCAAAAATCCTATAAATATGCGAGTCATTGACGCATCAACTTTATGAGTTGGTCTCGTGACTCGAGCATCCAACGACCTTGGGATAAGATCCATGCTCCAATTCCTTAAGAGCTTAAACCGTGTGTACTCCAGCAGACGTACGAGTATAAACTGTGTCAAATGCCGAACAGTGCATCATAATGAAGCCTGGACGCCGGACAACGCGTCGCAATGAAGCTCAAACGCCAGACAACGCGTTATAGATGAAGATTCAACGCAGTCAATCGATGATAAGTTCTGTGTTGAAGCAGCAAACTCGAGCCAAAAAGTCAAGAAATCAAGAATCGACTTCAAGTTCAAATTCCAACAACGGTCAGACAATAAATGCAGCACCGGAACCCCTACAGGCATTCTACAAAGCACTGAATAGCCTGAAGGAATTGAAGGAATCCAGAACAGAAGTCATTCCAGAGTCCCGTTACACCGACTGAAGGTTGGGACAATCACATCCAAAGTATTCCAGACTCTTCTATAAAAGAATGAGACTGAAATACTTTGGAGGGGGTATCTGTAGGCGTATAAAATTGCCTATAGGTCCCTTAGCACAGCTCGACGCCGATTTAACAAACGGACCACCGGGCGACGTATCCAAACAAGACCGTTAGCTCGCCAACGCTGAAGCCAAGCTATACGCAACGGAGCAGGTTAACGAGGCGACAAATCGCACCCAAGCATTGGAATGCATCCACTCGCACGCGGAATCAAACCAATGTTTAGGTGAATCACCGAGTCATCTAAACAAGAGCGAACTCGGATGAATCACGATCAAATCAACATCAATTCCGGACTCAAATTCAGAAGTTGGTTTACTGCCATATCAGGAACCCGACTCACTGCCATATCTGGAATCAAGTCAACAAGTCGTTGCCAAGTCAATCAACCACACAAGAGAACCAGAACCGGAAACAAAGGACGAAACGGACAAACACCCGGGGACTCGGCCGAAACCGAACCACCCCAGGGTGGCTCGGCCCAAGCCGAGCCACCCTGAGGTGGCTCGGTGGCCGAGCCACCCCAGGGTGGCTCGGCCAAGGCCGAGCCACCCTGAGGTGGCTCGGCCAAAGCCGAGCCACCCCAGGGTGGCTCGGCCAAGGCCGAGCCACCCTGAGGTGGCTCGGCCAAGGCCGAGCCACCCATGGGTGGCTAGGCTCAGAACTGTGCAAATGCACAGTTCTGAGTGCCTATAAATAGGCCTTGTGCTCATTTGTTTCAGAGGTTGGAAATTTTGGAGAGAGGCGAAGCCCTGCTGGATTGAAGACTCAGATCTAAAAAAGATCACAACTTTGAAGGCTTGGAGACTTGGACTTTCAGATCCGGTGCTCGGCGATCACCAACGCCAAATAAGGCAGGAGTTCGAGAGGATTGGATTTGAGATCTACACGATCACACTCCGGATCTAAGCTTGGTTCTTAGATCCCGAGATTCGAGCGGTTGTTTCCTTGGTGAAACAATCCCTCCCGGCTATTATTCCCTTGGTGGAATATTACCCGTCATATCGTGTAGATCCGACCGGATCGAGATCACGCGGTGGTCCACGGCAAATAACCCCGGCGCAGGCAAAGAACCCACCAAAGCGAGCGACCGCAAAACAGGAGCTCGCGATTAGTTCGACAAATAAGGAAAATTGTAATCTTTACTTTGTTTTCTTTGATTTTTCATTGTAACCGGATCTTATAAAAAGACCGGATCTTTGTAACGCATAAAGTTGTTAACTGAGATAGCAATGATATCAACAATGAAGAAAGCTACGATTTTTCCCGCGAACAATCTGGCGACCACAGTGGGAGCCAACAGCTTTACTGCCGAAGCTGTCGCGTCGCAGCCGCGGATCCCGATCCCGGTCGAGGAGGAGGTCGAGTACGAATTCGACCAACAAAAGTTCGAGGAGTATCTGTCATCCTCGTCCGAATCCACCTCCCCTCGCAAGTCCAAGTCTCCAAAGCTCTCTTCCAAGAGAAAACTTCGTTGGTACGAAGAAGTTGAAGCTGCCAACGAAGATCTCGCCCCGTTTGATGCCGAAGCTGCATCGGGTGAGATCTCTCCTTCCAACCAGGTCAGATCTGCTCTGGCCGAATCTTCCGTTGCCGAGGGCGTAGTGACTCTCTCAAAGAGAGCCCGCCAAAGGCAACGTCAGCGCCTTGCGAAACAAATCGCAAAGGCAATGGAATCTGTGGACGGGATCCGTTACAACACGGATCTGAAGAACAGAAGAGGCGAACGACCTCAACAACCAATGAATGGCAACTCCTCCAAGCCACCAACGAACGAATGGATCCGTGTCAAACGGAACCGTTCAACGCTGGAGGATCGCATTCAGAAGCGCCGCGCACTCTCAGCACAAGCACGAGCTCAAGTTCAAGAAGCCCGTAGAAGGTGGCAGAATGGAGTAGCCAAGAAATCACCACTAACTCACAAAATATGGAGGCCAAAGTCCAAAGTGGTGAGTCAGGCCGAGGATCGACCTTTACAGCCTTCAAAACGAGTTCAACCTCCCGAACCATCCCGAGGAAGGAGGTCAATCTTGGAGCGCCTCGGTCCAATTCCCGACGAGCGCAACGAAGTCCATGAACGCTCGGGCCCGATGAAGAGGCTCCGAACTAATCAACATGCTGGGGGTCGACACAACCCTCAACATGACAAAGAGTTTACGGCACCCAAGCGCACTACCTTGCGCATCGAAGTTCGGGAGCCCGCTGAGAATTCATGTCTACAAAGGCGTGTTTCGAGGCGAGTGACTCTCGGAAGTCCAAATAAGGCAGTTTGCTCTCAGAAGGAAACGTTGTCATCCGAGGATGATAACGTTATACCTGGGAAATCATGCCAACACGCGATAGGTTACTCCGATCAAATGGACGAGTTGTACTATCGTGCTGGGGGTACGAACAAAACAAGAAAAAGAAGCCCTCAAGGGCTCGAAACTCAGTGCCCATGTGCCAAGCTCATTCGGGTAGTACTGTCTCAATGCAACTGCATCAAGGGAGTCCCCGAGAGAATTTCAGTGTTCGAAAGGCTCGGCACCGAAACGCCAAAACCAAGGTATAGGCGTTTCCGGCAAAGAAGAACGGTGGTTAAAGACGGAGAATTTCCGAGGGTCACCGCCAACATGACCAGCAAAGAGACATTGACACAGATTGATCTCAAGTCGTTTCTGGAAGCATCTCGGCGTGTAACCCGTCTGCAGTCCGGAGCCATCGCACGAGGAACTTATGGTAGGGTTCGGACAAGATTGCCTTCGGAAGATGAAGAATCGGATTCCTGCTCTGCTGTCGCATCGGACAATACAGTGTCCAGCGAAGGACAACCCCGCGAGTCATTTATGATAAGCGCGGAAGAAATGGCCAAGATGCTTGAAGACGCTTTGGCTAAACAGAAAGAAAGTTTCAAGTTTGAGATGCAGATGGCCCTGCAGACTATGAGAGAGATGCATGAGCAACAAATCCAGGCATTCAGGAACCAACAAGGTGAACCAAGTCACCGTAATCAGGTTGTTCAGGAAGAAGAGCACACGGATAGGGATGGAGCTCACAATGCCAATAACCCTCCCGTCAATGCAGGGGGTTGTTCGCGGGAAAAATCGTGTCTTTCTTCATTGTTGATATCATTGCTATCTCAGTTAACAACTTTATGCGTTACAAAGATCCGGTCTTTTTATAAGATCCGGTTACAATGAAAAATCAAAGAAAACAAAGTAAAGATTACAATTTTCCTTATTTGTCGAACTAATCGCGAGCTCCTGTTTTGCGGTCGCTCGCTTTGGTGGGTTCTTTGCCTGCGCCGGGGTTATTTGCCGTGGACCACCGCGTGATCTCGATCCGGTCGGATCTACACGATATGACGGGTAATATTCCACCAAGGGAATAATAGCCGGGAGGGATTGTTTCACCAAGGAAACAACCGCTCGAATCTCGGGATCTAAGAACCAAGCTTAGATCCGGAGTGTGATCGTGTAGATCTCAAATCCAATCCTCTCGAACTCCTGCCTTATTTGGCGTTGGTGATCGCCGAGCACCGGATCTGAAAGTCCAAGTCTCCAAGCCTTAAAGTTGTGATCTTTTTTTAGATCTGAGTCTTCAATCCAGCAGGGCTTCGCCTCTCTCCAAAATTTCCAACCTCTGAAACAAATGAGCACAAGGCCTATTTATAGGCACTCGAAACTGTGCCTTGGGCACGAAACAGGGCCTAGCCACCCATGGGTGGCTCGGCCATGGCCGAGCCCCCCCTGGGGTGGCTCGGTTTTGGCCGAGCCACCCTAAGGTGGCTCGGCCTTGGCCGAGCCACCCTGAGGTGGCTCGGCCTTGGCCGAGCCACCTTGGGGTGGCTCGGTTCAAAGCCGAGTCCCCCGGGGTTTGGGCTTGTGTTCGTTTCGTGGTTCGGATTCCGTCATTCGGGTTCGATTATTCGTGATTTGATTTAGACTTCGACTCGGTTGTGTGGTTGACTTGTTCGGATTCGATTTGTTGATCCGATTCCTGATTAGGCAGTAAGTCCACTTCTGAGTTCAAGTCCGAAGCTTGATTTCGATTCGATCACGATTCGTCCGAGTCTGTATTTGGTTGAATGACTCATTGATGAATCAACCCGTTGGTTTGATTCCGCACGTGAGTGGATCCATTCCATTGTTTACGTGCGGTTCATCGGCTTCGTAGCCTTGTTATCCCGCTTCGTCGCGTGTCGTTTGGCTTCGGTGTTGCGGATTAACGATCTTGTTTGGATACGTCGCCTGATGGTTCGTTCTGTCGAATCGGCATCGTCGAGCTGTGCTAAGGGACCTATAGGCAATTTTATACGCCTACAGCAACGTGCACGACTTAGTACAGTTTCTGGATTTTTGGCCAATCGACTGCGACGATTTCGGCAGTTGACCGCCAGACACTATAATTGAATTTTGGGTTCTATCGTTCTGTCCGGTCGACCATGACGTCAAGTGCGGTCGATAGCGATTCGGGTTTGGGCTTGATTACGGTTTTCTGTTCTGTATGGGATTATTGTTTGATATAAATAGCAATCACATTTTAGGGTTTCTTTAGAGTAGTCAAGGAGGATATTTTAAGCATAGAAAAGAGAGATCTTTCTGAGCTATTGGTTAGGGCTATTGTTTGAGAGATTGAGAGCTTTGTTGGTGAGATTAGTTATTTTGTTTTAAATGATTTGTAATCTCAGTTTGTACTCTCCTTCTCTATTAGTGAAAACGCATCTCCCTTGCCCCGTTGACGTAGGAAACTTGCCGAACCATGTAAAAATTGATTGTTTGTGTTTGTGCCGTTATTTTGCATTGTTTGGTCTTCTCTCTCGGCGTTTGGTTTGGTTCCTCGAAGCACAACGATTGATGGTTTCCGCGCACAACATAGAAGTGCCAAGAGTCAATCCGCAATTGGACGATATTACGGGCAATGTATCCCGAATTAACCCAAAAAAATTATCTGGACCAATACAGATGCACCCACACATGGAACCCTATTGCCATTGCCCTGTTGAACGCTCACAGTATGTATGGAAAAGGAAATAGACATGCAAATCATTAACAATTTGACGCGGATGATAACAAAATTGAACGAGACATTGCATTATCGGTCTTATTTACGGATACGCCTTGCTCAATTTGCGCAAGCCTTAGTGGATGCTCTTGGATTGAATGCAAATTAAGAGCTGAGGCACCGACAACTGCTCTCTCTGGAGGAGCTCAGCTCATCACAAACACCAGCTGTAATACTTTCAGAGAAGTAAATCCGAGAAGCCCCATTGGTCATGAATTAATAAGGGCACCCCACTCCTCAGACATCTGCAAAATGCACAGCTAGCTCATCACTGCTCCCACCTACACAACCTTTCTCTCTTATAAGTATGGATCAAAATGATATATAATACTCTCACTTGCATGGCCTAAGCCTAATGTCCTAAAACTTGTTCAAAGATGAAGAAACTCTTATCGCCTTCATTAGCGCTTCTCTTCCTCCTACTGACTTCATCCTACCTCCAAGCTTCCCTTGCTGGCTCAGGTGACAAAATAACTAAGGTTTATGGTACGTACGTATAGTGTCTAGTGCTATGTATATCAAGATTGTGCTATGATCTGTTCAGGTTTTTGTGACGGCAAATGCAAGGTGAGGTGCTCGAAGGCAAGCATTAGAGACAGGTGCCTTCAGTATTGTGGACTGTGCTGTGCTCAGTGCCGTTGTGTTCCCTCTGGGACTTACGGCAACAAGGATGAATGCCCTTGTTACAGAGACAAGACCACCGGCGTCGGCAAGAGAATGAGACCCAAGTGCCCTTAATTCAGGTTGAGACTGCCATCAGGCTTATTAGTTATCCGAGGCTTTGTTGCTTCCACATGTATTATGTAGTGAGATCTGAATAAGCTGAATGGCATTCAAGAGTTTGTACCTAGATTCTGGGTGAAACTACGGTGTGTGATTGAGTGCATTAAATAAAAGTAATAGCTTGTAATAGTGGTGCTAAAAATGTCATACTTTTGGATTCAGCACAATCAGTGAATCTTGAATCGTTGCAGCCAAGGAACAAACGGACACCACATATGAGTCAAGGAAAACATCAGCAAGCCTAAGCACTTGATTATTCCCTAAAAGTAACGTGATATATACAAACAAAGTAAACCTATGTACTGCAATACTATCAGTATAGACTTGCATTTGGATCCAAGTCACGGATGATCTTAGTCGATCCAGATATCTAACTATGATCACAATTCAACTCCAAAACCAATCATCTAACGAAATCATCTGGGAAAATTGGGATCCGACAATTTGTACACGAGAGCACATATTAATATCAAGAGCACAAAACCCGTAACTACAAGGTATTTCATCCAGACTTCTATTTTAAACCCATAAATTTTTTTCTCATCCTATCTGATGTAGGACTATACTGAAACACATGAATACCCATACGAGAGACTTATATATTGTTAAACCCTAATACTAACTTGAATCATCGAATTTCCAACAAGTTATAATGCAATGATGCAATGATGCTGTTTGGTAAACAAATTCCTCCCTTTTTGGCTGGTAGATGAAGATAACATGCATAATAGAACTTCGAGATGTTTAGTTTATAATTGGATTCTTGTACCCCTCTCCTCGCGCTCAAAAGGACTGGCCCTCAAGTCTATTGAAGAAACATGATCCGATAAAGTAACAAAGTAGCCAGCATCCTATATGTTCTTTCCTCAGGTATGAATACACAACCACTGGTTATGTCCTCATTACATAAAGTGACCAAGACAAGAGGTATCCGATAATAAAGGTACGCAAATGGCAAAGGATGGGGGTCCAAGGGAATCTAATAAGGACCATACAGCCTGGAGTTTTTACGATATTTCATAGTTTCATGGATCACTTGAAGGTTCAGTTAGCCGGAAGCCTAGAGCAGAAGCATTTCGGCCAAATTGTTACTGAGAACAGACATTTAGATTTGAGAGGGCTGATTGTATGTTCACATTTCAGTGTATTAAAGTCTAAGTTGTGGGATTAACTTTTGACTATTTTTCTAAAGATCAAACATATTGACAAGCCGTCTGAGCAGGAGGTTTTTAGATAAACGACATGGAATAGTGTTCAGAATCCAATATCGTACAACAAAATCACATATTTAGATGTTAGATCAAGACATAATTTACAGAACTATAGGAATGTTGGTAAAAGGAATCCACAAGTAATATGTGGCTTTCAAACCAATCTACTTTTCAAATAGGATGGAAGAATTCGCCTTGTCCATTCCCCAAAAAAAAAAGTCCAAAACGAGAAAAGTAATGGAATATTGCTTTTGATAGTTCAATACGTCAACTGATAAGAGCAACCAAGTGAAGATTATCCGCTAAAGAATGCGAAGGATCAAAAGCTTAAAGAATCTAAGAATAGTCCCCAACATGTGTGAAGTGAAACTAGCAGGGCTAACAATATTAGCAACATTAATTACTTGATCCAAAACCAAATTACCAGAGATTTCAAGCTACAGAAACTTAATGTCAAGTAAAAGGGAATATATCTTTGTTTCTTCAACAGTGTTCAAGCAGGGTAGAAGCGAAGCTAGTAAAAGCACTACAGCGAACACCAACTTCTCGTTGCTCCCACCAAGACCAAATAATTGCAGATGATCTCATGGGATACATACCAAAAAAGGACATGTCCTCCAATATGCAACGATTTTTATCTTTTGCAGAAGATTCACAGACAACTTTACCACATGCATCTCTTTTCTTTATAGCTAATCGAGTCGTCGTATTGCACTTCCCCCTCTTCTGCTTTATGTATGTTCTACATCTATTGTTCTAGTTAATAATTTCCCTCACATCCTTCCGCGATTACATATAGTGTTGTGCGCAGCGGAACTCGAAAGTCAAATAGTGCACGAGCAAGAACGAGAAAGATCACAACCAAAACACAAGCACAAATCACAATCACAGCAAGACAAACCAATTTACGTGGTTCGGCAAGTTGTCTACGTCCACGGGGCAAGTAGGGGGGAGTTTTTACTATTAGAGATAAAGAGAATTACAAATAGGGTTTCAAATCTCACCAAAAACCCTCAAACAAAGTTCTCTAGATCTCTCACAAATCCTCCCATAAAAGATACAACAATCCTCTCTCAAAGACGGCTCAAATCGTCCTTACTTTATTCTAATTAATTAGATTTAGGGTTATATATCAGCCTATAACGAAACGGGTCTGAAATCCAAACCCAACTCAAAACCCGATTGGCGGGCGATTGGCGGCCGACCGCCAAATTCGTCGCGGTCGACCGCCCAGGAATCGACAGAAACAAAAAACATTACAGTGTTTGGCCGGTTGACCACAACGGTCGACCGTCCCAACTCCAGAAATTTGCTTCAACCTGTGCACGTTTCCGATCGACCGCAGCTGATCTTGCGATCAACCAGCAAGCTTCCAGACTGTTTTTCTGAGCTTCTTCAACATTGTTCGCTAATCCTACAAATCTCCATCTCGGTGAAGTTTCTCCCAAAACTGAGCCGATACTAAAGCAACCAAATATTCTACTTTTTGCGTCCAATACGAACTAGAATAAATCCACGACAACGGACTCAATCCACAACAAGTCGAGAACCCGAACGAGAGCTCAAACAATCTCCCCCCATCGAAATCAACAAATCTAACCGACTGCATCGAAAAGACTGCCTACGTATCCTCTTGCCCAAGGAATCAAGCCGAACGTAGTTCACCCCAAATGGCCTCCAAAGGCACTCAACATTGAAGAATGTTCAATAGCTTCAAACAATGACCAAATTTTACACCTGAAATAACTTTGGTTAACATATCCGTAGGGTTTTCCTTCATGTGGATATTCTCCAATATGACATCTCCATCATCCAAAACATCACGAACAAAGTAGAATCTGACATTAATATGCTTCGTGCGTGCATGATAAACCTGATTCTTTGCCAAGTAGATAGCTGACATGTAATCATAATATACCCGAATGATCTCCTGTGTAATCCCCAAGTCCTCTAACAATCCATACAACCACAAAGCCTCCTTAACAGCTTCAGTCATCGTCATATACTCCGCCTCTGTAGTAGAGAGAGCTATTGTAAATTGAAGTGTACATCTCCAACATACCAGTGCTTCTGTTAATGTAAACACATATCCTGAAGTAGACCAGCACTTGTCAAGATCTCCTGCATAATCTGAATCCATGTAGCCAATACAATCCTTACCCTCTCTTCTCATTCTTCTGAAAAATCAAACCAACATTCACGGCGCCTTTAATATACCATAGAATCCACTTCACGGCCTCCCAATGACCCTTTCCGGAGTCGTGCATGTACCTCGATATCATGCTCACGGTCTGTGATAAATCTGGCCTCGTACACACCATCGCATACATCAAGCTACTCACCATACTGGCATATAGAATCTTTGACATATAATATCTGTCCTCAACCGAAACAGGTAATATCAAAGCTGAAAGTTTGAAGTGGGGAGCTAATAGAGTACTGACAGCCTTTGCATTGTCATCAAAACTGAATTTCTTCAACATCTTCTGCAAGTAACTCCTCTGTGTAAGCTTTACTCTCCCCTTCACCATGTCTCTCTCGATCTCCATACCCAATATCTTCCTAGCTTCTCCAAGATTATTCATCTCAATCTTGGATGACAGCTCATTTTTTAACTTTTGAATAGCCGAATAATTCCTGGAAGTAATAAGCATATCATTAATATATGACAACAAATAAATGTACTCACCATCCTGTAGCTTATGCATGTAAACACATGGGTCATATGGGTCCTCGTGTATCCATGGCCAATCATGAAGCTGTCGAATCTCTTGTACCATTGTCACAGCGATTGCTTCAAACCATAAAGAGACTTCTTCAACTTACACAGCAAATCTTTCTTTCCTGCAGCTTTGAATCTCAAGGGTTGTGTCATGTAGATTTTCTCATCTAAACCTCCATGTAGAAAGGTTGTCTTAACATCCATCTGGACCAAATCTAAATCCAGTTGTGCCACCAATGCTAATAAAATCCGAATCGTCAAATGCTTCACAACGGGTAAAAATACCTCATTGTAATCAACGCCCTCAAGCTGTGCATATCCCTTAGCAACCAATCTGACTTTGTACCTAATGTCCCTAATAGAAAATCCCTCTTCCTTCGTATATGCCCACTTGCAACCAATAGTTTTCTCTCCCTTATATAGCTTTGCAAGTTCCCAAGTATCATTCTTCTGAAGAGACTGCATCTTCTCCTCCATAGCTTCCCTCCACCTAATCAAATCAGAGCTAGACTCTACCTCTCTGAATGTAGAAGGAACAATAACATTAACGACCTTCACTAATAAAGCATATACAACCATGACATCATTATATCTAGCTCGCTGATAAATCACCCTTCTAGGTCTATTTACTACAATAGACTCCTGAACATGACCCTGCTCCTAAGTCTCACCAACCATTGTATCCTCTATATGCCCGATTGTCATCACATCTCCTCCCAGTGTCACCTCTGTAGGAGCCTCAATGGATGCTATCTGGAGTGGGTGGAGTCACATCATCCTCCACCTACTGTGATATCTCACTACTCTGGTCTTTCTCCACCTACTGAGAAACTTGAGATCTCATCATATACGTCTCATCAAATGTGACATCTCTGCTAATGACTATCTTCTTGTCTTGTAGATCCCATAACTTGAAGCCTTTAACACCTTCTCTAAATCACACAAAGACAGTTTTCCTCGCCCTCGGATTTAATTTTTCATTATTGATATGATAATAAGCAGGACACCCGAATATCCGAAGCGACTCATAGTCACTAGCCACTGAACCAGACCATCGCTCTATAGGAGTCTTCCCCTGTATCACAGTGCACGACAACCTATTGACGAGATGGCTCACATAAACTAACGTCTTAGCCCAAAAGGAACTAGATAACCCACTCTGTGTCATCATACATCGTACCTTCTATAGCAAGGTACGGTTCAATCTCTCAGCCACCCCATTCTGTTGTGGTGTCTCTCGAACTGTGAAGTGTCGCCTAATACCGTGATCCTGGCAAAACTGCAGAAATGGATCACTCTTATACTCTTCACCGTTATCTGAACGAAGAGTCTTCACTTTCCTACCTGTCTACAGCTCCACTTTCTTCTTCCACTCCACAAAAATATTCAGGACTTCATGTTTATGCTTCATTATATATACTCAATTTCTCCTGGAATAGTCATCAATAAAACTGATAAAATAGTTAGCCCCACTAAGTGATGTGTGCTTGGAAGGGCCCCAAACATATGTATGAATATAATCCAATATACCTTGGGTGTTATGAATAGCGGTGCCGAACTTCACTCTGGTCTTTTTTCCAAGTACACAATGCTCACACAGCTCCATCTTACAGGTTTTTGTACCTTTTAATAGCCCATGTTTCGCTAATGTCTGTAGAGACTTATCACTAGTGTGTCCTAAACGCATGTGCCATAAGCTGGTAGTGTCCTCCTCTGTAGTGATAGAAGCTGTCAGACCCCCTGTAACTTTCTTGTCCTTTAAGTAGTATAGGTTGTTTTCCCTGACACCTCGTATCACCATCATAGAACCATTCGTTACCTTCACAGTAGCATCCTCTAAGATCACCCGATAACCTGCCGCCTCCAAAGTACCAAGAGAAATGATGTTCTTCGTCAACTGCAGCACGAACCTCACTTCTTTCAACTCTCTAGTCACCCCGTCATACATCCTGATCCAGACTGTACCAATTCCACCAATAGGACATACGTGATCATTACCCATAAGCACGCATCCCCTCTTTCCAGCTCTCCAAAGCTGAAGAACCAATCCCTCCTAGGCAAGTGTGAAATGTATCTCCCGAATCCAACATCCACTTCGTAGAGTCGGCATAGCAAACTGACGGTAGTGCAGAGCATGAATAGTCTGAAGAATCCAAATCTGAATGGTCGCTAAAAGCTTTAGCAACATTTACCTCTGAATCTTGTACAGCTTTCCCCTTGTTCTTCCCGGCTTTGTCCTTCAACTTTGGACACTCGTTCTTCCAATGCCCCTCTTCTTTATAAAAGGCGCATTGATTTCTACTAACACGTACTCTTATGGTCACCTCTATTCTTTGACTTTGAACAGTTAAACTGGCGGCGGTTTGGACTACGGTCCCGAACTGCTAATGCATCTCCCGATGCCTTTTCGGAGGGTTCGCCATCACTCTTCCTCAACTCATAATTTACCAACGCTGAGATCACCTTCTTGTAACTAACAGTAGTTTTTCCATTGATCATAGTGAGAACGAATGTACTATAATCATCCTCTGGCAACAAACACAAAAGTAACATTGCCTTATCTTCATTCTCAACCATGATGTCCACATTGGACATATCTGAAAGTAAATTCGTGAAGTTATTTACATGCTCCCTAATAGAAACTCTCCTCTTCATTTTGAACTGGTAAAACCTCTTCTTCAAGTAAAGCCGATTGTCAATGCTCTTCGTAAGATACTTTTCATTAAGCGTTTTCCACAATCTCTTCATCGACGTCTCTTTCATCACATCATAAATAAGATCTGACGTCAAGCATGACTGAATAACTCCACAAGCCCTACATTCATCTTCTTCCAAACATTGTCCTCCATGTCTTCAGGTTTCTCTTGTAACTCAAGAGTCTCCTCCAAATTCTATGCATCTAACGCATCCATCACCTGGTACCTCCACAAACCGAAATTGATCTTTTCATCGAACTTTGAAATATCAATATTTGTATTATTGATGCTCACACTCTGTATCGCCTTTGTAAGAGACGACCCTGATGTGCTTTCTTCTCCCATGTTGTAGATCTAACTCTCTAAGTAAGAATCCTTCAGCGAATCATTCGAACAAGCCCCAAGCCAAACCCGAAGCTCTGCTACCACTTATTGTGCGCAACAGAACTCAAAAGTCAAATAGTGAACGAATAAGAACGAGAAAGATCACAACCAAAACACAAGCACAAATCACAATCACAGCAAGAAAAACCAATTTACATGGTTTGACAAGTTACCTACGTCCACGGGGCAAGGAGGGGGGAGTTTTTACTATTAGAGATAAAGAGAATTACAAATAGGATTTTAAATCTCACCAAAAACCCTCAAACAAAGCTCTCTATATCTCTCACAAATCCTCCCACAGAGGATGCAACAATCCTTTCTCAAAGACAGCTCAAATCGTCCTTACTTTATCTTAATTAATCAGATTTAGGGTATATATCAGCTCATAACGAAACGGGTCTGAAATCCAAACCCAACTCAAAACCCGATTGGCGGTCGACTGTCAAATTCGTCGCGATCGACCGTCCAAGAATTGACAGAAACAAAAAATATTACAGGGTTTGGCCGGTCGACCGCGGCAGTCGACCGTCCCAACTCTAGAAATCTGCTTCGACCTATGCACGTTTCCGGTCAACCGCAACTGATTTCGCGATCGACCGACAAGCTTTCAGACTGTTTTTCTGAGCTTCTTCAACATTGTTGGCCAATCTTACATATAGAACAAGGGTTAATTTGCTGATAGGCCCAATTGCGGATGGCCCCAACCTAAGTTTTATTGTTGCAGATAAACCCCCGGATTGAATTTTTCTTTATAAGTCATCTTTTAGCCCCAGAGAAAGAGGAGAAAAAATCCCTCAACTAGGCGTCCTAAGGGAAATTCACCCAGGGGGTTTATCTGCAACAATAGAACTCTAGGGGTTTCCATCCGCAATTAGGCAATAGTATTGGGTCTTTTCCCAAATTAACCCTTGAAAACCATCCGCATCGTTCGCAGATGCACACGCGAAAACCTATTGCCACCGGACCGTTGAAAGCTCACAGTATGCGTGGAAAAGAAACCAGGCATATGGACACAGACAATGACACATCATCAACAACTTAAACACGGACGACAACAAAATAGAACCATCAACTGCATTATCGCTCCTACGTACAGGCACACCTTACTCAATTAGGATTGAATGCGAATTAGGAGCTGGGGCACCAACAGCTGCTGTAACATTTTCAGAGAAATCCAACTGGTATTGAATTAATGACAGCCCCCCACTACTCAGACATCTGCAAAATGCACAGCTAGCACATCACTACTCCCACCTACACAATCTCTCTCCTCTCTCTCTCTCTCTCTCTCTCTCTCTCTCTCTCTCATATGTATGGATCAAAATAATAATACTTTTACTTGCATAGCCTAAGTCTAATCTTCTAAAACTTGTTCAAAGATGAAGGTCTTCTCTCCTCTATTAGCACTTCATCCTCTTGACTTCTTCCTACATCCAAGCTCCCCTTCCTGACTTAGATAACAAAAAATTCAGTAACAAAGAAACCGTTTAGTGTGAGGTTAAAGCAATGAGGGTTAAACTTTTAACATGGTAATTATTACCTAGAACAGTTTGCGGAGGGGAATATTCTAGTGTTTAATGTAACATGTCATAAGGGTTAAAATTAAACGCAAAAGGATCTCCACTGCTCTCAACTCAAAATGCATAAATTACAAAAAGACCCCTCAAAATATTAAACTTATAAACAATCTCCTCAAAAATCTGACAATTATAAAAAGCCTCATGCACAACTCAAAATTTGTAGAAAATACCCTAGCAGTTTAAAGAATTGCAGGAAAAACGATCAAAAATTCAAAAATAATAAAAACACCCTAAAAAATTCAAACCTATAAAAAATTACATTGACAATATAGGATTACAAACATCCCCATGAAAGTTTTGGAATTTGCGGAAGAAACACTTGGAAGTTTCAAAAATTACAAAAACACCCTCAAATGTTCAAAATTTATATAGAAAACACCCTGAAAAGATCAAGACTTACAAAAAAACTAATATTTTGTAAATTTTGATTTTGAGGGTGTTTTATGCAATTTTCTAAATTTTTAGGGTGTTTTTTGTAATTTTCTTAACTTTCAGTTTTTTTGCACATTTCAAATTTATAAAATTTTTAGTTTACTGTTTGTATCTTTGAACTTTTCAGGGTGTCTTTCATAACTTGTTAATATTTGTGAGTGTCTATTGCAATTTCTGAAACTTTTGGATTGTTTTCTTCAAAGTCCAAATTTTCAAGATGTTGTTTGCAATCCTATATTGTCAGTATACTGTTACAGGTGTGGGTTTTTTTTAAGTTTTGAAGTATGAGGGTGTTTTTTGTAATTTGCAAAACCTCCAAGGTGTTTTTTGTATATATCAAAAATTTTAGGGATTTTTTTTAATTCATATATTTTCAGTGTATTGTTTGTTGGATTGAAATTCTTAGGGTGTCTTTTATAAAATTTAAAATTTGAGGGTGTTTTTATAATTTATAAAACTTTCAGGACGTTTTTTGCAAATTTCAATTTGAGGCTGTTTGGAGTTTCTAGAATTTCAATATACTGTTTGTAAATTTTGAAATTTTTAGGTTTTTATAATTTCCAAAAATTTTAGAGTGTTTTCCAAATTTTTAAAACTTTTAGGTAGTCATTCTGCAAATTTTAACTTTTGTCGGGGGCTGTTTGTATGTTTTAAAATTTTTAGTGTTTTTTCCTAAGTTTTTAGAACTTTTTAGGGGAATTTTGTAATTCCACATGCTTAAATGAATTAAGCCTCAAATTTTCACCTCTTTTTCTCCAATCCCTGAACTTGGTTAAAAATTTACCCTCCTATGGGGTTAAATTAAACTTTATCCTTGGTAAAGTTTTAGAAGGACAATATGGGTTACGATGAGAAAAAGTTTGAATTTTACCCGCTTTACCCATGTACCAACCAAGCCCAAAGTTCATGTTATGTGTAGTGTTTAGTGCCTACGTACATCAACGTTGTGCTATGATCTTGTTCAGGTTTTTGTGACGGCAAACGCAAGGTGAGATGCTCAAAAGCAAGCATCAGAGACAACCGCCTTCAGTATTGTGGACTTCGCTGCGCTCAGCGCCGTTGTGCTCCCTCTGGGACTTACCGGCAACAAGGATGAGTGCCCTCGTTACAAAGACAAGACCACCGGCGTTGGCAAGAGAATGAGACCCTAGTGCCCTCAATTCTGCCGTTAGGCTCATCAGTCATCAGAGGCTTTGTTGTTCCTACATACATCATGTAGCGAGATGTGAATGAGTTGTATGGCATTCTAGAGTTTGCAGCTAGATTGTGTGTGAAACTATGGAGTGTGATTGAGTGCACTAAATAAAAATAATAGCTTAGATGATTTTAGATGGAGAGCATTCGGTGGATCTTCGATTGTTGCACGTAAGAAACCAAGGGACGCAACAAATGGGCCAAAGAAAATCATCAGCAAGCCTAGACACCATGATTATTCCCTAAAAGACACGTGATATACACAAATAAAGTAGATCTTCGTACTGGATTAATTACTACTAGTTTGAAGTAGCACTTGGAACCAAGTCACAGTTGATCTCAGTCAATCTAGACACTGATCCAAGTTTAACACCAAAACCAATTATCTAACAAAATCAGCTGGAAAAAATTGGGATCTCACAATTTGTTCGTGATGAATCAACCATTTAGAACCTAACAGCTAAATGTTACGTCGTATCTCTTCTCTCATTCATGGCTTGAAGCCCTGAAAGTTGATAGATGAAGGGTATTTAATGCAGAAGTTATAGTGCCATATTGCTGTTAGGTAAACGTAGTCCCCTCAAATTTTTTTTATGGTTAAGAAGTAGATAACGTGCATAATAGAAATTTCAGATATTTGGTCACTGGATTCTTGTACCCCTCCTTGAGCTCGAAAGGAGATTGGACCCCTCAAGTCTATTATGGAAGAAACATGATCCGATAAATTAAAAAGTAGTCAGCATCCTATGCATCTTTTCCTGCAGGTATGAACGCATGAACCCCTGGCTATGTTCTCATTGCATAAAGTGAAAAAGACGATAGGTATCCAAAAATGAAGGTATGCAAATGGCAAGGGGTCCTAGGGAATCTAGTATGGACCATACAGACTGGAATTTTCCCGATATTTCGTCGTTTCACGGATCACTTGGAAGGTTCAGTCTGCTGGAAGCCGAGAACAGAGGCATTTTGGCCAATTTGTATCTGAAAACAGACATTTACATCGGACGTGTGATCGTAGATTCCCATTTTAGCGTACTGAAATCAAGTTGTTGGAATAATTTTTTACAATTTTCTAACGATTAAACGAACTGTCGAACCCTCTGAACAGGCTTCTAGGTAATGTTTAGATGTAGATCAAAACATCATAACATCATAACTTGTAGAACTATAGGAAAGTTGGTAAAAGGAATTGACAAGTAACATGAGGTCTTCAAACTGATAAAAGAAAAATTCTCTCCCCAACTTTTCAGAAAGGAAATATTCCCAAAAAAACATCCTAAAGGCGCAAAGAAATGTAATACTGTCGATACATAGTTTAATACGTCAGCAGAAAGGAAGGGCAAGCGAGTAAAAAGTATCCAGTAAAGAATGTGATGGATCAAAAGGTTACGTTACGAAATCTCAAAATAATCTCCAGAATGTGAAGCGAAACAAGTAAAGCTAATGGTAGCGTGGGGAGAGAGGACATAAACAATCTCAATAAAAGAACAGAAGACAAAGCTGAATCAATTGTTAAGGACACTTTTCCCGGGAAATTTCTAATAAACTTGTGCCTGTGATTCTGGCGCTCCACAATATTTTGGACCATTTGCTTTCTACTCATCTTTCAGAAAAGAAAACAATCTTTCACGGGTTTTTATGTACTACAAGTTGTTGGTTTCCTTCTTTATGTTTATGTTTGCGCTAGTAATTAGTAGAATAAACTTCGAAGGATATTAACATCCAATACTAAGGTAGCTCCATGCACGTTGATCACAAATTAATAATTTATGGTAAACGATAAACATACAAATTCCTACAAACATAAAGATTAGTTATTTAACGAATTTGGGTGTACAAAAATTGGTTGAGAACAAATGATGTAAGATCTCACTAATGTAACCTGATGTTCTTGAGGTAAAGCATCTTAGCATCTCCAACAAAAGAAAATGATTGAGTGCACAACTGATGCAATATTATCAAATAAGCATATTACTACTGGAAAAAGAGCCCTACACAAATATCATAATCATTAATATGCACTTGACACAATATCCAAAAAGAAAATACATAAAACAATTGGCAAAACTTCCTACGGTACATAGCAATCCTAGTTAAAAAAAAACACATCCTCTCATACTTCTCTATAAATATCCAATTCAAGTATAAAGAACAACAGCCAGCAGCTTACAGAACGATCCTCCTAGTCTATAGCAACTTCTCCGCTATCTGTACTGCATTCAAGGCAGCCCCTTTGCGTATCTGATCTCCACAGACAAATATGTCCAACCTATAACAAAGTTACGAAAATTAAGATTCCTTCACTCTATGGATAAAAGAATAGTGTTGTCTTGCCAGAGGAAAAGATTTATCTGGTTTTTTTTTCTTTTCTTTTTACTTGAAATAAATTAAAAATGAAATAAACAATGCAAGGAAGCCATGAGTTCTGGCAATTTTAAGGTGAATTCCCTATTATGCAGAACACATCATAAACCTTCCATAATGTTTCTTGAGATAGAGCACCCATATGTCTCATCCACTTGGAACAATATCAGACATGAAATGACACGTTTCCTGATCTAAATATTTTTCATGGCATAATCATGTTACTTAGGCCAAGAAAAGTGATGCACGATATGTTACCGCTAAATGATGAATATAAATGCTTCAAATTTGGAAACATGGAAATACATTTTAATAGGTTAAGATAATGGAACCAAGAAGCCCCAACCATTGTCAAAACCATGATAGTGCAAAGTGAAGAAGTAAGATAATAAAGCTAAATATTGAAGTATATCTTACCCGTGGTTGCCCTCTTGGGATAAATCTTGACGGATCCGACCCACTGCAACATCATCTTTTTTTGATACCTACAGTTGATAGAAAACAAAAAGGGGGTCAAATTCAAGATGTCCTCAAGGACTTGAGATTTATAGTTCATCTATTTTTATGAGAGAAAGATAATAACCTCCAATGGCGTAGGGAAGAGATTGGACGCCCTATCATCAATGACAACCACCCCAGCAGCTTCCTTAAGGATTCTCCTTGCAGTATCCTATACGACAAACACACAAACTAACGTCAGAGTTCGTCATGTGAATAATTGTCGCATCTGGCCTGAAGTATTCTGGTTATAGAAGGAAAACAGCATAGAAATTGAATTTTAATTGAAAATCATTTGACAAAACAAGCAAATAACCTGATTTAAAAAAGACCAACTTATGAACAAATATAAACTCTAGTAGACTCTACATGTTGTGAAGAGAAGTTTGAGAGGAAAAACACAAGGAGTGGATCTTATCAGCAGAGAGCTTTTATTTCATGTCTAAAAATATTCTTGGCACCTGATCATTAACTACAGTTATGTCTAAGACAGAAGTCACATATCAATAGTGCTGGTGAATGTCAAACTATGGGCTTTTAAATCTGAGACCTAATGGCCTTTGAACTCAATAAGAAACATTAGGCAGATAACAGATAATTAGCAAAAAAGGTACACTAATTAAAACATGAGTTGTCATTCCATAATGTATTTTCACTCATCCACTGTATTTGTTCAGGTTATGTATCAAGCACTGCTTGCAGTATAAAATTGGAAGAAACCAAAGCTGAATCGAGTAAAACAAGCTTAGACTTGCGGTCAGTAAACCAAGCACAAATTTAAAAAAGTGATAGAAACTCCAATTTCGTAACTACTTAGCCCTAAGCTAACGCTGATGAGTTTTGGTTCAAATGTTCATAGGTCTTTAAAAAAAGGTTGAAAAATGATCCACCTTTGCATGATACTTTGGACCACATGGAAACACCTGCATAGTATCATTCTCTTGAAAAGAAAAAACTGTAGGGATAGGCAAACATATTTTGAACTGCTTTGCAAAATCTAAATATCAGATACCATATGGCAGAGAACAACTTAACCAAGGTTGTTTTCTAAAGGTCAAGAAATTTAAGTAGTTCTACTGTAAGCACTACAGTTTGATGCGTTATTAATAAATTTTGAAGATCTATATTTCATTTCAATGAATTTCATTACTGTTAAGAAGTTTGACATGTGCTTCTTTTCATGTTAACCAAAAAATTGATAATTAGTATCCCTCGATTCTGATTACTTTCTTGTCCTCTTACTAACCACCAGTGGAACAGTTTTTAAGTCAAGTCAGGACCTACACAAATGAACAGACAAGATATGCTGAAACATTCAGGGGGCATAACACTACATTTTCCTCCAGTTCCCAGACTGAGGACATCAACCAGGTATGAGTTAGGGAATAGACCCTCATGAAAAGTTTGAAAACTTGCACCAGCTTATCACGACATAAATACCAAGCTACCACTAAGTGAGTGACTTGATATAAATAAAAATTTACACAAAATGAAAAGAAAGGTTCTTGAAGCATCAGTTATAAAAGTTGAAGCATCAGTTATAAAAGTTTTAGAGGTCCATGTCTTAATCAGCTCAATTGCTTCTACAACAAAGATAGGCATCTAGAACATTTTGATGAACACAAAACACATCTAAATAGTCGGTATGATTTGTTTGCAAAATGTAAGGAGGTAATGAATGCCAAATAATTTTGCAAAGGCTTGGTCACAGCAGCATTCTCAGGTAAGTTAACTATAAACAAATCTATTAATTCAACTTCTTATAATATACACTAGACGACATCAATAGATGTATAAATGGAAAACTGAAAACATAGTTGACATCAATAGATGTATAAATGGAAAACTGAAAACATAGTTATAAATGGCAAGAAGCCTACTGTATACAGTTGGCAGCAATGAAAAAAATGACCATTGTCTGTTTTGCTCAACCCATCATACTGAAATAAGAAGGCCCGTTTACTGTCTGCAGGAACAGTAGTTTCTACAAATTGAATTGGTTGTGAATTGTGCAACATAAGAGAGACAGAAAGAGAATGAACATGGAAATTTGTTGGTAGATTAACTATTTAGCTGCAATAAATTGATCTTAAGCTTCCCATTCAACCTATGCTTACTAATAAAATTCTATTTGCTAACTTTATCAACACTATCACACTAGTCAAATAGGCAGGTAAGGAGGGAGATCGTATGCCAAAATACTATGAGATTAAGGTTTTAAATGGCAGCCGACATGTCAGATATGGCGGTGATATGTCATGTCAGTTTGGAGCTCCAACACCGTGATATCACGCTGCTGATGCTGTATGGCATGGCATTTGAGGATAAATATTGGGACATGTTTGGCTATGTCAGACATGTCGGCCGATATTGTCGGCCTCGTAATATCGGCCAATATGCTAATTTTTAAGACCTTATTCTTTTTGAGCTTATGTTTAAAACCCAAAACACAAACCTAATTATCCAATGGTTATATTCCCAAGTAAAAGGAGCTGATAGTCAAGTCTAAGGTAAAATTGTGCCCCAAAAAAACTGCTTGACTCCTACTCATTTGCTTCCTCTCGAAGGTGAAATCAATTGAGCACTCACCGTTAAATTTCGACATTGGATTGAGGTTTCGATGATGAAGGGTTTTAGGGTCTCCCTACCTCCCTCCCTCCCTCGTTCGCTTTCTCTTACAATCGAGAAACAAGTTTCTAGAATTATTTTGTGATCCTAAACATCATATGTTATGTTTAGACTATAGATTTTTATTAAGTATATTTAGATTGCATTTAGGATTATATATGCACACCGTCTGATATGACAATCAAATATTTACTACATATCACTGATATTTTCCTAATGCCCACAATCCAACATGGATTTTAGCCGTCTAACATGTTTCCAACACCCGACATTTAATACCTTGTATGAGATACATTCATATACTGAGTTTACAATAGTGGTAAAAGGAATCAAGCTTGGGCATGTAATGCCCTGTGATAGTGGGTGCACAACATATTAGTGCCTTCTGACTTTGGATGCAATAATTTAGTATCATGTAATGCTGGATACAAGCAGCTAAAACCAAGCAGTGACTATATTTCGTGACATCTATTGTGCCTGTCACTTAAGTGGTACTAGAGATGTCACTAGCCTAAATTTTTGGAGTTTGGATGGAAGGTGCGTCCAGAGTAGAATAATTGTACAAGACAATTTGTTTGGAGATGTTAGTCTCGATGGAACATGAAATAATATTGGTGAACTGGACAGCACTACTACCAGCACAAGGTATATATGGGAACGGATTTATTTGATGGTCATGGAATGGCTGTTCTCTGGGACTCCACTCCCACAGAAGTCAGAACCCTTGACCTTTCGCTGCTATGATCTCATTACTGCCCCTCGAATCTGCCATATGGTTATTTGTACTTCCTTCAATCGTCTAATTTCTCCAGCTCATAGTGACCAAAAAAACAACCCTGCCATAATCCTTGCCCATTGACTTGTGACAGACTGCTTCCCCTCCCCTGACGTCTCCTGATTGTAAGTATAGTGCCATAGATTGGGTGAGCCAGGCTATGGATTTTAGGTCTCTTGGAACCTGACTCGCCAGACATGTTTCTTTCTAGGTTTTTCCCTTTCGGCAGACTTATCATTTCAATCACTTATTCTTGGTTGATTTTGTTGGTTGCTTGAAAACTAACGGTTGGCGAGGATTAATGTGAGAAAGTAAAGATTGTCTGTTTAATGCACAATTTTTTTGATTGATTTTATAGATACTCGAGTATATAAATTTCTGAAATTTGAACTGTCACATAAGAAAGAGATTGATATGTTGATTATTAATAAATATAACAGGGGCGATTAGATGGTTTCTGTTACATTATTGTCATTGGTGTCCTAGACAATTTGTTCGTGGGAAGGGAGGCATGGGGGTGATGATGGGTGTATCTCTTGGATGCAGCCGTTTGACACAGAGAGAGTACTTTACGCTGAACCAAACTGTCTCGGCCACCATATCCTTGAAAGTATTAAATTAATTTAATAATTAAACTAACATCCATTATCCATTTCTGTAGTTTCTAAATCGTTCTTATCTATATTATTAGACAGCTTTAAGAAATGAAAATGGAAGGGAGGGAGGGAGGGGGAGAGAGAGAGAGAAGTTTGTACGTTAAAGATGTACAAATAATATACAAACAACAAAGACTTTAGAGAAAATACTAATCTCCCATCAGTATTTTTTTTCCAAAACAAATACTGTGTTTTTTTTCCAAAACAAATACTTCTCAAGTCATTTTTCCTTTCTCCTCTTGTTGGAGTATGCATATCATGCTAGACTATGAAAATAATATATTGCAGAGAGGTGAATTTCTTTTAGGGATACATAAAATAGTAAAAGATTCATAATCTTAGTTGTGGATCCTAACTGAATCTACCAAAGATCTAGTAAAAATATTTCAATGTTTTACATGCATGATATATGCATTGCTAGTATATTTGGGTGTACGTGAACTTGTTATGATCTAAAAAGGTTGTTTTAGATAATATTTTCAGACCTTCGAAAATAAAATAAGGTAAGTACAAATAACTGAACCATAATGCCTAATACAGATATTTCATCTGAAACCTGCAAACTGTTTACTAAAACCTTACCTCATCGAGTGGCTTATCAAATTGCAGGTTGACACTTTCAGCATGTGCACGCATCACAGGAACCCTTATGCAAGTAGCAGTCACTTTAACATCATTGTCATTCTACATCAAAATGTGTTGATAACAAAGATCAGATTGATTAAACTTGAATAGTGAAAAGAAAACACAAAATAATAAAAAATAAATTAAACATAGTACCAAAAGCAATTACCCAAATTTTTCTCGTCTCCTTCACTAGCTTCATTTCCTCCTCATTATACCCGTTCGAGAGAACTGGTGCATTATGTGAGAACAAATTAAACGCGTACTGCATAAACAGATTAACATGTCAAGCTTAGTGTCAAGACTACTCAACGCATACTACTTTCATTAAAGGACATGACCAACAGAAATTACCTGCTGTTTGAAGATGTTGCAAGTGGGCTCTTTGCCTTCCAATACCTAGAAGACAGACAAATATTAGCTTGGCAAAACAAGATAGATAATGCACAGTGATTACTGAAAATAGAAAGAAGAGTCCTATAAAGAAGTGACACCTCACGAGTCTGAAGTTCAAGCTCTTCCATTGCTGCTGCACCTGCACCACTAGCTGCTTGATAGGTACTAACAACCATTCTCACAACCTTTACATGTGAAAAGAGAAAGATAACCAAGAACTTATATACAGCAGTTATATCTGTTTACAAACACAGAAGCAACTAAGAGGGACGAAGGCAGCAACTAAATTCTCAGGAATGATTCAATTTCTACAAAATTAACCTTTGAAGAGAAAACTATGATAACAGAGTATGCCTAAAGTGATGGTTTTTTGCTTTGGTAATGGGGGGCTAAAGTGTGTATAACTTTTAAAACCTCAAAAGGGTTTCTGACATTCCTTATAAAAACAAGGACCTTTTTATAATTTATATATAAACAAAAGGGTTTACCATTAGAATGTCTTTTCATAGCTACGGTATAGAATTAAATTATATAAAATTTTGTACAATACCAACACGAAGAGGATACATGGCCCAGCGATATAGTATACCCAATTAAAGCTTATATGACCTGATGGTCACGAGTACAATTCAGGGCTCTGTCTTCTCTTCCTTTTTTTTCTTTTTTCCTTTTTTTTTCGCTCCTTTTCTATCTATTTAATAAACCCTCGAATCATTAAAATTGATGTTAAGTCCCACAATTCTTAATTTAATGCAATTTGGCCCTCAAATCATCAAAATTTCTATCAAACTAGTCCCTTCAATCAAGAGTAGAAATTGTAATTAGAGGGAAATTACTCTCTCAAATCCTAAAAGTTTTCTATGAGGTACTGATACATTTCAAATTAGTCTCTAATTACTATTTGTGCGCTTCATGGAAGGGACTAATTTCTAAATAACATAAGAATTGAGCGACATAACAACAACTTTAACGACTTGAGAAACTACATCAAAATAATTTAGGAATTGAGGGACTCCATAGAAATTTCAATGATTTGAAGGGCTAATTCAAAATAAGAAAGATTTAAGGGTCTAATAATGGAAAAAATCCTTTTCTAAACCACTCACTTCAAAACAATTTACCTGTAAGCCCAAAGTTTTAGGTCATTTGTTTTTAAATCCACCCATTTCCGAAGTCTCTTTTTGACCCATCAAAATATCCCGCCTAAATAAACTCATAGCTTTAACACCCCCCCACCCACCACCCACCCACACACACAAAGAAAAAATATTTTAAACTCACCTACTTTTAAAATTACATTTACACACAAAAAATCACTGAATTACTTTCAAACTCACTTTGTATTTAAATAAGTAGATATACATTGAAAGTTGCTATACAGTTTGAGTTGCTATGTTCAGATGTAACTTTGCAATATTGTGCCTACATGCACGTTATATTTTTAAAACCAAATACTTTAACCGTTTAGTTTTTTTGAAAAATGTTATGTCGTTTTTGCCTATAAAACCCAAAGTTTTACTCACAAATATTTGTGAACCCCCTTAGTTCGAAACCAAGATTTTTGCCTATAAATCCAAGGTTTCACTACTATTTGTTCTTAAACTCACTCACTACAATAATCACTATTAAACCAAAAATATTTCATTGGATTATTTTTAAATGCACTTCATATTTCAGCAGTATGATATACGGTGTAAGTTGTTGTGTTTTGCTGTAATTTTAACTCAAATGTTTAAACTATTATTTATTTGTCTCTTTTCACACTAATGTCATAGCAACACGCAGGTCAATTTTGTTCGTTTACTGAGAAAATTATTGAAAACTTCAACAAAATTGAAAAAACAAATCTGTTAGATTTTCTGAAAATTTTTAAAAATTATCAAACTCCTTTCAGGAAATTACAGTTGTTATAGAACCATAATAAACATACACGGATTCCTCAATATGTGGTCACCAGAACAAACATTTTCAGAATTTATAGAACCCGGATAGCTCCATAATGAGGAAATGTTTTTCAAAATAGTCAACGATACAAGATCTTTTATTTCCAGAAATAAGTTAAAAAGATGGGTCTTTTACACACAAAACCTAGCTCCAACACAACCAACAGTCCAAATCCAATCCCAAAATCAAATATTTCCCAACAAAAATCAATTACCTTCGCGTGCCGATGTAGAGGAGTAGCGGCCATCAAGCAAATAATCGTCGAACAATTCGGGTTCGCGATCAACGCCCCCTTCCCCGCTCTCCCCTTCAGCTTAATATGCGACATCGCCGCCGAATTCACCTCCGGTATGATCAGTGGCACATTAGGATCCATCCGAAACGCCGAGCTATTGTCAACCACGATAGCTCCTTTCTCCGCCGCAACGGGCCCCATCTCCTTACTGATGGACCCACCAGCGCTGAACAGGGCAATGTCTACGCCGTCAAAGCTCTCAGGTTTCAGCTCTTCGACGGTATACTCTCGGTCTTCAAAGGTGAGTTTTTTACCGGCTGAGCGGCGACTGGCTAGCATCTTGTGTACGTTAAAGATGTACAAATAATATACAAACAACAAAGACTTTAGAGAAAATACTAATCTCCCATCAGTATTTTTTTTCCAAAACAAATACTGTGTTTTTTTTCCAAAACAAATACTTCTCAAGTCATTTTTCCTTTCTCCTCTTGTTGGAGTATGCATATCATGCTAGACTATGAAAATAATATATTGCAGAGAGGTGAATTTCTTTTAGGGATACATAAAATAGTAAAAGATTCATAATCTTAGTTGTGGATCCTAACTGAATCTACCAAAGATCTAGTAAAAATATTTCAATGTTTTACATGCATGATATATGCATTGCTAGTATATTTGGGTGTACGTGAACTTGTTATGATCTAAAAAGGTTGTTTTAGATAATATTTTCAGACCTTCGAAAATAAAATAAGGTAAGTACAAATAACTGAACCATAATGCCTAATACAGATATTTCATCTGAAACCTGCAAACTGTTTACTAAAACCTTACCTCATCGAGTGGCTTATCAAATTGCAGGTTGACACTTTCAGCATGTGCACGCATCACAGGAACCCTTATGCAAGTAGCAGTCACTTTAACATCATTGTCATTCTACATCAAAATGTGTTGATAACAAAGATCAGATTGATTAAACTTGAATAGTGAAAAGAAAACACAAAATAATAAAAAATAAATTAAACATAGTACCAAAAGCAATTACCCAAATTTTTCTCGTCTCCTTCACTAGCTTCATTTCCTCCTCATTATACCCGTTCGAGAGAACTGGTGCATTATGTGAGAACAAATTAAACGCGTACTGCATAAACAGATTAACATGTCAAGCTTAGTGTCAAGACTACTCAACGCATACTACTTTCATTAAAGGACATGACCAACAGAAATTACCTGCTGTTTGAAGATGTTGCAAGTGGGCTCTTTGCCTTCCAATACCTAGAAGACAGACAAATATTAGCTTGGCAAAACAAGATAGATAATGCACAGTGATTACTGAAAATAGAAAGAAGAGTCCTATAAAGAAGTGACACCTCACGAGTCTGAAGTTCAAGCTCTTCCATTGCTGCTGCACCTGCACCACTAGCTGCTTGATAGGTACTAACAACCATTCTCACAACCTTTACATGTGAAAAGAGAAAGATAACCAAGAACTTATATACAGCAGTTATATCTGTTTACAAACACAGAAGCAACTAAGAGGGACGAAGGCAGCAACTAAATTCTCAGGAATGATTCAATTTCTACAAATAACCTTTGAGAAGAGAAAACTATGATAACAGAGTATGCCTAAAGTGATGGTTTTTTGCTTTGGTAATGGGGGGCTAAAGTGTGTATAACTTTTAAAACCTCAAAAGGGTTTCTGACATTCCTTATAAAAACAAGGACCTTTTTATAATTTATATATAAACAAAAGGGTTTACCATTAGAATGTCTTTTCATAGCTACGGTATAGAATTAAATTATATAAAATTTTGTACAATACCAACACGAAGAGGATACATGGCCCAGCGATATAGTATACCCAATTAAAGCTTATATGACCTGATGGTCACGAGTACAATTCAGGGCTCTGTCTTCTCTTCCTTTTTTTTCTTTTTTCCTTTTTTTTTCGCTCCTTTTCTATCTATTTAATAAACCCTCGAATCATTAAAATTGATGTTAAGTCCCACAATTCTTAATTTAATGCAATTTGGCCCTCAAATCATCCCTCAAATCACTGAAATTGCTATTAGGCCCTCCAATTCTTAATTTATTCTGAAATTAGTCCCTTCAACAAGAGTAAAAATAGCAACTAGAGGGAAATTAGTCTATCATATCCCTAATAGAAATCAATTCCTAATACAATTAGCATTTAGTCCCTCAAATCACTGAAATTGCTATTAGGCCCTCCAATTCTTAATTTATTCTGAAATTAGTCCCTTCAACAAGAGTAAAAATAGCAACTAGAGGGAAATTAGTCTATCATATCCCTAATAGAAATCAATTCCTAATACAATTAGTCCCTCAAATCACCGAAATTTTTATTTTGGAACTAGTCCCTTCAATCAAGAGTAGAAATTGTAATTAGAGGGAAATTACTCTCTCAAATCCTAAAAGTTTTCTATGAGGTACTGATACATTTCAAATTAGTCTCTAATTACTATTTGTGCGCTTCATGGAAGGGACTAATTTCTAAATAACATAAGAATTGAGCGACATAACAACAACTTTAACGACTTGAGAAACTACATCAAAATAATTTAGGAATTGAGGGACTCCATAGAAATTTCAATGATTTGAAGGGCTAATTCAAAATAAGAAAGATTTAAGGGTCTAATAATGGAAAAAATCCTTTTCTAAACCACTCACTTCAAAACAATTTACCTGTAAGCCCAAAGTTTTAGGTCATTTGTTTTTAAATCCACCCATTTCCGAAGTCTCTTTTTGACCCATCAAAATATCCCGCCTAAATAAACTCATAGCTTTAACACCCCCCCACCCACCACCCACCCACACACACAAAGAAAAAATATTTTAAACTCACCTACTTTTAAAATTACATTTACACACAAAAAATCACTGAATTACTTTCAAACTCACTTTGTATTTAAATAAGTAGATATACATTGAAAGTTGCTATACAGTTTGAGTTGCTATGTTCAGATGTAACTTTGCAATATTGTGCCTACATGCACGTTATATTTTTAAAACCAAATACTTTAACCGTTTAGTTTTTTTGAAAAATGTTATGTCGTTTTTGCCTATAAAACCCAAAGTTTTACTCACAAATATTTGTGAACCCCCTTAGTTCGAAACCAAGATTTTTGCCTATAAATCCAAGGTTTCACTACTATTTGTTCTTAAACTCACTCACTACAATAATCACTATTAAACCAAAAATATTTCATTGGATTATTTTTAAATGCACTTCATATTTCAGCAGTATGATATACGGTGTAAGTTGTTGTGTTTTGCTGTAATTTTAACTCAAATGTTTAAACTATTATTTATTTGTCTCTTTTCACACTAATGTCATAGCAACACGCAGGTCAATTTTGTTCGTTTACTGAGAAAATTATTGAAAACTTCAACAAAATTGAAAAAACAAATCTGTTAGATTTTCTGAAAATTTTTAAAAATTATCAAACTCCTTTCAGGAAATTACAGTTGTTATAGAACCATAATAAACATACACGGATTCCTCAATATGTGGTCACCAGAACAAACATTTTCAGAATTTATAGAACCCGGATAGCTCCATAATGAGGAAATGTTTTTCAAAATAGTCAACGATACAAGATCTTTTATTTCCAGAAATAAGTTAAAAAGATGGGTCTTTTACACACAAAACCTAGCTCCAACACAACCAACAGTCCAAATCCAATCCCAAAATCAAATATTTCCCAACAAAAATCAATTACCTTCGCGTGCCGATGTAGAGGAGTAGCGGCCATCAAGCAAATAATCGTCGAACAATTCGGGTTCGCGATCAACGCCCCCTTCCCCGCTCTCCCCTTCAGCTTAATATGCGACATCGCCGCCGAATTCACCTCCGGTATGATCAGTGGCACATTAGGATCCATCCGAAACGCCGAGCTATTGTCAACCACGATAGCTCCTTTCTCCGCCGCAACGGGCCCCATCTCCTTACTGATGGACCCACCAGCGCTGAACAGGGCAATGTCTACGCCGTCAAAGCTCTCAGGTTTCAGCTCTTCGACGGTATACTCTCGGTCTTCAAAGGTGAGTTTTTTACCGGCTGAGCGGCGACTGGCTAGCATCTTTTGATAGGAATTTGTAAGCCGGTAAAGTCGCGGTCGGGCAGAGGACGGAGAGCAGAATTTCTTGACGGACTGGCGCCGGCTGACGCGTACAACGGCCGACCCGGTGGAGGCCTGTCCTCAGAGAGGAGGGGACATGCGGACGGCTGTTGACGGTATCCGGCGGCCGTATTGAAGGGGGTTTGAGTAATGGCGGCAAGAGGCGGGCCGTGAATGAGGACGAAGGGAGTGGAGGCAGGTGGAGCGCACAGCCGATCGCTGCAATTCTCATACTCTCTCTCTCTCTGTCTCTCTCTCTCTCTCTCTTTTTGGGTCCTGGCTGCGGCGCGAATGAGGGAGGAAGAAGAGAGTGAGGGGGTGAGGTTACCGGAGCAAAGAGGTTTAGGGTTTGCGATTTTGGGCCAGTGGGCGTAATCCGTGGGCCTGAATTCTGAGCATTCCATGGTAGTACTGATTTTTTTTTTTTTTTTAATACTTCCCTGCGGACCCAAAATTCATTGGACGAGAGACGAGATGAGACATGTTGCGATTCCAACTAAGACCAAAGACTATCATGAAAATCGGTCTAACAAGAGCCTATTTGGTTCGTTTTCTTTATTTTTCAAAAAATAATTTCTCTTCACTTTTTTGTGTTTTTTTCATTTTCATGGAAAGCGTTTCTTGTGTTTGTTTCGTCAAAAAATATGGGCTGAAAGTATTTTTCACCATTTTTCTTAGTTTGGTTCAACTTGAAAAAAAGAAGAAAACAATTGATGTGTAAATAGATTCCCTCATTTTCTAGTGTTTTGTTCAAACTAAAAAAATCAAGAAAACTTGATTGTGGTCACCATGGTGTGATTACCACACATATAAGACAAAATATTAACAACAAAAATTGAGGCACACAAAATATAATGTAATGCACTCAATTGGCTACAAATTCAGAATGCAAGCACACATTACCTGAAAATTCAGAAGGCAAGCACACAATTCGTCTGAAACCAACTCGACTAAAACCAAACCAACTTTGGCCAAACCAAGTCTGAAAATATCCAAGACTGAACCAAGGCTGAAACCAACTCGAGAGAAACCAAGACTCGAACAGCCCAATATTGAAATCAAACCAAAGTTATCACAATTTATAGAAAATATGCTCAGAAAAGACCCTTTTCTTCATTATCTGCCTCGTCATGAAGTTTATAATAGCAACGTTGGTTGCATTTATTGCCTCGCCAATTGATTACTAGTATAAACTCCGGTTGCATACATTATATATCCGGCCATCATCATAGCATAATATCACATTACCAATGACATAACAACCATTTCAACCAATTAAAAACAAATTAGATGAAACCAATTGTTTGCTAGAAATTAATAACTGAAACAAAAGGCCAAGCAACAATTGAAACCAAAGCTAACCAAAGGCCAAAGGCTAAAGCCTAGCAATCTGTCATGAACAATGAGGATGGCACCAGTGACAGCAAAAATGATTAGCAACTGATAAATATCCAACACGACTGAAACCAAACCATGGTCGTGCCCCAAGCCGAGACATTTACCTGGCTGGAAATCAAAGGCAAGCACACAACTCAGGCCAAACAAAAAGCACAAATATCCAACACAAAAGCCAAGGCTGACAAATATCCAGCACAAATATCCAACACAAATACCCAACACATATATCCAACACAACTGAAACCAAACCATGGTTGCGACTATTTACCTGGCTGGAAATCAAAGGCAAGCACACAACTCAGGCCAAACAAAAAGCACAAATATCCAACACAAAAGCCAAGGCTGACAAATATCCAGCACAAATATCCAACACAAATACCCAACACATATATCCAACACAACTGAAACCAAACCATGGTTGCGACTATATCGCCAATCTAGTAAACTTAGGTACCGTTGCTCACGCGGTTCTCTCAACCATTAGCATCATTATCTACTTCTGTTTCTTTGTCATGGGCTTCGGCCCAATACCCAATATCTTCTGCGCTGAGATTTTCCCTACTCGTGTTCGTGGTAATTGCATCGCTATATGTGCGTTCAGTTCTTGGGTCGGAGACATTATTGTCACCTACACTCTTCCCTTGATGTTGAGCTCTATCGGGCTCGCTGGTGTTTTTGGCATATATGCAGCTGTGTGTGTTATTTCTTTGGTGTTTGTTTTCTTGAAAGTTCCGGAAACAAAGGGCATGCCTCTTGAGGTCATCACTGAGTTCTTTGCCATTGGAGCGAAGCAAGCAGCCAGCAATTAGCGCGTTGGCCCGTGTTCGCCACTTGTGATTAACATTTCCTCGCGCCTTGATGCGTGGTTTGAAGATTTAATGAGGTTTTGGAGACTCGGAGCAGGATTGTGGTTGGTGTATTTAGCTTGAAATTGGATAGATTGAGAAACAGGGATCTTAAAGAATAATCTTTTGTTTTGTTTTTTCTGTTTTTTCCCCGTTTTCCTTTTTTCACTTTTAGGAAGTATTAAATTCTTTTGCTTTTTGTTTGTGGGAGATGTATGATGTTGCTTTTGCAGATATCGATCTTTATGTGGTGTTTCCTGAGATCTCAGAAGGCAAGTTGGTGTTTAACGAGAGAGCTTAACAGAATAGCACCTGTATATCGAAATGAGCTAACATCCAGAGGTAACTTAAATGTTGTTGCAACACTTTAAAATTTAAGCGGGGATGCAATACCCTCAATTATAGCATATTTGGGTGTTGCGAGGACATTTTCGTGTTGCAACTGTATCCAAATAAACACCCATAAATATAGTTAAAACTATACAATACTTCAACTACATCAATCCAAATACATTCATGATGTTGTAACTATATTTATAGTACTAACACACTCTAATCAAACACATTCTAAACTGTGTTGTTGAATCATGAGTGTTGTCTATTATCAAATACTTTAGATTGTCACGGAGATGTAGCAAGGTTATTGAATAAGAACATTCACAACATCCAAATTTCTTTATAATGAAAGGTAGTCTAGGGTTAGTTTGGTATTGCTTTTGTTAGATTGATGTCAAATGGTAGTCAATTTTTAGAAACAACTAGATGATATTTTTAAAAGTAGCCTCTTTTTATATTATACATATCCTTTAGTACTTTGACAATATTACTTTATGTGTCTTAAAATTATTATCTATTTTGGTGACTACATCTATTTTGATCATTTTTCACTTATAATGATTTAAGCACAATTTTATCAAAAAAATTTAACTATTTTTGAAATAGTTTACAATATATGATTATTAGAAAACTATTTTGAGTAGCTTATATAAGTTGTTTTTATAAGCTTATTATACAAACAACTTTCTTATAAGCTCCATTAATACCAAGTTAGCCCCCACTCTCCTCTAAAAATTTTCCTCTACAAGTTTAGATAGTAAGTTTGATTGTTAGGGCCTGTTTGGTTCGTTTCCCTCATTTTCCAAAAATAATTTTTCTTCACTTTTTTGTGTTTCCTTCACTTTCATGGAAAGTGTTTCTTGTGTTTGTTTCGCCAAAAAATATGGGATGAAAGTACTTTCCACCACTTTTTTTAGTTTGATTCAACTTGAAAAAAGAAGAAAACAATTTGATGTGTGAATAGATTCCCTTATTTTCTAGTGTTTGGTTCAAACTAAAAAATCAAGAAAACTTGATTGTGGTCACCATGGTGTGATTACCACCCATGTAAGACAAAATATTAACAACAAAAATTAAGGCACACAAAATATAATGCAATGCACTCAATTGACTGCAAATTCAGAAGGCAAACACACATTGCCTGAAAATTCAGTAGGCAAGCCTAAAAATTCAGTAGGCAAGAACACAACTCGTCTGAAACCAACTCGATTGAAACCAAACCAATTTTGGTCAAACCAAGTATGAAAATATCCAAGACTGAACCAAGGCTAAAACCAACTCGAGAGAAACCAAGACTCGAACAACCCAAGATTGAAATCAAACCAAAATTTAACACAATTTATAGAAAATGTGCTCAGAAAAGGCCATTTTCTTTATTATCTGCCTCGCCATGAAGTTTATAATAGCAATGTTGGCTGCATTTATTGTCTCGCCAATTGATTACTAGTATAAACTTTGGTTGCATACATTACATATCTGGCCATCATCATAACATAATATCACATTACCAATGACATAATAATCATTTCAACCAATTAAAAACAAATTAGATGAAACCCAGTTGTTTGTTGGAAATTCATAACTGAAACCAAAGGCCAGGCAACAACTGAAACCAAAGGCTAACCAAAGGCCAAAGGCTAACCAAAGGTATAAAGCCTGACAATCTATCATGAACAATGAGGATGGCAGCAATGACAACAAAAATGATTAGCAACTGATAAATATCTAACACAACTGAAACCAAACCATGGTCGTGACCCAAGCCGAGACATTTACCTGGCTGGAAATTCAAAGGCAAGCACACAACTTAGGCCAAACCAAAAGCACAAATATCCAACACAAATACCCAGCACATATATCTAACACAACTGAAACCAAACCATGGCTGTGACCAAGGCCAAGACCAACATTGGCTAGAAAATCAAAGGTAAGCACACAACTGAGTTTGAAAATATCCAAGGCTGAAACCTATTTCTGAAACCAAGGCCGAGACAACGGAAACCAAGGCTAAAACTTAATACAATTTGCACCCAACAAAAACTGCATCCAAAGCCAAGAGTTCACATTTGCTCATAAGAGCATTTAGTTCAGAAAGAGCCCCCATATATAACCAATGCTGAGAACACAACTGAGACCATGCAAGGATGAAACTATGCACACAAAAAAAACTGCAGAAAGAGCCCCCATATATAACCATGCAAGGCTGAAACCAATTCAGTTCAATTTGCACCCAACTGAAACCAAAGACCAAAGGACAAGCACACAATTGAAACCAAAGGCCAAGCACACAACTGAACATAAACTGAGCTGAAACCAATGCCGAGAGCAAGGCTAAAACCATGCACACAACAAAAACTGCAGAAATAGCCCCCATATATAACCATGCAAGGATGAAACCATGCAAAGGTAAGCACACAACTCAGGCCAAACCAAAAGCACAAATATTCAACACAAAAGCCAAGGCTGACAAATATCCAGCACAAATATCCAACACAAATACCCAACACATATATCTGACACAACTAAAACCAAACCATGGCTGTGACCAAGGCTGAGTCCAACATTGGCTAGAAAATCAAAGGCAAGCACACAACTAAGTTTGAAAATATCCAAGACTGAAACCTATTTCTGAAACCAAGGCCGAGACAACTGAAACCAAGGCTGAAACTTAATACAATTTGCACCCAACAAAAACTGCATCCAAGGCCAAGAGTTCACACTTGCTCATAAGAGCATTCAGTTCAGAAAGAGCCCCCATATATAACTAATGTCGAGAACACAACTGAAACTATGCAAGGCTGAAACCATGCACACAACAAAAACTGCAGAAAGAGCCTCATATATAACCATGCAAGGCTGAAACCAATTCAGTTCAGTTTGCACCCAACTGAAACCAAAGGCCAAGCACACAACTGAAACCAAAGGCCAAGCACACAACTAAACATAAACTAAGCTGAAACCAATGCCGAGAACAAGGCTGAAACTATGCACACAACAAAAACTACAGAAAGAGCCCCCATATATAACGATGCAAGGCTGAAACCATGCAAAGGCAAGCACACAACTCAGGCCAAACCAAAAGCACAAATATCCAACACAAAAGCCAAGGCTGACAAATATCTAGCACAAATATCCAACACAAATACCCAGCACATATATCCAACACAACTAAAACCAAACCATGGCTGTGACCAAGCCTGAGACCAACATTTGCTGGAAAATCATAGGCAAACACACAACTGAGTTTGAAAATATCCATGACTGAAACCTATTTCTGAAACCAAGGTCGAGACAACTATCCAAGGCTGAAACCAAACCATTTCAACCTATTAAAAATAAATATCCAACCCAACTGAAACCAAGGCTAGATCGTAATACAATTTGCACCCAACAAAAATTGCATCCAAGGCCAAGAGTTCACACTTGCTCATAAGAGCATTCAGTTTAGAAAGAGCCCCCATATATAACCAATGCTAAGAACACAACTGAAATTATGCAAGGCTGAAACCATGCACACAACAGAAATTATAAAAAGAGCCCCCATATATAACCATGCAAGGATGAAACCATACAAGGCTGAAACCAATTCACGGTTCAGTTTGCACCCAACTGAAACCATGCAAGGCTGAAACCAATTCAGTTCAGTTTGCACCCAACTAAAACCAAAGGCCAACCACACATATATAACCAAACACTGACTGAAACCAAGATCATAACCAACACAACTAAAACCAATAATTGAATATCATTTATTAATGGAAGTATAAGGCTAAGAAAATGTGCTCAGGAAAGGCCATTTTCTTCATTATCTGCCTCGCCATGAAGTTTATAATAGCAATGTTGGCTGCAATTATCATAATAACCCTACATAATAAGCATTATCATCGTGGATTGCCTCACCAATATGTTACTGCTATAAACTTTGGCTGCATATCTTAAGAATAGCCCATCATCATAATATAAAATATGCATACCTCTTTAACTTTAATTCCATGACACTAGAAATATGTAGGTTACTCTTAATCCATTAAGGTGAAATCATTCACCTTAACCCACTTGTAAACCTGCCAAATAAGTTTGCATTAGCAATCTAATATTCAATATAACATGTAAAATGTATATATCATAGTCTATAATATGAATACTAAGCTTGTAAAGTCACGATTGAGATGCACAAAAGTAGAGATAGTAGCATTAGTTTTGCAAAAAAAGACTTTAATACATCTACCATAGTTGTTAAGCAAAAGGATGAGCAATCATCTAGCTCATTTACATACAAAAATATTTATACAAGCATTGATATAATTAGCTAGTTTCACAAAAATATCCCAAAAGCATCCAATCCAACCTTCCACCACTCTAATCAATAAGTTGACTCTTCATGAACTCAGTCAACACCTTCTTTTGCATAATAGTTGGCCTCCCCATAAACAACCTAGCTTGTGATTCATTCTCATGCAATTCTTGATAAAACTTATCAAGAATTTCTATGTTAAATTCATCATCATGTGCAAATATAGTTTTTTCCAACTTCTCGGTCCAATGCATACTCACCATGCGCATAGATGATGTGAATTGTTTTACCTCATTTACTATCTCACGCATAAGCATCATGTCGTCATTAGACCTCCCTCACCCTTTCCTTTACGCATCTTTGACACGTCATTTTTAGCTTTTCTCACACTAGAAGTTGGATTGGATTTTGAGGGCATAGTTAGGACCTTCGATAATGGAATATCATCTTTATCTAAAGAGACATATAGCTAGGCGAGTTCTCCTTTGGCATACTAATATCATCATCATCACCACCAATATTAAAATGTGCACTACCACCAAATTTGTCCATCACATCTACCGCATAATCTCCTCTAGCAACATCATCTCTAATAATAATTATGAGGTCTTCATAATGTGTCATGGGCTTATTGATGTATTCCCTTAGCTTAGAACTATTGATACTCTTGTCCTGCATAGTTTAGGCATATATCAAATCCATATGTGAAAGACAAGGAACAAAATGGTAAATATTTGATAAAAAAATGAACATGACAAAATGGTAAATACCTCTAACCATCTATCAAAGCAAGCATCATCCATAATTACCATCTTCTTTGCATCATCCCAACCGGCACCGCTCAAGTTATGATATTTTTGCATGTCCAAAAATCTATTGCGGATATTTTTCATACGGTTTTCCACGTTCTCAGCTGTGAATGTTGAACCTAATTGTTCTTAGTGGAGATTGTGTCACATCATTGTATATGAGAAAAACCCCACATATGATATATGATACCTATTAATCTTTTATATTAGATGTGTATGAAGTTATGCATACACTGATGTTTGTCTGTATATTTTTGTTTTCATGATTCTGCAGCTCCTTGAGTTGGAGGAATCCTGGAATCTGATCCTTGATGATGCAATGGTGAGTTCCTTCATTTCACCAATTAGAGATGCCATAGAAGATGACAAACAGCTTATTGGTGAGCTTTTTAATAATGTTTTTTTCTCTAGGTAATGCATATATAATCAATTATCATCATACTAATGAAGAATATTAACTATAAATGCAATGTTTAAACTTCAGTTGAGGAGTATGAGAGAAGTTGGGAGCAAAATGAGGCATTGGGTTTGAATGACATGGACACATCTTTTGCAGATATTGCTTATGATACAGCCACACATCCAGCCACTGGACAGTAATGCTTATGTGAACGTGGGGGCCACACCGAGCGTGAAGGCAGCCCATGTGCGGGTACGGCCCACCAATGTCATCAATCCTATAAATATGTGGTTCGGCTAGGGTTTTTTACACGAGAAAAAGAAAAAAAAACAGCAGAGGGTAGTCAGCTGTAGAAAAAAGGGGGTTTTTTGGTGGCTATTTAGAGGAGAAAATCGGATCTAAAAGAGAGATCTTGAGGAGAGAAAAAAGAGAGCTTGGAGAGATTTTATAAGAGAGAGGTCAATTCTTTTGGGTAAAAATCATAGCTTTATCTCTGGGACAAGCTTGTGGGTTGTACAAGTCGTCGGTGTTCTCCTTCATAGTGGAATCTCCCCTCACCCCTTCTCTGTGGACGTAGGCAAGTTTGTCGAACCACGTAAATCTTGTGTCTTTACTTCTTTTTCTGGGTGTTGGTTATTGCTTGTAGGTTCTCTCGACAATTCAGTCCTAGAACTGATAAGAGGAAGAGTGTATATTTCACTTTGTTGAAATATTTTACTTTCTATTCTTGTTTCCTTTGTGAAACGAGAATATAGAGGTTGACTTGAGCTTTTGTAAAAATAAAAGACAGGGCTTTCTTTCAAGTTATATCTCTTTCGTGGCGTGAGGGCGTGACTCTGAGCCTAACAATTGGTATCAGAGTTGTTATTCAGATTGGGAGTGGTGTACCTTCTGGTTTGAGGTGGTGCTCGGCAATTTCCTGAGTGTTACGCCCCGCTTCCCAAAATACCGGGGAATCAGAACATGAACAAGCCCGCGATGTATTAGATGGAATTACCTTAGGTAACAACGCCATGTAACTAGCCATTCTATAACAGGTCATTGGTCACATCTCACACAGAGTCAATGCTTATATCATCGGATAACTGACTGTTCACAAATCCCCTACGTGCATCCAATACCGTTATACAAACTCGGTCAGAGGACTACACGCAATCTATTTTTAGCCTGGTCCGGACTCAAGCTAAACTCGGGTAAATATAAAACTCACGGACCCAAAGTGACTACACAAACTTCACTTTGACCTAACAAACCAACCCTAGTGACGACACCGATCCACTGGTGCAAGCCTGGAAGATATATCAACAGCCTTATCTGATTACATGAAGAGAGACTTTCCCATCTCAACATCTCTTGTATTACTAAGTCAACAACACACAAGCCTCTAGGTCTTATTCATGTCACACACGTCACTATAGTCATAACCTCCTAACGATTCTTAATCACAACAAGAAACAATAAATGCAGCTAATGCTATGCAATAAAATTATGACATGTCACGTAATTAAAATAAGAATCATGGAACCGGTGGATGATTTGCACATAAAATGTCACGGTCAACAACCATCAATCACACGATCATAAATTAAATTAATTCAAAATAAATAATTCTTTTACAAAATAAATTCCTTTCAAGTTATCTCTCACCATAATTATTCTAAAAATAATCTCTTAAAATAATAAATTCATAAATTTAAAATAATCTTTTTACAAGATAAATTCTCATTAATTCAAAATAGTTTATTTCCCAAAATAAATTCTTTTAAAAATATTTATCATTCTAAAATAATTTCCTTCCACAAAATAAATTCTTAAAAATATTATAATTATTCAAAAAAATAATATTTATCACGTAATTATGATTCATTCAATATTATTCATCAAGCTCACGTAGTTAATTATTACAGATCTAAAATTCTAATAAAATAATTTAAAAGGGTATATTCACACGTACGACAAATATAAGAATTGAAACGAAACTAAACGAGAATCGGGATCTTGCCTTGGGAATATTGTCGAGGATATCGTAGAGGGCAGTGGGGATCGTCGGGTGGCTGTACGGGTCACAACGGATTCTGCGGCTCGTCGTAAAGTCAATCGTGTGATAGAATACAAAAAGGGAGGTGTTAGTAACGATTAGCAATATTCGAAGCGATATAACGAAAGGTAGAAAATGAGCCCAAGTGAAATGGAGATACCATGTGATAGACAATATAAAGGGATACACACCGACAAAGACGGTGTCGAAAATGGAGACCGGAGGTGGCCGGAAAACCCGCGCGAAGTCGGCACAGCGCTGCTGTTTTCTGCTCGTTGCTGCCGTAGAGCGATGTTTCGGAGGTTACCGAGAGAGATAGAGAATGAGTTATAGAATAATATAAATTGGAGGTGATAGGCAATATGTATGGCTACTCTCCAGAGAAGAAATTGGTAGAAACGGATATCGGATGTGATCTAAAAGTGTGTGCAAAGTTGGCCCAAAACTGCAGTTTTCTGCTCGTTGTTCGTCGCTGTTCGGGCTCCTTCCTCGTTGTTTGGAGCTTCTCCTTGCTGTCCGAGCTTACCAAAGGTGGGAGGAGGTTGCCGAGGTCATCGGGGTGTCTTGGTGGGATCCGACGAGGCTGTCAGGGTGGTCGGCGGTGATGGGAATGGGGGAGAGGCGGCTTCACACGTACCGCGGTGCGGTGTGGCGTGGGGGAAAGAGTGTTGGATTTGAAATAGGATCGGCCTGAATCCGGATCTGAAACTGATTTAGAAAACCTGTAAACACTGTAGCAACCGAACAAAAACTGGCAGTTTTTCAGAGAACGGACTGTAGCAGATTGACAAAGCTTACAAGCCTCTGTTTTCGGATTATGAACACAGGCCGGATGTTGATAGAGAACTGCCGCAGCAGGAATTTTTCTAAGTTTATGTGCTCCTGCACTTTGCGCATATTAAGCCGAACAAATAGAGAGGGAACCTGACTTTGATAGAACGAACAGAGGAGCAGGAAACTTTTTGATTCTTATTCACGTTCTACTAAACTCATCAATTGTTTACATATATATAAAGACTAAGATTACAACTCTAATCGTATCCAATAACTAGAGAACTTATCTACTAACTAGTATTCTATTCTAACTAGAATTCTAACTAGGATTCAAACTACCAATCTGGACTGATTAATAACTCACATTCTCCCCCTTAATCTGGACGAGATTCCAAGTTCCTTACTCCTAGTAGCTCCCGCATCTCGATGAACTTCACCCTTGCTAGTGCCTTCGTGAGAATATCCGCTCGCTGCTCGCTCGTGCTCACGTACTCCACTTTAATCTGTCCTCGCTCAACACACTCACGAATGAAGTGAAAACATGTGTCGATATGCTTGCTTCTTCTATGGAAAACTGGATTCTTCATCAAGGCAATCGCTGACTTGTTGTCGACGAAGAGTGTAACCGGCTTGGGCTCACTCCCAATCACCTCGCTGATTAAACTCCTCAACCACAAGCCTTGGCACGCTGCTGCAGTTGTCGCCATAAATTCTACCTCGCAGGATGATAATGCCACCGTCTTCTGCTTTTGTGATGTCCAAGTGACCAAGCTGTCACCTAGATAAAATGTCATGCCGCCTGTGCTGCGCCTGTCATCAACATCTCCCGCAAGATCACTGTCAGTGAATCCCATCAACTCTTCATTGCCTCGACCTCGTTTGTACACCAAACCGTAGGACATAGTACCCTTCACATACCTCAAAATATGTTTAACAACCTGTCGATGCAAAACTGTAGGGTGCTCCATGTACCTACTCACAATCCCCACGGCATATGTGATATCGGGTTGGGTGTGAGTTAGATACCTCAAACATCCAATAATGCGTCTATACTCTGTCACGTCCACCGGTGTTCCTTCAGAATCCTTTCCAAGCTTTAGCTTTGTTTCCATAGGATATTGGGTCGGGTTGCAATCCATCATGCCGAACTGACCCAAAACTTTCTTCGCATAGGCCGCCTGCCTTAGTGCAATACAATCACCTCGCTGATCCACCTCGATGCCAAGATAATAAGAAAGTAATCCAAGGTCACTCATCTCGAACTCCTTCATCATTTGTTGCTTGAAAAACTTTATCTCATCCGCCCTCGAGCCCGTAACGATCAAGTCATCTACGTACACGCCAACAATGAGTGTATCTCCTCTGTTACTCCTTGTGTATACCGCCTGCTCCTGAGTGCATCTTGCAAATCCGATGCCCTTCATGCACTTGTCGAGGCGCGTGTTCCATGCCCGAGGTGCTTGGCGTAGACCGTAGAGTGCCTTTGAAAGCTTGTAGACCTTGTGCTCTTGATTCTTCACAACGAACCCTTCAGGTTGAACCACATAAACTTCTTCCTGGAGATCACCATTTAGGAACGCCGACTTCACATCCAAATGGTGCACCTCCCACCCGTTCTGTGCTGATATAGCGAGGATTATTCTGATGGTATCAAGCCTCGCCACAGGTGCAAACACCTCATCAAAGTCCACGCCTTGCTGCTGGACGTATCCTTTTGCTACAAGTCTTGTTTGTGCTTGAGAATGTTGCCTTCATTGTCCTTCTTCAGCTTGTACACCCATTTGAGACCAATGGGTTTAGAACCTCGCGGTAGCTCCGTGAGTATCCAAGTCTTGTTCTTCTCGATGGCCTCCATCTCCTTCTCCATGGCAGTCCGCCATTCTTGATCTGTTGCAGCCTCACTGTAGCTCACGGGTTCTTCAGTGATCAGGAACAACTCCTCTGCAGGGAGATCAATCACCTCCGTCTCCGCATAGATGTCCGCAAGGGATCGATAGCGTACTGGAGTCATCACTGCAGCTTCAGGGGTTCCGAACGCGTCCAAAACAGTGGGGTTCGCTGCCTCTGCAGCAGTTTCTGGACTGGTCAGTGTTTGTGGGCTGGTTCGGCCTGCAGTTGGCTCGTATTCGGCAGCTTGCTGCCTTGTTCGGACTGTCAACAGTCCAGTTTTACCTCTGGTTGTCTCTGATGCAGCAGGGACTGCTGCTACGCCTGCTGTTCTTGGACCAGCACCGAACTGTGTGCTGGTTTGGGCAGCTGCAGTCCGTCCAAACTGGACTGCAGTCTGTCCAGTTTGGACTGCATGCTGTCCAGTTTGGACGGGTGGAAACGCGCCGGCTGTTGTACCGGCTGCTGCAGTTTCACCTTCCACTGTTAGCTCCATCCAACTGGGTGCTTTCTCGTCTCCGTTTGTGCTCCAATCCCATCATTTTCCTTCCTCGAACGCGACGTCTCCGCTGACATGAATTCTGCCGTGTTGAGGGTTGTAGAGGCGATGCACTTTGCTTCCTTCTTCTACCCCAATATACACCATTGGCGTGCTCCGGTCGTCGAGTTTCTTATGAGAAGGGCCTGCAATCTTCACATGCGCCATACATCCAAAAACTCTCAAGTGTTCTAGGTAGGGTTTCTTACCAAACCAAGCTTCGTAGGGTGTGTGATCGTACAACGCCTTGGTTGGTAGTCGGTTGAGGATGTACACCGCGTGTCTAACCGCTTCGCCCCACATCGTTCCGGGCATACGCATGCTCTTAAGTAGGCTTCTCGCCATGTCCATCACCGTGCGGTTACGCCTCTCCACTACACCGTTTTGCTGCGGGGTGTACGGTGCAGTGGGATGACGCTTGATGCCGTAGTCTTCACACAACTTTGTGAACTCCTTTGACACGAACTCGCCACCACGATTCGTCCTCAATGTCTTCACCTTGTGGTCACATGCGTTCTCAACCTCTGTTTTGAACTTGTTGAAGGTTTCACATGCTTGACTTTTGGCCTTCAACATGTATACCCACATCCATCGGCTGAAATCATCAACAATAAGAAGGAAGTATCTGTTACCCGCAAGTGTGGATGGGGTAATAGGACCACATAGGTCAGCATGTAGTAATTCCAGCGGCTTCTGAGCTCTGAAGTTTGCTTGCGAAGGGAACGGCAGTCTTGCTTGCTTGGCGACAAGGCATCCTTCGCATAGTTGATTCGGGTGCAAGATCTTCGGCAACCCGGAAGCCATCCTCTTTTCAGTCATCATCTTGAGGGCGAAGAAATTGACATGCCCAAGGCGAGCATGCCATAACCAAGCTGGATCGTTAATGTTCGCCATCAAACACGCCGGCTTGCAAGTCTTTAACTCTATCCTGTACAATCGGTTAGTTGAACGTGTCACCCTCATCAAGAGAGCACCGTTCCTATCAAACACCCTCAGGAACTCGTCAGCAATAACAACCTTACTCCCATCTTCAGTCATTTGACCAAGGCTAATAATGTTAGATTTCAAACTCGGAATGTAATATACCTCAGGTAGTAGCCTTTGATCCCCGTTGTTGCACTGAAAGAGGATAGAACCTTTCCCCTTGATCTCTACCGCGGATCCATCACCAAACTTGACGGTTCCCTTGATGTTCTCGTCAAGCTCCTTGAACTTGTCTCGGTGGCCGGTCATGTGATTGCTAGCTCCGTTGTTAAGGTACCAAGTGTTGTTGTCAACATGTGCCTCCCCTACTGTAAGTAAATCCGGCATCACCTTCTCCTCATTAAGTAAAATGGCACTTGATGATTCCTCTAACATCGCCATCATCAAGGTTGGCTCCTCGTCATATGCACGGGTGAGATGAGCCTCCTGTTCATTATTGCGGCGTTGCTTGTGACACTCCGACTGAAAGTGCCCGTATACTCCGCAATTGAAGCATTTAATGTTGGATTTGTCTCGACCACCGCTTGTGCTACTCTCCCCCTCCTGGCGAGCTGCACCTCCATGGCCGAAACCACCTCCTGGACGTCCTCCTCTGCCGCCGAAGCCGCCTCGGCCTGCCTGGCCGCCGTGCTCCCCTCCGCGGCCTCCTTGGGCAGCGTGGTACTGCTGCCCTTCTTGCTCCTTGCTTGCCACTCCGCATGCGTCAACAATAGGTGATCGTCGACGTTGTTTCGAAAAACACGTGCCCTCTCCTCGTGGGCTTTGAGGCGCCCGATCGCCTCCTCGAGTGTCATGTCGTCGATGTCCCCGAACTGTTCAATCGTGGAGACGATAGTAAGGAATCTCTCCGGTACCGCCCGAAGAAGCTTTCTGACGACGTAGTTCTCCTCCATCTCGCCGCCTAAAGCCCGGATCTTGTTGAAGACTCCTGTCAACTTCGTCGACGTTGTCATTCTCCTTCATCCGGAGAAGTTCGAACTCGGACTTCAAGGTTTGCACCTTCGCGTTCCTCACACGATCCGCTCCTAGATGCATTGTTTTCAACGTCTCCCATGCCTCTTTTGCCGTTTGCTTCTCTGCGATCACCATCAACGTCTCTTCAGGAATCCCCTGGTAGATGGCCGCCAACGCCATCTGATCCTTCTTGTGTTCCACGGACGCGCCTGCCGTGGGCTCAATGGCATCCCACACGTCTTGAGCCTTCATGTAGACTTTCATCTTGATTGCCCACGAAGCATAGTTGTCCCTCGATAACGTCGGGTATTGAAGAGTGAGCGAACCCACCTTGGTCGTCATCTTCTCCGAACTCGTCATCTCTTTAGATCTTGGTTGGTACTTAGGCATACACCGCTCTGATACCACTTGTTGGATTTGAAATAGGATCGGCCTGAATCGGATCTGAAACTGATTTAGAAAACCTGTAAACACTGTAGCAACCGAACAAAAACTGGCAGTTTTTCAGAGAACGGACTGCAGCAGATTGACAGAGTTAACAAGCCTCTGTTTTCGGATTATGAACACGACCGGATGTTGACAGAGAACTGCAGCAGGAACTTTTCTAAGTTGCACTTGATATTAGGCGAACAAATAGAGAGGGAACCTGACTTTGATAGAACGAACAGAGGAGCAGGAAACTTTTTGATTCTTATTCACGTTCTACTAAACTCATCAATTGTTTACATATATATAAAGACTAAGATTACAACTCTAATCTTATCCAATAACTAGAGAACTTATCTACTAACTAGTATTCTATTCTAACTAGAATTCTAACTAGGATTCAAACTACCAATCCGGACTGATTAACAACTCACAAAGAGGAGAGGAAGAAGGCGGTGGTGATGAAGGGGCTGAGGGAGGAGGAGTTGAGGAGGAGAGAGCTAAGGGCACGGTAGTGAGGAGGCAACGGGAGGAGATGGAGGAAAGGTGGCTGCAGCGTGGAGGGGAGGCGGCGTGGGGCTAAGAGAGGGGCTGTCGGCTGAGTTTGGTTGGAGGGCTGATGGAGGAGGTGTGGCGGCGTGGTGGCTGATGGTGGAGATGATGGCTGGCGAGGGAGGAGTGGAAGAGGAGGTCGCAAGGTGACGGGAAGGCGGGCGGCAAAGGAAGAGGGGAGGCAGTGTTGGAGGTGTAGTGGTGGCGGTGGTTTTGAGAGAGGGAGAGAACGAAGGAAGAGAGAGAGAGAGAGGGTGAGGGTGCGTGAAACGAAGAGGAGAAGGAGAGATAAAGAAAAACAATATATATTATATATATATATATATATATATATATATATATATATATATATATATATATATATAATAATATATTAATATAATATATATATATATATATTATTATATATAAAAAGGAAATTTTAGGATTTTGAAAAATAATTAAAAATAATATTAATCATGAAATAAATTAAATAATTATGTAAAAATTATCTACACATTAAAACGTACCAGTTATACTAATACGACAGATAATATACAACAGTAGTAATAATACAACAAATTATATAATTAAACAAGAATAATTAATAAAAAATATAATTACTTACCTTTAAAATTAAATAATTATGAAAAAAATTATCTATATAATAAAATGTACCAGTTGTACTAATACAACTGATAATATGCAATAGTAGAAATAATACAATAAATTATACAAATAATACGTAATAATAATAATAATAATACATCATATTATTCAAAATAATACGTAATAGTATCAATAACATAACAGATAAATTCCAAAAAAATTTATTACACTAAATAAATTTATAAATATCAAAATCATTTTAATAAATATAAAACTTAGACTTTTCAATCGTAAAAAATTCTAGAAAATCGAGGAAAATACAAATACTCCTTTAAAAATAATAATTAAATATTTTAAAATACCAAAAAAATTATTTTAACTAGTATCAAAAATTCATGATCATTACAACATGGCCATGACGGAGGGAGTGAAGGAAGCATTATGGTTGTGGGGTCTTCTAGACGATTTGGGGATTGAGCAGGAGAATGTAAATTTGTGGTGTGATAGTCAGAGTGCGATTCACTTGGCGAAGAATCAAGTTCATCATGCTCATACCAAGCATATCGATATCAGGTATCATTTGGTGAGGGATGTCATAGAGAAATGTGATATTTCTCTCATGAATGTGCACACGAATGAGAATCCCGCAGACATGTTAACCAAGATGGTGACATGTAGCAAGTTTAAGCATTGCTTGGACTTATTTCATATCAGCCCGTGTTGAACTGCCCAAGAGGGCATGACCCTTCGAGGCGGTGATGGAGTGAGGTGGAGACTATATGGAGAATAAATCCTGAACTATGGTTAGCTTGATCCCAGTGGAGGGTACGTAGGCAGTCGCGGTATAGTGGCGCAGCTGGTTTGATCTGGCCTGGCCTGGTTTGGTGTTTCAAATCTCTCTGGTGATGTTCGCGGTTTTTCTTCTGGTGTTCGTCCTGTGAAAACGGCGAAGGAATTGTGAAAAACGTGAAGAATAACCCAAAACAGACTCCACCACACCCTGGTATGGTGTCTGTCATGGGTGTGGTAGAATCTGTCCTGCACCACACCCTCTGCCACACCCACGGTGCAGGGTGTGGCAGAATCTGTCATGCACCACACCCTCTGCCACACCCATGGTGCAGGGTGTGACAGACTCGTTTTTAGAATCCCAATCAGTTTGGGATTGTGTTTTGCTATAAATAGAGACACGTTTTTTAGGGTTTCCTGGGCTTGGTTTTAGGCTTTGATTAAGCATTGATTGGGGGCTATTTGGAGCACAAAAGAGGTATTTTTTGAGCTATTTTTGTTTAGGGGTTTTATTTGGAGAGATTAAGAGTTTTGTTGGTGAGATTAGTTTGTTCCTTCGAGTGATTTGTAATCTCAGTTTGTACTCTTTCTCTATTAGTGAAAACCCCATCCCCCCTTGCCCCGTGGACGTAGGCAACTTGCCGAACCACGTTAAAATTGGTGTTTTGTTTGTGCATTGATATTTGGTTCGTTTGACTCTCTTGGATTGGCGTTTGGTTTGGTTCCTCGACACAGCTTCAGGCACAACAAGTGGTATCAGAGCTCGGGCTACGCTTAGGCTATTTGGAGGAGTAGATCGCTTTGGAAGTTCATCTAGGGCTTCATTTGGTGATAAATGTGGGATCTTTTTAGTAAAAATCTCGTCTTTTTCAGTTTGGATCTATTTCTCGTTTGTTTCCGCATTGGTTTGGTGGTGTTTTGAGGATTATGGCCGAGAAAGAAGGAGTTGTGGGCAGTACTTCCGGTGTGAAGACCGTCCAAAGCTTGAATATCCACTCGATGAAGATTGACGTGGAAAAGTTCAATGGCACAAACAATTTTGGACTTTGGCGATGCGAAGTCATGGATGCGCTCAACGCGCAAAATTTGGAAGATACGTTGGAGTTGGACGGGAAACCGAACAATATTGATGAGAAGGTTTGGAAAAAGATGAATCGAACAGCGTGTGGTGTGATTAGGTCTTGTCTCACTCAAGATCTAAAGTATGATGTGATCAATGAGACTTCTGCAAAGAAGATTTGGGAGATCATTGAGAGCAAGTATTTGACCAAGAGTGTGGAGAATCGCTTGCATTTGAAGAGGAGGCTTTACCGCTTCCAGTTGAAGAAAGGAACCTCCATTGGTGATCACATGAACCACTACACGAAGCTTCTTGCGGATTTGGCGAATGTGGATGTTAAGATTGAAGATGAGGACAAGGCGTTGTTGCTATTGAGTTCCTTGCCTGATGATGAATATGAGACCTTCGTTCTTACTCTTATTAATGGGAAGACATCTCTTTCGTATAGTGAGGTCACCGCTGCACTTGTGAATTATCAGCTTCGAAAGAAGGATAAGGAGACTTCGATTGAGCCGGTAGCGGGGGCGTTGGTCGCAAGAGCAAAGGGTCCAAACCGTAGTGGGAGGTCGCAGTCTAGAGGGGCACATCTTGGAGTTCGTAAGAATCAATGTGCCTTTTGCAAAGAAGATGGACATTGGAAAGCCGATTGCCCAAAGTTAGTTGATCGAGCCGGGAAGAATAAGGGAAAAGCTATTCAAGCTTCAGAGGCGAATGTTGTCAAGGCTAGTGGCAACGATTCAGATTCGGATTCTTCGGGCTACTCGTTATCTGCACTGCCGTCAGTTTGTGTTGCCTACTCTACAGAGTGGATATTGGATTCGGGTGCTACATACCACATTTGCCCTAGGAGGGATTGGTTCTCCAGCTTTCAGGAGTTGGAAAGAGGGGATTTCGTGCTCATGGGGAATGATCACAAATGCTCTATTGGTGGTATCGGTACTGTTCGGATCAGGATGAGTGATGGGGTGATTCGGGAGTTGGTTGGAGTGAGGTTCGTTCCTCAGTTGAAGAAGAACATCATTTCACTTGGAGCTTTGGAGGCAGCAGGCTATAGGGTGACCTTGGTGGATGCACGCTTGAAGGTTACATTTGGGTCCATGATTGTGATGAAGGGCGTCAGAAGGAGCAATTTATACTATTTGCTTGGGAGCACGGTGATTGATAGGGAGATGACGACTTCATCAGATTCGGCTAGACTGTGGCATTGTTTGGTGCTGGGGTATATGATTGGTAATACCGTGCATTGGTTGTTGAGGAGTGCTATGACCTGCAGATTGAAGTCCTGTGAGCATATTGGGATGAGCAAGACCGTGGTGGAGTTTGGCATTCCTATCCATCGAGCGAGGGGTCTTTTAGGAGGTGTTCAGTCAGGTATTTGGGGGCCTTCCAAGGAGGCATCATTGGGAGGTAATCGTATCTTGGTTTCCACAGTTGGTGATTGTTCTAGGCATTATTGGGTCGCGACCAGTTCCCGTTGGTGTAAAGTCCTAGAAGTTAACAACAATTGGAAGAAGTGTATTGGCAAAAAGGTAACTCGTTGTTCTAGATTTGATAAGGGTCCTTTCTTGCGTTTGTGCCGAGCTCACGGCAATAGGAGACACTTCATTGGTGTGGAGACTTTGGGGCGACGAGATGAGATGACAGTTTCGATGAGTCGTTCCTTTCTGGAGGAGGATCGGCGTTGGTTGTCGAGCATTGGTTCTGGAGCTTCGACATATTTGGGTCATCTTAGTCACAGGTCGCCGACTGCTGCATTAGGAGTTATTGGATCTGGTGGAGCTGCTTCAGTTTTTAGGTTGCGTCGGATATTTGGATACCCAGCATTTGGTCACATCGAGGATGTAAGATTTGATCCGATTGCGTGTTTGGGGTTCGGAGGCTAAGTTGATTATCGTTTGGGAGCTTCTGATTTTGTTCTGAGCAGGTATGTCACTTTTGACTCTCGGCAGGTGGAGAGTGTTGATCAGGTCAATTGGGTGGAGTTTACTCCACATACTCCAGGTCATTCTGTATTATTTGGGACTTCAGCTGAGGTGACACAGCGTGAAGATCATTTGGTTTTGGATGCAGATGACGTGTTGATTGATTTGAGTGCAGCTGATAGGCGCAGTTTGGACACGGCCATTGGTTCACCTCAGATGGAGGTGTTTGATTTGTATCAGTTTGGGGCCGCTATTAGTTGCAGATTCATTGGCGATATTGGGGAAGAGTTGCAGACTTTTCTATTTGTTTGAGGGCCTTTGGAGGCCGTTTGGGTGAACTACGTGAATGCTTGATTCCTTGGGCAAGAGGATACGTAGGCAGTCAGTTTTGATGCAGCCGATTTGGTGAGTAGATACCGACGTTTGGGTGAGTGTTCGCACTCCCGTTTGGGTCTCGACTTGTGTGGATGGAGTCCGTTGTCATGAGTCCGTTGCCGTGGCGTACTGGATGCAACAAGTGAGGCATTTATTTTGGTTGGTGTCGGGTCCGGTCTTTACTTGAAACTATTTCATTGTGAAAACGGCGAAGGAATTGTGAAAAACGTGAAGAATAACCCAAAACAGACTCCACCACACCCTGGTGTGGTGTCTGTCATGGGTGTGGTAGAATCTGTCCTGCACCACACCCTCTGCCACACCCACGGTGCAGGGTGTGGCAGAATCTGTCCTGCACCACACCCTCTGCCACACCCATGGTGCAGGGTGTGGCAGACTCGTTTTTAGAATCTCAATCAGTTTGGGATTGTGTTTTGCTATAAATAGAGACACGTTTTTTAGGGTTTCCTGAGCTTGGTTTTAGGCTTTGATTAAGCATTGATTGGGGGCTATTTGGAGCACAAAAGAGGTATTTTTGAGCTATTTTTGTTTAGGGGTTTTATTTGGAGAGATTAAGAGTTTTGTTGGTGAGATTAGTTTGTTCCTTCGAGTGATTTGTAATCTCAGTTTGTACTCTTTCTCTATTAGTGAAAACCTCATCCCCCCTTGCCCCGTGGACGTAGGCAACTTGCCGAACCATGTTAAAATTGGTGTTTTGTTTGTGCATTGATATTTGGTTCGTTTGACTCTCTTGGATTGGCGTTTGGTTTGGTTCCTCGACACAGCTTCAGGCACAACAAGCAAAATTTGAGGTTTTTCAAATGATGTACGAGGTGAAGAATTGTGAACGTGGGGGCCATACCCACGAGTGTGGAGGCAGCCCATGTGCGGGTGCAGCCCACCCAAGTCATCAATCCTATAAATACGTGGTTCGGCTAGGGTTTTTTACACGAGAAAAAGAAAAAAACAGCAGAGGGTAGTCGGCTGCAGAAAAAAGGGGTTTTTTGGCGGCTGTTTAGAGGAGAAAAACAGAGCGTTTTTCAGATCTAAAAGAGAGATCTTGAGGAGAGAAAGAGAGAGAGCTTGGAGAGATTTTACAAGAGAGAGGTCAATTCTTTTGGGTAAAAATCATAGCTTTATCTTTGGGACTAGCTTGTGAGTTGTATAAGTTTTCGGTATTCTCCTTCATAGTGGAATCTCCCCTCACTCCTTCCCCGTGGACGTAGGCAAGTTTGTCGAACCACATAAATCTCGTGTCTTTACTGTTTTTCTGGGTGTTGGCTATTGCTTGTATGTTCTCTCGACAATTAAGTCCTAGAACTGATGAGAGGAAGAGTGTATATTTTACTTTGTTGAGATATTTTACTTTTTATTCTTGTTTCCTTTGTGAAACGGGAGTATAGAGGTTGACTTGAGCTTTTGTTAAAATAAAAGTCAGGGCTTTCTCTCAGGTTATATCGCTTCCGCGACGTGAGGACATGACTCTGCGCCTAATAGCTTACTTGAATTGTCTTCTCAATGTTGTAATTTAGTTTTAATTGCGTATTGATTCCCTACGGGGGATGAGTTAGTGTACCAACTAGTAAAATAATTTAATGAGTTTTTATTTTATTTTATTTTATTTTTTCAAACCCAGCGTAAAATTTTTGGTAGTCAAGCATGTTTCTCTCTTCTGTTAGTCGAAATCAGAGATTATTGAGTCCGAAGGTCATTAAGATATGACTGATAAGCAGTAGTTGTGTATTTTAATGGACTCTATTAGTTGAGCATCTCCCTCTTGGTCTCTCTTTTTATAAAGGGGGAATTGAACACAAGTTGTCAGCTATTTGGCCACTTTTATGTGCAATACTAATATGGACCCAGATTACTACCTTTCAAAACTTAGATTTTACTTGCAGCAGCAGCATGTTGCACCACCCAAATGATCCCCATGGTTCTGTGGTTTTTAAGAAAATCTTGGACAGAGAGAAAAACCAAATAATTAATCATCAGTGTGAATATATATTACAACAATCCAAATGATTCAAAAGATTCTTGTTTGTGGAAACTTCTTGGAGAGGAAAAAAATGGTGAGTCATGCTTGATTACATAGAAATGTGAGTATAGCCTTATTCATAATAAGTATTTAATGGTGCAGGCCTCCTCGCTTCTTCTTGATGTGAACTTAAATATTAAAATGATAATCTTTGGTTTAAACGGAACTTAGATAATGGAGGAAATCAAATAATCGTGAGGAATTCCACCATTTCCAGACGAATGAAACCAACGAAATTGCCTCAATATAGAGAAAATTTAGTAAATCAAGAGCAAATTGATGTGTTATTGGTTTATTTGGGTCATTTCTCACACGTGATGAAGCAATATGTATTAAGAATAGGCAAAGTTGAAAGGTTTAATACATTTTTTTGGCAATATTGAATTAAATTTTTTTATTTTGATAATTTTTTTACGAATTAAGTGAGGACAAATATTTGCCCTTCAAGATAATTAAATAATCTATATTAAGAATATAACAAAGATATGAAAGATAATATTCTATGTATACAATATTGAATATAACGAAGCGACTCATTTTCTGGTTCAATCTTCAATCGTAGACTAGCCACATACTCGATGATTTCTAATTTAGAGGATTTTTTCAGCAAACACTCAAAAAGAGATCCCATTGCACTAACATCAACTTTAATGGGGATATTTTAGAACAAATCCATTGCATTCTCAATCTTTCATGTTCTACTTTTCGAGATAATTATATAATCCAGATTAAGAATATAACAAAGATGTGAAAAATAATACAATATCATGTATATACAACAAAATTATATATAAAATATTGAATATAACACAGTATTAGTTGACTCATTTTCTGGTTCAATCTTCATCAGCTGACTAGCCACATACTCAAAGATCTAATTTAGAGGATTTTTATTTTCTAAAAACACTCAAAGAGATCCCAATATACTAAAATCATCTTTCGTGGGGATTTTTTAGAACGAATCTAATGCATCCTCAATCATTCATGTTCTACTTAACATATGCATCATACAAGTACCATAACCTCAATTTTTGGTATAACATATGCATCATACAACCATAATGCTCAATTTTTGGTGTAATGGAATCGTTCCTTAAGATGTTATTAGAGAGACCCACCGGACACAAGTTTAAAGCAGAGACATGTATAAAAATAAAAAAAATACCTTAGGAACTCAAAAATATAGGACCCTACATGGGACAGGTGAGGTGTCGGCTCCCTATCCCATGATGCACTGTTTATGAACAGTGCATCATGGGACAGGGAGCCGACATCTCACCTGTCCTATGTAGGGTCTCATGTTTTTGGGTCACTGTAACACTAACCATAAAAATATAACTCTCAGCCCTTTAATCATCGGTGTTTTGGTACAATGTCAATGTACTTTAAGATCCTACAACCACAATACTCGACTTTGGCTCAATGTTAAAAACCCCGGTCTTATCTTTGAGTAGTCTCCACCCTTCATCGGTCACTTTCAAAATGGCGACAGGCCGATATGACCCCAACGAACGTCACGTCATCATCGAGTTCTACCCCCGGATTCAAATCCTAGTTTCTGTTACCAAACATCGCAGCCCAACGAATCACGGCGGTCCACGACATCACATTCCTATCTTCCACGCAACCAAACACCTCCCTCACAAACTCGACACTCCTACATTTCGATTGCGCATCAACAGGCGAGGTCCCAACGACACGTACATTCATTTCAATCTCATGCACTCATTCGGTCGCATCAAGCCTCTCAAGAATGAAGCGAGCAGAAAAAATGTTGGCGATTGTAGTCTTGTCTGGGACGGCCTCCTTTTTCACACAAGAGCCGGTTAAATAAATTTACAGAATGCCTCGGCTTTCCGCTTGTAGGGTAAAATGACAAAAGACGTGTCATACTATTACAAGTAATGAGTAAAATATGATCCATATAGCGGACACCAAAAGTTATTGGTTACTATTATTGTATATTAGTACTATAAATACACACGTGAATTGATAATTAACGATAGATAATAATTTAGTTAACATTAGAAAGTAGGAAAGAACATTTATTTTAAGGAAAATGTTTCCAGCCCCCAAAATCCAAGAAAACGTGTCCCCGCCCAAGACTTTGTCAACGGGTGCTTTGCCACGAAAAATAAAAATTTTGTTCTCTGAGCCCCCAAAACACAAAACCCAAGAGATTAAAATATGTGAAGACCATAATACCCTTCCCTCTCTCTTTTTGTCATGATGTTACTGAGATGATAGTTAAAATGATTGATAGGAATTGTTATTTTATTATTTTTATTTTTTATTATTTTCGTTGTTGATGAGGGGACCTAACTGTTTTTGTTTGTATTGGGAGATTGTTAAAGTTACAGGTTAATTGTTAATGTTACGGGTTAATTGTTAAGGTTGTGAAGATCATAATCTCTCTCTCTCTCTCTCTCTCTCATGATGTTACTGAGATGATAGTTGAAATGATTGATAGGGATTATTTTATTATTTTCGTTTCTTATTATTTTCGTTGTTGATGAGGGGACCTAACTGTTTTTGTTTGTATTGAGAGATTGTTAAAGTTACGGATTTATTATTAAGGTTACGGGTTAATTGTTAAGGTTACGGGTTAATTGTTAAGCTTGTGGATCGGTTATTAAGGTTACGAGTCAGTTGTTAAGGTTATGGGTCGGTTGTTAAGGTTATGGGTTGGTTGTTGTTATAGGGTATCCCCTATTCTTCACAAATATACTATCCCGCGAGCCGTCACTCCCCCAGTCGAGTCGGCTTCATCAAATATACTATCCCGCGAGCCGTCACTCCCCCAGTCGAGTCGGCTTCATTCCTCAAAGGCGACTCGAAAGGCGGACTCAGCCGAACCCCTTCATAACAAAAGATTGCTGCTTAGCAATTAGTCGGCACTCCTCCTAAGGACGACTCAGAACATTTCTTCTCAGTATTATTTAACATTTTATGATCATCATTATGTCTCCGCCCTCATCCGTCTGAAACCTTGTCGGCTGTAGGTTCCCCCACATCACTAAAGTGACTTCTCGCCACTCATCAACAAACTTTGTCGGCTGAGGGTTCCCTACATCACTGAAGTGACTTCTCGCCGCTCATCAACCAGCCTCAACGGCTGTGGTTCCCCATATCACCGAAGTAACCTTCCATCACTCACAAATCAACACGTATAGATAGGGCTGTCAATGGTACACAATTCCATTCCATATATATATATATATATATATATAAGCTTCTCTCAACTTCAAGGAGCTGCTCTAAAAGCTTCTCTCTCTTCTGATTGAGTTCCAGATCTCTCAACTTCGTATTGTTTTCTCTAAAAAAGCACCGTAAACATTCTTCTTTAGTATGGGTTTGCGTTCATTGTCTAAAACATTAGTTGTCAGAGTGCATTTACAAATACGTGTCCAATATTTTCAAGTTCTGACTAAGTCCATTGTTTTATAATTAAGTCCATTGTTTTATTCACTGCTGTCAAGCACCGTCAGCGTTACGCATTGCGCTAGTAATAGATTTGCAGAATTTAACAGGTAACTGGAGTTCAACAACAAAGATGAATTATCAACACAGCATCAACATTGGAGAAAATCTAACGCGAGCATCACTGAAATCAGGCAACATGAGAATAGTAACTTACAATAGATGCAACAAATGTTCATCAAACCTGGCATATAAGCTGTTCATATTCCAAAACCATAATACATTAAGAACTATATTACCTCTACTCTCTTTTGATATTACATTCTAATACTCTCTAAACTAAATTAATTATTATTGTTAATTAATTATATTATATGTCACTTTAAGTTTGCATAATTTTTGGGCCATAAATATCTTGGTAGAAGCCCATTACCAACCGTACCAACCGAGTACCAACCGTACTAAGTAGTTGGTATACCAACGTTATTAGTTGGTATACCAACGTTATTGGTTGGTAGAAATGGTGAATTTTTCCTACCAATTATATATTGGTTGGTACATGGTACTAGGAAAATATAATTGGTATACCTACCAATCCAGCCTTACGTATAGAGCAAAGGGTGACTCAGCCTCCAGCTCACCCCTTACCATCATCTTAAACCGCACACTCACAAAGTGTCTATTCTGCCCTTGACATCCTCTATAAATACAGACGCTATTCGCCATAAAAACAGGTTCGGATTTCTTGCAATAAAAAACTCTCTAAACAACACATATTAGAAGAACATACCGATCTTTCTTCACCCCACCCAAGTCCACTAGCTGACTTGACCGTCGGAGTTACCATGAGGGAAACGAGCCCCGTACTCCCACGATTCTTACATGTGCAAGTGATCCGTCCGCCCTGAGCTTTAAGAACCAGGTATAAAGTCGAAGTAGGAAGCGACCCCCTCTCGACGGTTCAACCCCTCAACGACTCAACAACTCTGCAACTTCAATCGACTGTGTTATATCAGACATCAACAGTTTGGCGCCCACCGTGGGGCTAATTTCCTCTTTTTGAGAAAAAATGATAGGTTCTGAGCGAGGAGTGGACCAATCTCCTCCGAGGCTACCTCCTCCAAATTATGAGACTCAGGGTCAACTGGAACAGGCGGTAGACAGGCTCTCTCTATCTATGAAAGAGCAGTTTGCCGCTCTGACCAATGAGCTTCTGTGGCGAATCCCGTCGCCGTTGAACAACCCCTCCATCTGGAGATCGATGATCGAGAACTCGTCCTCTCGAAACACCGTAGAGCATCATACTGAGAACTCCTTACGACCACCATAAACAAGCAGAGAACCGCCCCAAGCAACCAAGTAATGTCAATAAAAGCCTCGGTCCTAGTCATTCAGGGGGGACGTGCCAAAGGAACGGGTTTCAGGGGACTACACTATCACGACTCCCCAACCTCGTCAACCACTGCAGGAGTCTCCGGCTACGATCAAGGATACAAACTGATCGTTGATTCTATTGGAGGAAATTCCCCATTATCCGACAAAATAATGGAATAACCATTTGAGAAATTCAAGATGCCTCACTTAGAGATATACTCGGTCGAGGGAGATCCCTCAGATCATGTTTAAAATTATTTTAACATAATGAGTATGCTCCAAGTTTCTGAAGTAGTCCTGTGTCGATGCTTCCCCATCACCCTCAAGGGAAGTGCCAAGCTCTGGTGGAATGCTCTGGAGAAGAGATACATCGATAATTTTCAACAACTCAGTCGTAAGTTCATTTATCATTTTCTGGCAGACGCAAAGCAGAAGCTCCCTCCTCACATGCTGATTCAAATGAGGCAAAGGCCAGGCGAAAGCCTCCGAGCCTACTTCAAAAGATTTCAAGCGAAGAGACTGGAAGTCAACGACCCCAGAAGCGCAGTCGCCATGTCGGCACTTGTAGCGGGTCTCCAGAACAATGAATTGGCCGACTCTCTTGCTAAAAATCATGTTGCCAACTATGAACAGCTAATGTCCAAAGCCCATGGATATCGAAGACGCCGGGCTTATAAGGCTTCAGCAAGAAGAATGGAGACTCCTGATGTCGTAAATCTAGTCCTGGCAGTTGTGGTCTTTCCTTCAAACCCTCTAGCAACGACACCGACCCGGAATCCCCAGAAGCTAGAATGGCACAAGGACCCTCCAAGGGTCAACCTCTGCCCTAATCGACCCGACAGAAGGGATCAGCCAAGAAACCCGACTCCGAAGGAGTCCCTACCGATCTTCAACATTTCTCTCACTAATGCCTTGGCCATGGCCTAGAAGGAATGATACCTCAAAGATCCCACGCCCAAGATGGTATTCGACCCCCGAAGAAGGGATACGAGACAATTTTGTCGCTATCACCAAGACCATGGGCATCTCACTAACGATTGCTGAATCCTTAAGAGGGATATAGAAGATCTGATCGCGAGAGGATACTTGAAGAATCTCGTGTCTCCGGGAGAGCGCAGGAACCTGCTCCAACCCAAAAAGATAGAAGATCCCGCTCTCAGTCACCCCTACACCGACCATTAATAAATGAACAACCCGTGGAGACTGTCTATAAAGGAGTCATCAATGTGATCAGTGGGGGCCCGACTATTGGAGGGTCGTCCAATAATAAGCGGAAGAAATATGCCAGGAGAATGCTGCAAGTCGATCACGATCCTAAGAAGGTGAGGACTGGAGAGCTCATGTCTTTTAGCGACAAAGACCTACAGGGTGTTGAAACACCCCATGATGATCCCCTCATCATCACTGCGACCATTAGTGGATATCAAGTGAAATGGATTATGGTCGACACAGGAAGTACGGTGGACGTTTTGTACACTAGCGCCTTTGACTAGATGGGAATCGACAGATCCCACCTGCTCCTTTGCAGAGCGCCCCTTATAGGCTTCACTGGCCATTCTCTTCTCCCTAAAGGAATGATAACTCTACCAATGACACTAGGGGCGCCTCCTAAACAAGTCACTGCTCAAATTCAATTCCTTGTGATGTATTTGAAGTCGGCGCATAATGTCATATTGGGTTGAATTGCCCTCCACACCTTGCGTCCCATCGCTTCGACCTACCACCAGATTCTCAAATTTCCAACTCCAAATAGAGTTGGAGTCCCCCAGAGCAGCCAAAAGGAAGCCAAGTCTTGTTATCTACTCTCGGTCAAGGGAAAGGGTGCTCAAGGCACCATGTCCATCGAAAAAGCATGTTTCCAAATGGAAAAAATGGCTAAGAAACCGAGGACGGAGCCGGTAGAGGAACTGCAAGAAATCCTCATCGACTCGGACGGAATGAAGACGGTCAAGGTAGGATCCAGTCTGGTTAATCCCTTAAGAGGGGTTCTGATCATGTTCCTAAAAGACAACACCGATGTATTTGCCTAGGAACCTGATGACATGCCGGGGATTCCCCCTGAAGTCATAAGCCATGAATTGGCCGTGGACAAACATGTCAAGCCAGTCCGACAAAAGAAGAGACATCTTGGACCAGAGCGCTAGAAGGCGGTAGCAGACGAAGTAAATCATCTTCTGAGAGCCAACTTTATTCGAGAAGTCCAGTATCCGGAATGGCTAGCCAATGTTGTTCTAGTGAAGAAAGCATTGGGCAAGTGGAGGATGTGTGTAGATTTCACTGACCTCAATAAAGCATGTCCAAATGATAGCTTCCCCCTACCTCGGATCGACCAGCTAGTTGACAAGAGCGCAGGACATGAACTACTGAGTTTCATGGACGCCTTCTCGGGCTATAATCAAATTTTCATGGCAAGACATGACCAAGAGAAAACTTCATTCATCACCGATATGAGCACATATTGCTACAAGATGATGCCGTTCGGGTTAAAAAATGCTAGAGCCACTTATCAGAGACTCGTAGCCAAGGTCTTTCAGCACCAAATCGGACGGAACCTCGAAGCCTATGTGGGTGACTTGTTGGTAAAATCCAAACAAGCGTCCACCCATATCTCAGACTTGGACGAGACCTTTTCAACCCTTAGGCGCTATCAGATGAAGCTCAATCCAGCCAAGGGTGCCTTCGGAGTACAATTAGGAAAGTTCCTCGGGTTTAAGATTACCCAAAGAGGTATCGAGATCAATCCTGAGAAAATTGCTGCCATAGAACGACTCACTAAAGCCCTGTTTGTGGGAAATTTTGTAATAAAAAGAATATAAGGAAAGAATTGCGTTTGATTTTATTCTCTCTAACTGCTTAGAAAAAGAATGATTACAACTCTCTCAACTCTCGATTACAATTTGGATTCCTAGTTACAAAAGAGAAGAGAATGATCTGGATTCTCCCCTTTGTTTAATTCTGGGTTCTTCTTGGTAGCGATGAGATGCCTCCCTCGAATGCTTGCGTCGAGTTTGCTTCTCGTTGACGATCCGAATATCTATACTCACTGGAACAACTGTCTTGGCCGGTTGATAACTCTTGTCGAGTTTTGTGATTCAGAACAAGTAACAAACTCTAATGATAGAGTTGTTGGAACCGAAAATAATTCGGTTAATAAGCCAAATATCGATGGTTTAGAGATCCTCCGTTTGTTGATTTCCCAGACTGTGTAAGGAGTCAATCCTCCTTTTTCTGATTCTGGAAGATTTGATCGAAAGATCCCCCTCCGATTAATGAAAAGAAATCTCTCTTGATCTGATTATCAAAAATCTGATCTCCCCCCTCCAAAAAGATCTCCTTTACTCTGTTGAGTTTGTTGCTATTTATAGGGGGATTAGGGGTGTAACTGCCCCCATAATCCGCGCCTAAATGGGGGTTTAGTTACCCCATTAGTCGGGTGTAACAACCCACTAAAGCCACTCCTCAAATCGTGGGTGAAGAACAGCTTCGAAGTTGTTACGATCACGTTTGAATGAGTCAGAACCTTGACCTGCGTTCTGGCGGTGATTGAGCTGCGTTTGGCAGCGACTGACGGGCTGCGTTGGGCAATGATGGATGAGTTGCGTCGGCAGCGATTGATAAGCTGCGTTGGGGCTGTGCTTGGCAGCGATTGGAGCTGCGTTGGGCAGCGATTGATAAGCTGCGTTGGGCAGCGATGGAGCTGCGTTCGAGCTGTGCTTGGCAGCGATTGGAGCTGCGTTCGAGCTGTGCTTGGCAGCGATTGGAGCTGCGTTCTAGCTGTTGATTGTTGTAGTATTTAGATTTCTCTGTCTTTATATATGGATGACACCAAAGACCAGTAAAGAAGGTCTTATTCAGGCCATTTGTGACAATTGAGGCATCTCAATAACGCTCTATCAACTGCAGGTCATGATCTCCACTGAGTGTGTCGAATATCATTACACTGCTCATCAGCACCTCTAATGGTTGCTAACATGATATCAGTCATGTTGTTGTCGCAGCCATCAAGATCAATCATCTCACATAAGAAGCTGCATTCGTGTTTATAGCTGTTGAAGCGGCGTAGGTGATTGAATCGGTGTAGTGTCTTGATGATGGTACGCGGGGAGGACTTCCACGTCTTGGTTTGAAGAGATCGTCGATTTGTAATCCTTTCTGTCAGAGTATTGCTAAAGACTGTCGTTTTGTAATCTTTGCTTTAACTCTTTGACATGTGAAAATCTTCGAATTGTAGCCTTCTGGAAGTCGTCAGATTGTAACTTCCATCATCAGTGTTCGATGGAGACTCAGCTATCCATTGTGATTTTTAGACAGCCTACAGAACCCCCTCCAAAGTTTTCGAAAGTTCGCGGTTGACTGGGACGAATTTTCGGAATACTTTGGATCCCAAAACTTTGCTGATTAAATGTATTCCATCGTAGACTGAGTAGAGCATCTCAGGGTTTTAGGCAAATTTTGTCGACATCCTCCTTCTTGTTTGATTCATCAACAATGGCTTTAGACTTCAGCTTGTATGAACAGACTTTCATCCCCAGCTTAGTCAGGAGGACAGCTTCGAAAGACTCTTCTCGATCAGCTTGTCTAGGGTAGAATGATCTCAGCAGTCTGATTATTGCTTGGAATATTAACCCCTTTGAAGGTGTTATTTATGTGAGTGCAGTCATCAGAACGCATGTCTAAATCATGCGTTCGACTGTTTGACCGTGAGGGTGCGTTTGGTAGTTTGAAAAACCCCTCCTCCCCTTCATTTGAAAACGCGAGAATCACGTTTCAGGTGAGATTTTACCTAAAATCTCGTTTCGATTTGACAGCTACAGCTGTTTATAAATGGACCACTGAGGTCAAATCAAAAAGTCATTCGACTTTTCCCTTTCTTGTTTGATTTCTAAACAGGGCTACTGTTCATCTTCTCCAGCGCTTCAACGGAAGAAAGGGTCCGTTCCTGAATATTCCGCCCATCTTCGTCTTCCACTTCACGGTTGCCATGGGACCCAAGAAGAAAATGGCCTCCAAATCGAAGACCGCCCAAGCTCCGGATGTTCCTTTGGCTAGAGCCTCCGGGGATGATCAAGTTCTCACGCCTTCGTCGCTAGTTCCTTCAACCAATGGTAAGATTGACCCATTGGAAGTCGATTTGACAGATCTCTCATTTTCGACCCTTGATTGGCGATCCGTATTCCATCTTTAAACTCAAAAGATAATTCTCAGTGTTTACCAATTAAACGTATGGCTAGCTCCATCGTTCCTGAAATTTCAACGTAGGTTCAGACCCTGCGTTTAAAAAATTTTGGACGCAGGTCTGAACCTTGTGTTTAGAATTTTGGATGCAGGTTGAGACCCTGCGTTCAAGACCCCGAACGCAGGTCTGAACCTTGCGTTTAGAATTTCGGATGCAGGTTGAGACCCTGCGTTCAAGACCCCGAACGCAGGTTTGAACCTTGTATTCTTGAGTTAGACTTCTTATGACTAATTTTTCTATTTGCAGTATGCTACTCCAAAGAGCCTCTTTCTTTCAACCACTACTTCGGTCATGCGGGAGGTGCGGAGAAGAATACAATCTTCAGCTTCGCCTTTGAATATCCAGTGTTTCAGAACACCCACAAAGAACGGTCGAAGCTCATCACTCAAGCCTTTCCTGAGACTCTCAGGTCTTTGGTTACAAATGCCAAATTCGAAACCGCAGAGCGTGAGATTTTAAAGAAGCCGTCCTTCCTATTCGGGGATTCTGTAAAAATGGACCCCAAGCGGATGTCCGAGGGGAATTACAAATGGCTGAAGGTAGTTAACAACCGTCGTCTTTTCCTTCCCAACTTGGAGCGGATGTGGCCAATTTCTTATTATCAGTGCGCTTCTATTCCGCGGTCGATGAATTGGGAACTTGTTCAAGACCAAGGCGGTGTTGCTACGGGGCACATCACTCATCGGGGTACTCATCCCGCTGGTTTCAATAATTTCATGGCTTTGAAGCCAGGTTTATTCCAAAAAGAGCACCCTGTCGGAGAGTCTGCTAAGTTAGCGGAGGTGTTTATCAGAACATTTATTTCTGTCAAAGGAGAGTTCCCTGCTCGGGATTTCAGGGCCCCTACTTGGGTTCACTCCAGTGATGCGGACTGGTGGGCCCGGATGATAAATTTCGTCTTGGAGGAACTAGAAGAACCCTTGAGAATTTCGGATTTGAGAGTTCCTATAACAGCCACTCGATACGGTATTCCTCCGAATTACAGCGGACTCTTCGCTATGCTGGAATTCTACAACCCTCACACCGGCACCTTTTTCACTCCAGTTGGTGAGCTGGGCTTCGCTCTCCACGAAATGTTTGAGATTTCTGGACTGTCTTTTGGGGAATTGCCTTATGAGGAGTTTGTTCCCGGAAGCAGGGAATTAGAGATCCTGAAAAATGGTGCTCCCGAAATCTACGACACTTACTGGGAATTGATGTGCCATTTCCAGATATGTGCGCAAATTACTGGGAAAAGAGCAAGCGGCGTGAAACAAGGACAATGGGCGGAATATCTTTTCCACAATCTGTGGGACAAAGAAGCTGAGGTGACTCGCTTAGCGGCCAGTACCCTTGAGGAAATCACCGAACGTATCAATGACGCAACTTCTCATTATACTTGCGAGGTTGAGGAGGATGTCTTCCCGGCGTTTACCACGTTCGAAAGCTTCCACTATCAGGCAGAAGTCCCTATCTCGGACATGGCTTTGTTCGCTGGTTTTCTGACTCTTTGGTTGAAGCGTTGCGTGGTACCCACAAGGCCAGTGGATGCTATTACAGTAGAAGTTTTATACCCTGCTGTTCTACTGGCTTATGGACGACCTTTGAATCTTCTTTCAGCCATGGTGTGCTGTTTACAAAGTGGCTTGCGGGAACTATCTTCTGAGTTCATTGCCGTCAAGAAAGTGGATTCTGACGGGACGACCGTCATTCAAACCCCAACCCCTCGGGTGCCGATGCCGTATATTTACTTGGTATCTTGGTTTGTGCTGCACTGCCCTCCAATAATGACGACTCCTGAATCAAATGACACCTCAACCCCTCTTGTTCAGCAATTAGAAACTTCTGACTGGGCTGGTTGGTACCAAGTTAAATTCCGTGAAATTTTGAGACGGGATTATAATTACAAGATTGCTGTCAAGTTTCCCGCCTTCGAGGGTGGCGCGTATGGAGAACTTCATCAAGACTCTCCGGGGCCGAATTCTTTCACCATGCTTAGCAAGGGCGCTTTTTGGTGGCTCATAAACATTCGTCCGGGCTATCTTATTTTTCGACAAGGGCGGAAATGCTTTATTGAACCATATCAGCCTTATCGCTTTTCTCGGCAATTTGGCTATGATCAGCTCTATGTTGGGAACCCAAACCCTACTCTTGCATTCATAGGTAATGTGTATGAAGGAGCGAGAGCTTGGTTTTACTCAGTGGCTGGTTGCACTGGAGCGAAATTCCGACTGCCTCACAAGATGCCCAATGCTCGCACCTCTCTGAGCTTCTGTACCTGGTACCAAGCCGCTTCTCAGCTTTCAGCCTATAACATGAATACTTCTTGTTTGAAGGACATCCGCAAATGGTATGCTTCGAAGAGGAGCGCTAAAAAGTTTCGCGCCCGAGGAGCTAATGAATACTTGTCCTATGAGAAGTTAATTCCAGAGGATGAACGGCAGCAATCACCGGAGCGAGTTCCGGAAGAGATCAGGATGCCGGATACTCGCGAAGTGGAACCTTCAAGAGTCTTGACTCGAAGTCAGAGTGCCAGTGGAAAAAGAAAGCTGGGGTCAGTCGATGAAGCAGAGTATGACAAGAGAGCCCGTCGGAAGTTAACGCTCGGACCCCCGGCTTCCAAACTTATGTCGGATGCTCAGAAAGCCTGGCGTGCCGAAGAAGACCAAGAATCGACTGCTATGGAACTCTCGCCTCGGCCTAGTCTCCCTACTGTTGGTCCTGCTTTAGGAAGCCATGATCCTTCTGCTCATTCATTGCATGAAGAAGAGCGTGGAGATGAATCTTTTGCAGGGGGTGCAGAGTTTGTCCCCGAAGATACACTTCATGATACTGCCTCCACTACCCCTCATGTTGCCGAAGATGTAGCTCCTGTCCAAGAACTTCTAGAGGCTGCCCTACAAAGCTCAGCAACGGGCAAGTCTCCTTCAACTTCTGTGTTATTGCCAATTATAGGAGATTCACAGTCTAGCCCTACTACTGGAATCGTAGCAAAGCCTATTGTCGTCGAAGATGCGCCAGCACTACCTCCCGTGGGCGGAGAGGAACTCATGGATCATGGTGATGATGCGGACGCCGCAAATGATGATGGTGACCAAAGCGGGAATGAAGGGGATAATGACAACCTGGGTGATGACAGTGATGAACTTTATGATTGGGGTGTTCCACCACCCTCCTTTTCTGACAAAGCGTCACCTTACATTCCTCTACCTCTTGCTGGTAAGTGTCGTTTGTTTCGACTCGACTGATCTTCAATCTGTATTTACATAATTTTTCCATACAGATCCCATGGTACATGAAGCGAGTACTGTCACTCCTCCCTCGTCGCAACAGCTTATGTTATTACCGGCTCAGGTGTCAGAGCCACCTCGCTTGGAGACCTCAATGACGATTCTCCCGCCGACAACTTTGTTGACAATTTCTTTAGCTTCTACGGAAGTTGTAGACGTGCCAAGGTCATCTCAAATGGGGGAACTGATGGCTATGCAATCGAGCCCCTCTCAGCTGGATATTGGCACTCCTTCTCAAGCTACTACACCGAAATCACCTTCCGGCCTTTTACTTGGCTTTGCATCTTCAGAAGTTTCTGTACCATCTCCTATTGCTGTTTCGAGCCCCGCAGACGTACCAGATTTTGTCAAGATTTCCCTTGACTACTTGAGAGGGCTTACCAAGAAAATAATTGAGGTTGTGCTAGCCGGACGAGATACTTTTGATACCTTCAAACCCATGCTCACGAATAGTTTGAACAACCTCAAGCTTGTAGGTGACGTCGACGTCGTTCAGCGCTGCTCTGAAGCTATCTCACGTCTAGAGGGACAACTCAGATTCTTGGAGGCTTTGGGTCGCGCTGATATCCAAGCGCAAATTGCATCTACTTTTGAGAAGATTCGAGCCGAAGAACTCAATAAGTATGAAGCCGCTCAACGTCATATAGCTGAGGAAGAGGTTGAGGTTGAACAACTGCAACAGCTACATGCTCAAAAACAAGTTGAGCTGACACTTTCGAATACTTCTCTGGAGAATTTGCGAGAGAAGATCGCTGCCGCTGAAGTGGAGTTGACTAGGATGAAGGCTCAATTCAAACGAGAAGAATCTATTGTCACTGAGCTCAACGTCAAAAGTGCTGCTTCCCTGGTGAATTACCGTGCCAAGGCTGGTGCTCTGGAAGAGGCTAAGAAGGAGGTAGCTGCCATGCTGTCTAGTGAGGACGAGCTTCGGAAACGGGCCGAGATGCTGGTTCGGGCCGACCATGAAGAAAAACTTTCTGACATTAAGTCTCAGCTAACTTCATTTGATCTGATGAATTGATGAGCCTGTTTTCGTATCGTTCTTTTGGTAGGAACAACACTTATCTTAGGTCACCTTGTTTTCCTTTAAATAAAGGTAGTGTTGCCGTTTGGCTTTTTATTGTTTCTTTTTCATATCATGTTTTGACATGGAACAATGAAATACCAATTTAATATTGCGACAACAACTATTTATTCGCACTTTGTGGTTTTATCGCTCTATTGACGAGAGTCGATAAGGTAGAAATGTTGCGTTCAGGGCAACTTTGAGGACTTATCGCTCTATTGACGAGAGTCGATAAGGTAGAAGTGTTGCGTTCAGGGCAACTTTGAGGACTTATCGCTCTATTGACGAGAGTCGATAAGGTAGAAGTGTTGCGTTCAGGGCAACTTTGAGGACTTATCGCTCTATTGACGAGAGTCGATAAGGTAGAAGTGTTGCGTTCAGGGCAACTTTGAGGACTTATCGCTCTATTGACGAGAGTCGATAAGGTAGAAGTGTTGCGTTCAGGGCAACTTTGAGGACTTATCGCTCTATTGACGAGAGTCGATAAGGTAGAAGTGTTGCGTTCAGGGCAACTTTGAGGACTTATCGCTCTATTGACGAGAGTCGATAAGGTAGAAGTGTTGCGTTCAGGGCAACTTTGAGGACTTATCGCTCTATTGACGAGAGTCGATAAGGTAGAAGTGTTGCGTTCAGGGCAACTTTGAGGACTTATCGCTCTATTGACGAGAGTCGATAAGGTAGAAGTGTTGCGTTCAGGGCAACTTTGAGGACTTATCGCTCTATTGACGAGAGTCGATAAGGTAGAAGTGTTGCGTTCAGGGCAACTTTGAGGACTTATCGCTCTATTGACGAGAGTCGATAAGGTAGAAGTGTTGCGTTCAGGGCAACTTTGAGGACTTATCGCTCTATTGACGAGAGTCGATAAGGTAGAAGTGTTGCGTTCAGGGCAACTTTGAGGACTTATCGCTCTATTGACGAGAGTCGATAAGGTAGAAGTGTTGCGTTCAGGGCAACTTTGAGGACTTATCGCTCTATTGACGAGAGTCGATAAGGTAGAAGTGTTGCGTTCAGGGCAACTTTGAGGACTTATCGCTCTATTGACGAGAGTCGATAAGGTAGAAGTGTTGCGTTCAGGGCAACTTTGAGGACTTATCGCTCTATTGACGAGAGTCGATAAGGTAGAAGTGTTGCGTTCAGGGCAACTTTGAGGACTTATCGCTCTATTGACGAGAGTCGATAAGGTAGAAGTGTTGCGTTCAGGGCAACTTTGAGGACTTATCGCTCTATTGACGAGAGTCGATAAGGTAGAAGTGTTGCGTTCAGGGCAACTTTGAGGACTTATCGCTCTATTGACGAGAGTCGATAAGGTAGAAGTGTTGCGTTCAGGGCAACTTTGAGGACTTATCGCTCTATTGACGAGAGTCGATAAGGTAGAAGTGTTGCGTTCAGGGCAACTTTGAGGACTTATCGCTCTATTGACGAGAGTCGATAAGGTAGAAGTGTTGCGTTCAGGGCAACTTTGAGGACTTATCGCTCTATTGACGAGAGTCGATAAGGTAGAAGTGTTGCGTTCAGGGCAACTTTGAGGACTTATCGCTCTATTGACGAGAGTCGATAAGGTAGAAGTGTTGCGTTCAGGGCAACTTTGAGGACTTATCGCTCTATTGACGAGAGTCGATAAGGTAGAAGTGTTGCGTTCAGGGCAACTTTGAGGACTTATCGCTCTATTGACGAGAGTCGATAAGGTAGAAGTGTTGCGTTCAGGGCAACTTTGAGGACTTATCGCTCTATTGACGAGAGTCGATAAGGTAGAAGTGTTGCGTTCAGGGCAACTTTGAGGACTTATCGCTCTATTGACGAGAGTCGATAAGGTAGAAGTGTTGCGTTCAGGGCAACTTTGAGGACTTATCGCTCTATTGACGAGAGTCGATAAGGTAGAAGTGTTGCGTTCAGGGCAACTTTGAGGACTTATCGCTCTATTGACGAGAGTCGATAAGGTAGAAGTGTTGCGTTCAGGGCAACTTTGAGGACTTATCGCTCTATTGACGAGAGTCGATAAGGTAGAAGTGTTGCGTTCAGGGCAACTTTGAGGACTTATCGCTCTATTGACGAGAGTCGATAAGGTAGAAGTGTTGCGTTCAGGGCAACTTTGAGGACTTATCGCTCTATTGACGAGAGTCGATAAGGTAGAAGTGTTGCGTTCAGGGCAACTTTGAGGACTTATCGCTCTATTGACGAGAGTCGATAAGGTAGAAGTGTTGCGTTCAGGGCAACTTTGAGGACTTATCGCTCTATTGACGAGAGTCGATAAGGTAGAAGTGTTGCGTTCAGGGCAACTTTGAGGACTTATCGCTCTATTGACGAGAGTCGATAAGGTAGAAGTGTTGCGTTCAGGGCAACTTTGAGGACTTATCGCTCTATTGACGAGAGTCGATAAGGTAGAAGTGTTGCGTTCAGGGCAACTTTGAGGACTTATCGCTCTATTGACGAGAGTCGATAAGGTAGAAGTGTTGCGTTCAGGGCAACTTTGAGGACTTATCGCTCTATTGACGAGAGTCGATAAGGTAGAAGTGTTGCGTTCAGGGCAACTTTGAGGACTTATCGCTCTATTGACGAGAGTCGATAAGGTAGAAGTGTTGCGTTCAGGGCAACTTTGAGGACTTATCGCTCTATTGACGAGAGTCGATAAGGTAGAAGTGTTGCGTTCAGGGCAACTTTGAGGACTTATCGCTCTATTGACGAGAGTCGATAAGGTAGAAGTGTTGCGTTCAGGGCAACTTTGAGGACTTATCGCTCTATTGACGAGAGTCGATAAGGTAGAAGTGTTGCGTTCAGGGCAACTTTGAGGACTTATCGCTCTATTGACGAGAGTCGATAAGGTAGAAGTGTTGCGTTCAGGGCAACTTTGAGGACTTATCGCTCTATTGACGAGAGTCGATAAGGTAGAAGTGTTGCGTTCAGGGCAACTTTGAGGACTTATCGCTCTATTGACGAGAGTCGATAAGGTAGAAGTGTTGCGTTCAGGGCAACTTTGAGGACTTATCGCTCTATTGACGAGAGTCGATAAGGTAGAAGTGTTGCGTTCAGGGCAACTTTGAGGACTTATCGCTCTATTGACGAGAGTCGATAAGGTAGAAGTGTTGCGTTCAGGGCAACTTTGAGGACTTATCGCTCTATTGACGAGAGTCGATAAGGTAGAAGTGTTGCGTTCAGGGCAACTTTGAGGACTTATCGCTCTATTGACGAGAGTCGATAAGGTAGAAGTGTTGCGTTCAGGGCAACTTTGAGGACTTATCGCTCTATTGACGAGAGTCGATAAGGTAGAAGTGTTGCGTTCAGGGCAACTTTGAGGACTTATCGCTCTATTGACGAGAGTCGATAAGGTAGAAGTGTTGCGTTCAGGGCAACTTTGAGGACTTATCGCTCTATTGACGAGAGTCGATAAGGTAGAAGTGTTGCGTTCAGGGCAACTTTGAGGACTTATCGCTCTATTGACGAGAGTCGATAAGGTAGAAGTGTTGCGTTCAGGGCAACTTTGAGGACTTATCGCTCTATTGACGAGAGTCGATAAGGTAGAAGTGTTGCGTTCAGGGCAACTTTGAGGACTTATCGCTCTATTGACGAGAGTCGATAAGGTAGAAGTGTTGCGTTCAGGGCAACTTTGAGGACTTATCGCTCTATTGACGAGAGTCGATAAGGTAGAAGTGTTGCGTTCAGGGCAACTTTGAGGACTTATCGCTCTATTGACGAGAGTCGATAAGGTAGAAGTGTTGCGTTCAGGGCAACTTTGAGGACTTATCGCTCTATTGACGAGAGTCGATAAGGTAGAAGTGTTGCGTTCAGGGCAACTTTGAGGACTTATCGCTCTATTGACGAGAGTCGATAAGGTAGAAGTGTTGCGTTCAGGGCAACTTTGAGGACTTATCGCTCTATTGACGAGAGTCGATAAGGTAGAAGTGTTGCGTTCAGGGCAACTTTGAGGACTTATCGCTCTATTGACGAGAGTCGATAAGGTAGAAGTGTTGCGTTCAGGGCAACTTTGAGGACTTATCGCTCTATTGACGAGAGTCGATAAGGTAGAAGTGTTGCGTTCAGGGCAACTTTGAGGACTTATCGCTCTATTGACGAGAGTCGATAAGGTAGAAGTGTTGCGTTCAGGGCAACTTTGAGGACTTATCGCTCTATTGACGAGAGTCGATAAGGTAGAAGTGTTGCGTTCAGGGCAACTTTGAGGACTTATCGCTCTATTGACGAGAGTCGATAAGGTAGAAGTGTTGCGTTCAGGGCAACTTTGAGGACTTATCGCTCTATTGACGAGAGTCGATAAGGTAGAAGTGTTGCGTTCAGGGCAACTTTGAGGACTTATCGCTCTATTGACGAGAGTCGATAAGGTAGAAGTGTTGCGTTCAGGGCAACTTTGAGGACTTATCGCTCTATTGACGAGAGTCGATAAGGTAGAAGTGTTGCGTTCAGGGCAACTTTGAGGACTTATCGCTCTATTGACGAGAGTCGATAAGGTAGAAGTGTTGCGTTCAGGGCAACTTTGAGGACTTATCGCTCTATTGACGAGAGTCGATAAGGTAGAAGTGTTGCGTTCAGGGCAACTTTGAGGACTTATCGCTCTATTGACGAGAGTCGATAAGGTAGAAGTGTTGCGTTCAGGGCAACTTTGAGGACTTATCGCTCTATTGACGAGAGTCGATAAGGTAGAAGTGTTGCGTTCAGGGCAACTTTGAGGACTTATCGCTCTATTGACGAGAGTCGATAAGGTAGAAGTGTTGCGTTCAGGGCAACTTTGAGGACTTATCGCTCTATTGACGAGGCTTGGGCGTCGAGTTGCTTCTCGTTGACAGGATCTGAATATCTATACTTCACTGGAAAACTGTCTTTGGCCGGTGATAACTCTTGTCCGAGTTTTCGTGATTCAGAACAAGTATACAACACTCTAATGATAGAGGTTGTTGGAACCGAAAAATAATTCCGTTAATCACCAATTCGATGGTTTAGAGATCCTCCGTTTGTTGATTTCCCAGACTGTGTAAGGAGTGCATCCTCCCTTTTTCTGATCTGGAAGATTTGATCGAAAGATCCCCTCCGATTAATGAAAAGAAATCTCTCTTGATCTGATTATCAAAAATCTGAATCTCCCCCCCCTATATAAATATTCTCTCTATCTTTCTTGAGTTGTGTTGCTATTATAGGGATTAGTGGGTGTAACTGCCCCCATAATCCGCGCCTAAAATGGGGGTTTAGTTACGCCATTAGTCGGGTGTAACACCCACTAAAGCCACTCCTCAAATGTGGTGAAGAACAGAAATTCGAAGTTGTTACGATCACGTTTGAAATGAGTCAGAACCTTTGACCTGCGTTCTGGCGGTGATTGAGCTGCGTTTGGCAGGACTGGGACGGCTGCGTTGGGCAGTGAATGGATGAGTTGCGTCGGCAGTGCGTGATAAGCTTGCGTTGGGCAGCCGATTGATAAGCTCGTTGGCAGGCGATTGATAAGCTGCGTTGGCAGCGATGGAGCGCGGTTCGAGCTGTCTTGGCACCGCGATTGGAGCTTTTGCGTGGGGCAGCGGATTGAAAGGCTGCGTTGGGCAGCGATGGAGCTGCGTTGGGCAGCGATGGAGCTGCATTCGGAGCTGTCTTGGCAGGATTGGAGCGCGTTGGGCAGCGATTGAAACTGGCGTTGGGCAAGCGATGGAGCTGCGTTGGCGGCGAGGGAGCTGGCGTTCGAGTGTCTTTGCAGCGATTGGAGCGCGTTGGCAGCGATGGAGCTGCGTTCGAGCTGTGCTTGGATTTCTTTTTAGTCTGTATTGGAGGCTGCTTCGAGCTGTTGTTATAGATTTCTGCCTGTCTTTTATATTATGAACACCAAAGACGCAGTAAATTTATATTTTTCTTATTCTGTGCCATTTGTGACAATTGAGTGCATCTCAATAACGCTCTATCAACTGCATGGTCATGAATCTCCCACTGGGAGCGTGTCGGGAATACATTACACTGGGCTCATCAGCACCCTCTAATGGTTCTAAACATGATATTATCATGGTTGTTGTCGCAAGCCATCTAAGGATATCATCTCACATAAGAAGCTGCAGTTCGTGTTTATAGCTGTGAAGGCGGCGTAGGTCGATCAAATTGGTGTTGAGCAGTGAAAGAGGTACGCAGAGAGGGTTTCCACTCTTGTTTGAAGGAGTTATTCGTTTTCTAATTGTAATCTCTCGTCTGGAGCGTTGTTAGAAGATCGGTCGGGTATCTTGCTTTGACCGGAGGAGATCTGAATTGTAGCCTTCTAGAAGTCGTCAGATTGTAACTTCCATCATCAGTGTTCGATGGAGACTCAGCTATCCATTGTGATTTTTAGACAGCCTACAAGCCCGTACCCTGAGGGAGATTCAAAAATTGAACGGGAGAGTTGCAGCCCTGGGACGGTTCCTGTCTAAGTCTGTAGAGAGAAGCCTCCTTTTCTTCAAAGTCCTAAGAGGGAGCAGGAACCCGAAAGAGGGTATAACCTGGACAGCTGAATGCAAAGCAGCATTTTAGGATCTCAAACCCTACCTAAGCACTAAGTCATTGTTGAGCCAACCTATGAAAGGAGAGACTTTATTCATATACATAGCCATCTCCTCCGAAGTAGTGAGCTCTGTCCTTATTCGGTAGGAAGAAAACATTCAAAAGCCTTTCTATTATGTGAGCCGGATCCTCCGAGCCGGCGAGCTCAATTATCCTTTCATAGAGAAAACTACCTTTACTCTCACCTTTACAGCCAAAAGACTTCGTCCCTACTTCCAAGCTCATGCCATTATTGTCAGAACGAGCCTTCCTTTGAAGAAAGCATTGGGAAGCCCTATGACGTCAGGAAGAATGGTTGCTTGGACGATCGAGCTCAGTGAGCATAACATCCAAATCGAACCTCGTACGACTATCAAAGCTCAAGATTTGGTGGATTTCCTGATCGAGTCAACACCCCCAAAACGGTGAGTCAGACGTGTACCCGCTGACCTCGCAGCCTTTACCACCATAACAACAGGCAACCCTACCAGCTCATCACACTTTAGAATATGATTCACCAGAGTATGCCTCTTGATGGATATTGCAAGTAGATGGATCTTCAGGGGAAGCTGGCAGTGGAGCAGGAGTCGTCCTACGAAGCCCTGAGGGGACGACATATGAGCATTCCATCTCATTCAAGTTCTCGGCCTCGAACAACGAAGCCGAGTACGAGGCTATACTTGCCGGCCTCCGAGCGGCTCAAGCTTTGAAAGCCAAAAGCCTTTATATCCTAGCCGACTCATAGCTGATAGTCCACCAGATCAACGGACGCTATGCCGCCAAGGACCCCAGGATGGCCCTATATCTCAAAACTACCAAGGAACTTTTATTAAGCTTTCAGGTGTCCAAGATAGTCCAAGTCCCCCGAGCCCTCAACACTCGAGCGGACGCTCTCTCCAAACTGGGATCGACAAGTTCAAGAATGAGCTCCGGGCCTATCTATATGGATACGTTGGAGCATTCCAGTATTTCCAAACCACTGAAGAATGTCATGAAAATAGAAGACCCTTGTAACGCCCCTCCTCTGGGAGGTACATAAAAATTTGAGCATGACCTATCTGTAATAAGAAGGGTCGACCTGCTAAATCTTTATGCACATCACAACATAGATATACTGAAGGGCGAAAAATAAAACAGTGGAGATGCATATGCAATACCCAAGATCACGAGGTTGACAGCAGAGTCCATAGAATACCAAAATAGAAGAGAACTAAAGGGTAATACAAAATATTACAATAATAGCAGTTGCTACAATATTAATACATGTTTTATAAGTCAAAGGTACTACAAAAGTGAACATAAATTAACCCCTATTAAGATTTTCCTCTGGAGCTAATCTTCAAAATTCAGGGTCTGCAATGCCCTTATCCTTGTCAGTAGTATGACCTGCGAGTAGATTCAGAAACAATAGGAGTGAGCCTAAGGCCTAATAGGTAACCATAAAAATCTCGGGTACAATCCAAGGGAACGAATAAAAATGATAGACATAGATATCAAACTTGAACAATGGGATCTCAACATTAAGTTGCCATTCTTATATCATAATCATTGACCGAAGTGAAATAACATGTAAAGATGAATAATCAAGGTCTAATATTCAGGATTCCAAACTCCCCAATCGTGGGATAATCAATAAACCGTGCATGTCTTTATACACCCACCGGTGAGCGTCCTCACACAGGGCATTGTCCCACCAGGACACTATAACATTACCACCCACCGGTGAAGCTTACTTCACACAGGGCATAATCCATGAATATAGACAATCAATCATCAACGAAGAGAGGAATACTATCATTATCAATAGTTGAACCATCGAATCAATTCGAATTGTTGCAATGAAATCATTCAAGGATATCGAAGGTATAAAACTAAAATAAACAACATTAGGATAGCAATGATTAACCAGTCAACAACGAGCCCATGCATGAGGTGAATCAAATAGGAATATTATGAAAATGATAATATATACAATTAGCATGGGAAACTAACTCGAACTTCAAGAAAGTAATCAATCGAACTCTCAAAGACTTGAGAGGAAACAATGAAAGGTTACCTACCGATTATGCCGCGATCCTCTCGGCCAACGAATGAATCCAAGATTCTATGTCCTATATATATACATGTATACCCACATGAGATTCTAGACACTATGTATTTTAAAACTTTAACTTAAAACTTATATCATGGTATAAGCTACACCCTAGATGATTGCATCTAATATCTCTAATATGCACAACAACACAAGTAGTGTACATGCAGCAGATTTAGGTGAATATATGGTATAACAATTGATGTCCGAAATGCATAAAACTAGTCCCAAATGACTCCATTATGAGTCTAATTTTAGAATATAAAACTTTTACATCAATGCATGGTGTATAGTAAGAGTTATGCTCTCAGCAAACTACACATATCAAAACTATAGCAGAAAAATATAGGTTACTATCTGAAATGAATAATTCACTTCGGGTACTTAACACTATACAAATGAGCTCATATTTGGTATATAAGTGATATGATGGGTTAGATTCCAACTCCAATTAGTTTCATCAAACTTTCAATTTTATAATGCATGTTACATGCAAAACAACACAAGGGGGTAGACTGGAATTGCCAGTACATATACTAGGTATTAGAACTAGGTTTAGACTTACCAAACATTACTCAAATTAATTAAAACTTTCATCAACAGAAAGACAATTGAGTCTAGTTTTAGGAATAGAAAGAATTTTATGCATGCATTGCATATGTTGAGATATATGCTCTTTACAAAGGATATAACTCAGGTAGACAGTTTCAGACACATGCACTGAGTTAAACTATATTTTCAAATAAGTAAATGATCTCAGAATTAAACAAACGGGGTCTCAAATGAAATCCATAAAAGTGTAGTTTCTATAACAGAAAGAATTTTATGCATGCATGGTATATGTTGAGATATATGCTCTTTACAATGGACATAACTCAGGCAGACAGTTTCAGACACATGCACTGAGTTAAACCATACTTTCAAACTAGTAAATGATTTTAGAATTAAACAAAAAGAGTCTCAAATGAAAGCCACGAAAGTGTAGTTTTTAGAACAGAAATAATTTCTTCATTTGGATATATACAAAGAAAGTTATGATCTGTTTAGTGGTAGTGAATCTTGCTGGAAATTTCTGCACGAAATTTCTGTTTCAAGATAACATTGACATGCAAGCCCTAAAATGTTACATGCAAGACTAAAACCAAATTAAATCTTATAATCTTAGTCTAATGTCCTTAATAACAACATGCAAAAGAGAATTATACCTAGTATTGAGACTTGCTTCACTTCCTCCTCCAAAATCCTCAACTAACTCCTTTCTCCTCTCCTTCTTCTTCAATGTTTGGAGCTTATGGAATCTATTTATTTTTCTTCTTCTTTTTTTACGAGAGGATAGGGGCTGGGGTTTGGTTGGCCAGAGGAGAGGGATGAGGGTTTGGAGAGTTTTTTATTCTTTAGAATGGCAAAATGAGACGTGGAGGGCACATATATATAAGCCCATGTGAAGAGAAATCTTTAATTTGACAAAAGATGAGGGTTTAAAATGTAAAATACTCCCACTAACATGGCTGACCAAAATTAAACAATTAAGTTAATTAGAGTGTTCAAATTAGGTATTTAATGATTTGGTTATCTCTAATCAAGGTTTAAAGCATGGTTAACTTAGGTTTACATGCTAAGTTTGTATGCATGCTATGACTTAGTTAACTAGATCACAATATGAGAATTAGCTAAGTTTAAATTCTCATACTAGAAAATTATATGAGATGCAATGAAGAAAATAATCTACTAATTTATGGATTGGTATCGGTAACGGTATCTGATCAATGAAAGGAAAAAAATTTGGAATGTTACTACCCTACACCGCCATGTTGGATAGATCCCATGCTCCCCTACTTAACACAAGGAGTCTTACCGGAGGATCGGGACGAAGCCAAGCGCTTGCTGAGGAATTCTTGTCGCTATCTCATGATAGAGGATCAGCTCTACCGAGTGTCCTATATTGGGAGCAGCATAGGGCCCTACTTGCGATGTCTACGACCACCAGAAAATTATCTGGGAATCACCTGGGAGCTCGAACCCTAGCACAGAAAATTATCCGACAATGTTATTATTGGCCAACTATCTTGGCCAAGTCGACAAAGCTCGTATCTCATTGTCAGATGTACCAATATTTATCATCCATTCCTAGAGCAGCAGCGACTGAGTTGACTCACATCTTGAGCCCTATCCCTTTCGTCCAGTGGGGATTTAATCTATTAAGGCCTCTCCCTTTAGCTTCAGGGCAGAGGAAATTTCTCATTATGGCAATCGACTATTTCACCAAGTGGATCGAGGTCGAACCAATGGCTAAAATTGGTGAGAGCAATGTCACTAACTTCGTATGGAAATCCATCATTTGCTGCTTCGGCGTGCCCCGGTCACTTATCACCGATAACGACACTCAATTTGACAGCAGGGGTTTCCGCGACTTTTGCGAGGAGTACAGCATTCACCTCAAATTTTCCTCGGTAGCCCACCCAAAATCAAATGGCCTTGCAGAGGCTGCTAATAAATGTATCCTCCAAGCATTAAAGAAGAAGGTGGACACTGTCGTAGGACGTTGGGTTGAAGAATTGCCGAGTATCATATGGTCGAACCGAACAACCCATAAGAATTCAACTTGGGAGACTCCCTTTAAGTTAACATATGGGGCTGAAGCGGTTACGCCAGTCGAAATGGGCATGCCGACTATTCAGCTGCGGCAATTTGGCGAAGACCTAAACTCAATAGGCCTTCGAGTCGACCTTGACCTTCTGGAAGAAGCAAGGGAGAAAGCACTCCGCACTCAAGTCATTAATCAACAATGGATCGCCAGTCATTACAACAGGAATATCCACCCCAGAAGATTCGTGGTTAGAGACCTTGTCCTCAGAAAAGCGGTCTTCGATAAAGATACTCGCCAAGGCAAGCTGGCTCCTAATTGGGAAGGTCCCTACATGGTTATGGAGGAGCTCAGAGTTGGCACCTACCGGTTGAAAGCTCCAGATGGCCGAATCCTCAGTCACCCACTAGTGGAAAATGAGGTTTTAGCTACGGAATAATAGCGACGGAATTTTCCATCGCTATAAGTTAGTTTATAGCGACGAAAAATTCTGTCGCTAATATTCCGTAGCTAAAATTAATACAGCGACAAAAATTTGGGTTTTAGCGACGGAGTTATTTCGTCGCTAAATAATTTTATGACGAAAAAATTTTCCGTCGCTAAATAGTTTTTAGCGACGGAATTTCCATCGCTAAAGATGTTTTAGCGACGGACATTCCGTCGCTAAAAACTAATTCGGGCAAAATTTTTTGGGAGCGGGCGTCCAAATTTTTTGGGCAGCCCGCGCCCAATTAATATACCTAGGTTCTAGGGTTAGAGTTAGGATTAGGGTTAGGGTTAGGGTTTGGGTTAGGATTAGGGTTAGGCGAGGGTTAGGGTTCGGCGAGGGTTAGAGTTAGGATTAGGATTAGGTGAGGGTTAGGGTTAGGGTTAGGGTTAGGTGAGGGTGAGGGATGGGGGTGGGGGTGAGGGTGAGGGTGAGTTTGATAGTTAAGGTTAGGATTAGGGTTAGGGTTAGGGGAGGGTGACGATGAGGGTGAGGGTTAGGGTTAGGATTAGGTGAGGGTGAGGGTGAGGGTTTGGGTTTGGGTTAGGTGAGGGTGAGGGTTAGGGCTAGGGTTAGGGTTTGGGTTAGGATTAGGGTTAGACGAGGGTTAGGGTTAGGGTTTGGATAAGGGTTAGATGAGGGTTAGGGTTAGGATTAGGATTAGGTGAGGGTTAGGGCTAGGGTTAGGGTTAGGGTTAGGGTTAGGTGAGGGTTTGGGTTAGGGTTAGGCAAGGGTAAGGGTGAGGAGTGGGGATGGTAGTGAGGGGTAAGGGGTGAGGGTGAGGGTTGAGGGTTAAGGTTAGGTTAGCGTTAGGGTTAGGGGAGGGTGAAGGTGAGGGTGAGGGTGAAGGTTAGGGTTAGGGTTAGGTGAGGGTTTAGGTTAGGATTAGGATTAGGCTAGGGTTAGGGTTAGGATTAAGGTTAGGATTAGGGTTTGGTGAGGGTTAGGGTTAGGGATCAGTGAGGGTGGGGGTGATTGTGAGGTTGAGGTTGAGGTTTAGGATTAGGGTTAGGTGAGGGTTAGGGTTAGGGATCAGTGAGGGTAAGGGCGGGGTTAGGGTTAGGGTTAGGGGTTAGGGGACGGTGAAGGTGAGGGTGAGGGTTAGGGTTTGGTGAGGGTGAGAGTGAGGGTGGGGGTGATGGTGAGGTTGAGGTTGAGGGTTAGGGTTAGGTTTAGGGTTAGGTGAGGGTGGGGGTGAGGATCGATAATGGGTTAGCGTAACTATTATATCATTAATTACATACAAACTACACACACCGTACACTCATATTTTCAAGCCGTAGAATACCCCGTCCAATAAATACTATATATAATCTCTTTATTTACTTGTCACATACGCGTACAGGATCGTTGGCGGATACGAGACCATCTTGTTCGGTCCGATAACTTTTTTGTACGCGTATGTGAGAGGGGGCTTATATATAAATATTTATTGGATCTGTCTAGTTTGGACGGGTTAGGTATGTAAACATGGCGTGTATATGTATTTACCTGTGTTCTTGTGTACTTTCTTTTCGTCAGAGTTTCGGCGGAGCTTACTCGTTATTCTCCGTGTACAAATTGCGGAGGGATATACATGAGTATATCCTTCCCACTATAGTGTACTCGGAGAACAGCGGGTAGGTGCTGCCGAAATTTTGACGAAGTGAAAGTACACTTGAACACACGTAAATACATATGCACGTCACGTTTACATACCTAATGAGATAGAAGCCTTCCTCTGACAGCCGGTCACGCATACAGTCCTCTGAACACACGTTTACATCCCTAAATTAAAATGATATATGTCGGGATATGCTCACTTCTATTAATTTTTAAATTATAGATGCGGACAGTTCCTGACAAATCGTTCATGAGCATACCACGTGATCGAAGACATCTAGACACCCGGTACAAGGATGGGATAGAAGCTTTCTTAGCCTACTCTGACACAAATCCTCTACGGTCGCTAAGCGGGTCGATTTTCTGTCCTTGTAAGAATTACAGGAACGGTAAAATGCTCGCTAGGAGTGATGTAAGTTTTCATCTGTCAATCAATGGATTTGATAGCTCTTATGTATTTTGGAGTCATCACGGTGAAGGCGTCCCGGTGATGCAATCAGAGGAAGAATTCACTGAAGTCAGTAATCCGATAGTTGACACGAGTGATATGTTAGAAGATATTCTTGCAGCGCCGTCGGTGAGTGATGTCAATACTAATGATATGTTTCAAGATGTAGATCGATTGATGAGACTTGTTGAAGAAAAGGAGTCACCGTTATACGAGGGGTGCAAGGAGTTCACAAGGCTTTCTTTTATGCTGAGGCTTATTCATATCCAAACACTCAGTGGGATAGCTGTTACACATTTTGAGATGTTATTAGATTTGCTGAGGAAAGTCATTCCAGGCGGCGATAAAAGCATCCCCGCGACCTATTACGAAGCTAACAAGATTGTTGATACGCTGGGGCTTGATTACAAGAAGATAGACGCCTGTCCTAACGACTGCATCTTGTACAATAAGGGTAATGAAGCTCTGGAGGAATGTCCGACGTGTCATGTATCACGTTGGAAAGGAGAAGTTGCAAGCACATCCGAAGGCGGTGCATCCAATAAGCAGAACAGAATCCCTGCGAAGGTTCTCCGATATTTTCCAATTATTCCTAGGCTATAGCGGTTTTATATGTCTGCCGAGCTAGCTGAGAATATGCGATGGCACTCGACCAACCGTAAAGAGGACGGGAAACTAAGACATCCTGCGGACGGTGAGGCATGGAAGCACATTGACCGTATATACCCCGACTTCGGTAAAGAGTCTCGGAATATTAGGCTGAGGCTTGCTAGCGACGGATTTAATCAGTTTGGATTAATGAGCTCTGCTTGGTCTACCTGGCCAGTGTTGCTGACACCGTACAACATGCCGCCGTCGATGTGCATGAAGCAACCGTACATGATACTGTCACTTTTGATCCCTGGAAGATATTCTTCTGGAAATGACATCGATGTTTTCCTCCAACCATTAATTGACGACCTAAAGCTTCTCTGGGAAAAAGGTGTCAGCACGTATGATGCTTATGGTAAGGAGTCTTTCTGTATGCGGGCAATGGTCATGTGGAAAATTAATGACTTCCCGGCATACGCTAACCTGTCTGGATGGTCGACGAAGGGTCAGATTGCTTGTCTGATTTGCATGTCAGACTATGAGGGAAAGTTCCTGAAGTACAGCTGTAAGTTTTGTTATTGGCAACACAGAAGATGGTTGCCTACAGGGCACAAGTTCAGAAAGTTAGTAGGAAAGTTCGACGGCAATCCAGAAAGTAGTCCGGCACCACCAAGGCTGACCGGAGAAGAAATATTTGAGCTTCTACATCCTTTACCTAAAAAAATATTTGGAAAAAAAAGATTCAACAAAGAAAATCCATTTGGTGTTAGGAGAAAAATATTGAAGCAAAAATGGAAGGGAAATGGAAAATCAAAAGGAAATAGGCCTCACAATGTCCAGTCGCATGAGCGTGTCTCAAAAGGCACCGAACTTCCGCATGGATGGTCAAAATTCAGCATATTTTATCAGCTGCTATATTGGAGAAATTTAAAAATACGTCACAATTTGGATGTCATGCACATTGAGAAGAACATATGCGAGAATCTCTTGAACACTTTGTTGCAGGACGAGAAAAAAATCGAAAGATAACTTAAGGGCACGTCGAGACCTAGCAGAATTGAACATTCATCCGGAACTGCAAGCTATAGATAAGGGGGACGAAAAGTTTGAACTCCCAGCCTCCCGTGTCACACTGTCGAAGGATGAGGTCCACAATATGTGTTTATTTCTAAAGTCCGTGAAGACACCGGATGGTTATGCTTCAAACATTTCAGCAAATGTGCATATTAAGGACAGAAAGATTTTGGGACTCAAGACACATGATCATCATATTCTATTACATCAACTTCTCCCGGTTGCGTTGCGACATGCTGACAAGGAACTCGCGATGGTGGTAATAGAATTCTGCGGTTTCTTCAAGCAACTGTGCTCTAAGGTGATTGATGTGAGGGAGTTTGAAGACTTAGAGGGACGTGTTGCTAATACACTGTGTAAAATGGAAATACTATTTCCACCATCATTCTTCACGGTCATGGTGCATCTGACAATACATTTAGCATACGAAGCCCGCATCGCAGGACCAGTTCAATATCGCTGGATGTACCCCGTGGAGAGGTATTTATTATTATAGTATTCATTTAATATTTGTCAAATTACGGTTCTCAGTTCCATTTTGTCACAAATCATGAAACTATATGCTTGTAGGTATTTGGGTTTCATGAAACAACTGATGCATAATCGTGCACATCCTGAAGGGTCGATCGCAGAGAACTACATAAGTAACGAGAGTTTGAATTTTATCTCTCGTTACTTGCGGGGCGTAGAGACAAGGCTAAACCGTCCCCAACGGATAATTGACGGTACATTCTACAATGATCGTGGGGAGGATACTAGATTCCTCATAATGGAGCTAGATCAAGCCCACACATATATCCTGAGCAATGATACTACATTTAACATATACGCGGCGTAAGTATTTAACTGTTTGAATCAGATTAGATCACCTCACAATAATTATCTCTATTTAACCGTTATAAATGCTTCTTGTCTAGGCTTCACATCCGACATGTCCAGACTAATCTTAAATGCAGAACAAAAAATAAGAGAGTTATGGACACACACTCTAGACAATTCCCTGCATGGCTGAAGGGTGAAGTAAGATCTTTTTACATTTCTGATTCGTATATCAAATATATGTGCCTGTCAACAGATATGTAAACTATTTGCTTCTTTTTCTTAAAGGTTGACAAACGGATTACGAATGAGATTAACCTGTTTGAGAAAGTTTGTTTATATGCCAGGGGTCCTTCTAATGTGGTTAAGCATTATGGAGGCTACTGTGTCAACGGCTTTAGGTTTAACATCGTCGGTCTCGAAGAGAGACGACAAACGCAAAACAGCGGTGTGTTCTGCTCCTTCTCTCAACTGTCATACGCTAGTGCAAAAGATCTAAATCCGATACAAGGGGAAATCTATTGCTACGGTCAGGTAGAAGACATCGTGGAGATTTTCTATGGGATTAATAAGGAAGTCAGTCATGTGATGTTTAAGGTTCGTTGGTGTGAACAGAAAAAGGCGAAGGATGACTACGGTTACACAATCGTTAATCTTAACAAGGAAATATATCAGTCTGAAAAATACATGTTAGCTGCTCACGCCAAACAGTGCTTTTATGTTAAAGATATAATGAAAAATGACGAATGGGTTATCCTTAAGAATCCGCCTAGAGCCTACATTCATGAAGTCGTGTCTGACGAAGATCACGATGAGGAGGTTATCTTGGCCGACGAAATAGCCGAGGAGTTTTCATTGACACAAAATAATAATCTGGACGATGAAATTGCACTAGCGCGTCCTGATGTACCTGCGATTATATGTGAGCCAAGGCGTAAAGGAAAAAAACCTGTCCGCAGCGGAGTCGATAAAACTATAAGAACAGTCCTTTCGTTGGCACGCACACGGTCGCAGGCTATCCGCACACGATCGCAGAGTAGAACCTCAACATCATCTGTTTGACTGGTTATCATGTATCACGATTGTCATGTATTATATTATTACATTTATATTATCTGGTTGACTGGTTATCATGTGGATGTGTCATGTATTATATTATTACCTTTATATTATCTGTTTGACTGGTTATCATGTATTACTGTGTGTCATGTATTACATTATTGCCTTTGTATTATCTGTTTAACTGGACATCATGTACATGCGATTCTGTTGCTATGTGCTATTTTATTAATAATTTGCATTATATACTTTTGTTGGATATTCATTATGTTTTCAAAGTATAGATGACAAAAGGATTACGTAAGAAAGCGTTTGAGAGACTATTTGGTAGACATTCTGGAGGTGACGCACATGCCTCTACGTCAGGCATTTTTATTTATTTGTTATATCTGTACATTTCTATAAACTATTAACATGAGCCTAATATTTTTTTAATATTTACTACACAGGAGGAGGAGATGCTACACATGACTCGCAGCCACAGGACACATCACGCGGAGATGCTCCACGTGACGTGGAGACACAGGCTGATCCTACATAGCATGCGGAGATACCACCGCCACCGCATGCAGATGTATTGGAGGAGAGGAGATTTGAGCCGTATAACACATCTTTAGAAGCTGCGGCACTACCGCCAGATTCTATTACGGATCAGGGAGTCCGCGGTCCGACCAAGGTGAGGGGGGAATGGGATTCTTATCATACGGTGCGCCCTATCGCGCAGCATAGGTACGAACAAGCAAAGCGTAGATGCCTCGAACTGAAAGGTATGAATAAATTTTTATAGTTTATCGGTTATTATTTAAAAAAAATTTCGCAAATATAGATTGATTCATTGTTTCATTCGATTCTTTGTTTTGCAGGTACCGGGCGACCTCCTAGACGCGGCCGCAATGCTACTAAGGAAACAAACCTCATCCCCGATATTAATCGGAGGGCTGTGATCCGATGGGAAAACGGAGTGCCTATCGGGGCCTTTGCCAATGCTTTCAATAATTTTCTTGCCGCTTTAGCCAGGAGACAGGATTTCTTCAATATTTTTTTGACGTGGAAAGCGCAGCGGATTGATGCGCTGGTGGCTTATTGGAGATATATGTGTGAGTCATTTATTTCAATTTTCATCATTATTAGTTATTAGTTTATTATTATGTTTAATACACTGATTTGTATCTATTTTTTCTTTATATGCTGAAGCGATCTTTCTTTCTTGACGATAATATTTGTGCCTAGACGTACTGCTTCGGGCAAATCAATTTATCGTTCAAGAGATGGCGGTTTGAGGTAAAGAAGAAATATTTTGTCCAAATAACAGAAGATTGGGAGCGATTCTGGCATCTTGACGAGCGTGTGGATGGAGTAGATTTTATCGTATTCTGACTTCCTGGAGCCCGAATTACGCCAATGAAGAGAAGAAAGCAAAGAATAAGGATCTGGCTGTAAGTAGCAGTTGATTTATATATTCAATTTCATAATAATGCATCATTAGTAAGTTGACTTGCCCGGGTTGTTTTGATATATCGCAGGAAAAATTACATGCCAAGGTACAGGAGCAAATGACTCAGTCTCAGGTCTGTTCTAACACTCCTGGCCGGCTAAGTAGAGAGGAGGAGGACTCCATCATCGAGACGGTCATTGGACCCAGTAGGAAGAACAGATACCGGTGGAGAGGATCCGAGCAGAGGCCGCACGAGTCTAGTAGCACCTACGAGTCTGCAACACCACAAGGAACACCAGGAAGCAATTCATATCAAGACTCGATGGAGCAGTGATTAAAAGCGATTGAAGATTGGCAGTCGCATCAAACAACATATCAGCGGGCTCTAGAGGAAGAACGGAGGCGCCGGGAGCAGACCGTATTGGAGTTCACACAATTCATGTCGACTCTGCCTCAGGAGGCTCAGGAGGCATATAGGAGACGGTTTCTGTCGTCACAGGTAATATATATACTTTACTTTTTTTAATTAGATGATATCGTACATACTGATACACACTGATACAAACTGTTACACACAAACTCTAACTCTAACCCTAACACAAACCTCAAAATATATACTTATAATGTTTTTATGTGATGGTGGAGTTGATGGTGTATGCGTGCGTAGTGTTGGTGGTATTGTTTGGTGGGTTGGTTGGTTGGTTGGTTGGTTGGTTGTGGTGTTGTGTTGTGGTGGTCGTTATGTGATTGGTTTGTGGGTCGTTATGTGATTGGTTGTGGTGTTGTGTTGTGGTGGTCGTGGTGGGGGGGGGGAGGAATGGGGATTGGGTGTTGATGGTGGTGATGGTGGTGATGGTGGTGATGGAGGGGGAGGGGGTGTGTAGAGTGTGATTGGTTGGTGGGTAGGGGCTTTGGTCGTGGTTGAGGATGGGGAGTGGGGGTTTTGTTGTGGTGGTGGGTGGGGGGGAGGGGTAGGGCGAGTGGGAGGGGTAGGGCGAGTGGGAGTGTTGTTGGTTGGTGGGTGAGGTTGGAGGATTTGTGGTGGTGTTGTTGTGTTGTGGTGTGATGTGTGGTGATGTGTTGTGATGGTGTAGTGTTGTGTGTTGTTATATTTGTACTCTTATTACACACACTTGTTAACATTTGATTTATATTTACAGGCCGGGACTTCTTCACAAGGTGCAACCGGGGGTAGTCATAATGTGGCTGGTGTTGAGGATGAGGATGATGATGATCAGGAGGATTGATTGTTCTTAATATAACTTTGAAAACGATTTCTTGTGTTGTATAAACAATATTTATTATCTACCCATCGAGAAACTTTTACTTGCTTTTATTGAATTAAATGTGTGATATATGCGTGAGGTGTGATATTTGTGTGAGATTGAATATTATACTGTGTTGATTGAACATGTTTTTAAAAATTATTATTGATATTGTACAGGGTATTTTCAATTTTCAAAATATTTTAAAAATTCCTCTTTTAAAAGGTTTAGCTACGGAAATTACGTCACTAAAGTACTATTTAGCGACGGAAATTCCGTCACTAAATTAATATTTAGCGACGGAAAACGTGCACAAAATCATATATGACTGAATTTTTTTTAAACATTAGCGACAGAATTTCCGTCGCTAAAGTATTATTAGCGACGGAAATTCCGTCGCTAATTTTTTTTATTTTTTTATTTTTTTACGATAACGACCATTACTCCGTCGCTAATAAACCGTCGCTAACAATTAGCGACGGAATTTCCGTCGCTATAAGTCTTTTTAGGGACCCTTGTAATAACGTCGAACTTTTAGCGACGGAAATTAATTTTTTTCGTCGCTAAAAGTTTTAGCGACGGAATATTGGCTTTTAGCGACGGAATTGTCCGTCGCTAAAAGTGGAATATTCAGCAGTGACCCATGGAACATTGAACACCTACGACAATATTTCCTTTAAATTTCAGCCTAATCTTTTAAAATTCTAAGATTTCCTCTGAATAATATTTGTCCTAGATAACATATCTAATGGTAAGGCTTTAGCTTAACTTTTGCGTCACTATAGTAACTAGTAAATGTAGCAAAAAAGTCTTTGGTACCTTATCAGGAATAAACCCAAGGCAAAACCTTTTGGTCGACTCCCACAGTCACCTCTCGGCCCAAGGGAAAAATGGAAGACCTAGTCACCTAGGCACTCGACTCCTCAGTCGATAAAAAGCCCTTGGTACCTTATCAGGAATAAACCCAAGACACAACCATTTGGTCGACTCCCACAAACGCCTCTCGGCCTTAGGGAAAAATGGAAGACCTAGTCACCTAGGCACTCGACTCCTCAGTCGATAAAAAGCCCTTGGTACCTTATCAGGAATAAACCTAAGACACAACCCTTTGGTCGACTCCCACAGTCGCCTCTCGGCCCTAGGAGAAAATGGAAGACCTAGTCACCTAGGCACTCGACTCCTCAGTTGATAAAAAGCCTTTGGTACCTTATCAGGAATAAACCCAAGGCACAACCCTTTGACCGACTCCTACAGTCACCTCTCGGCCCTAGGGGAAGGAAAAGACCTAGTCGACTCTCTCAAGCCTAGGCAACCAACTTCAAGGATTCTTGTATCACCTTTCAATCAAGCAGGAACAAGAAAAAAATCAAGAGTTTAAAACACTCGAAATGAAATTATTTCTTCATTAGCTCTTCTTATTTACAAAGTCAAAAGTACCAATTACAACGACTGATCAAAAAGAAGAAGAAAGGAAACATGACTCATTCTTATTTTTCTTAAACCGCGAGGGTCTCCGGAGGTGGAGCGGCTGCATCAGTAGTTGCTAAAACCTCTTGGCCCAGAGCACCAGATCAGTAGGATGAGCAGGTATCACAAGGGCTTCAGTCCCCCCTTCCATTAGCGGAATGACAGCTGTCGTTTCCTCATCCGCACCGTCTGAAGACTCACCATCATCACCTGATAGCAATCTCCCTTCTCTCACCTCAAAATCACTGAGAAGATCGAGACAGCAGTAGACTTGCAAAGGGTAAAAGCTCTCGGGAGGAGGATGTGAGCCGAAAGGCACAAAAGCGGTGAACTCTACCAGGACCATGGTGGTAGATCGGATCCGCTCCCTCGGGGATCTCCAATTTGAAGTCCCGATGGATGTCGTAGAGGCTGTAGAACCTCTCAAGGCTCTTAGCAGAAACCTTCGAATGGCTGGGACGAAGGAGGCTGATCCTTTCCTCGCTGCGACCGCTAGCAGAGCTTAGTGAAGCCATTAAAAACTCTGATTGGAGAAAGATCAGGAGTGGGAGAAGAAACGCTACGAAAGCAAGGGAAAAAGATGAGAGGTTTTTCTCCCCTTCTCTCCAAGTAAATTTATAAACTTTCAATCGACAGGTGGAGCTATCCAAGCGACCCTCATTCTCTATAATGAATAGCAGAGATTCAATGAAGAGGGATGGGCGTTTTTGAAATTTGAAATTTGGAATGTCGCATCCGTTCCGCAACCCTACGCTACGTGGATCTCGAGAACTTGAGAGCGTCATTGTTGAATCCCCGACAGCTGACAGACAAGCTGTCACGTCGTATCAGGCAACGACAGTCCAAATCCTCTCGAAGAATATATTGTAAAGAAAAAAGATGATCCCGTCAATCGACGCCTTTGCTGGCCAACGAAACGACGTCCTCTCTACTGACGACACGAACAGCGACGCTAGTCGGCATAATAGACTTCAACTAGTCGGACAAATCGACTTAAGAAGCGGGACCCATCGACATGAAACAGTATCTCAAAAAAGTCGACACATCCCCTTAATGACTAAGCCAAGACGACACCTCCCAGTATCAACTTAGGAGGCAATACTGATCGTCCCAAGGACAGTAAGAAAATTCTTCCAAACCTACAGAGAAGATCTCACCTCACTCAAGCAAAAGTCCGAGATTCTACAAAATAAGAGGATAATACTTTTTCATTCATTAGCCAAGCATTACAAAATTGGAATCTACAATGACAAGGGAAGAAAACTCCTATGAATACTATTGTAGATCCATTTCGGCTCCTGAAATCGGAGGTGGAGAACTTCTCAGAGTAGCCGACGGAGGAGTCGATCGATCTGGTTCCTCGTCTGAAGTACCCCCGGACCCACTTAAGTCAAATCCTGCTCCTCGTGCCTCTAACTCTTCCAACTCGCGTAAACAGTTGGTGACCATGGAAGGATAATGAAGGCGATTGGGGTTGTTCTTCATCTCGATCATAATCTGAGCCGACATGTAATCACATCCAGCTTTGCAAGCTAACGTCACTTCGGTTCGACCAGCTAAACTCCCCCGATATTCATCAATGATATCTTGACGAAAGCTATCAAGAATCTCCTGACGATGCTCGTCGATAACCTCCTGGAGGGGCTTAGACTTCAGATGCTTGATCTCTTCTTGAAGTTTGGCAATGGTCGCCTCCGTCGCATCTAACTGACGCTTCGCATGAGCCGCCGCCGCCTTCTCCGCCCGGGCTAAGACATCAGTGCGATCCCTCTCCTGAAGTACCTCATTTAGCTCTCGTCTAAGCTTGGCAACTTGAGAAACATCAGAAGTAGAATCTTCGGCGAGCTGTTGTGGAAGGACTTCATCATTGGCCCTTAATAGATCAACCTCCTCAAGAAGCTTATGATGCAAAGTCCAAAGATGATCTGCCCGACCGAATAGCTCGTTTTCCAATAGAGCCCCTTGGAGAAAATAACTGCGAAGAGCTTGATGAAGGCCAAGGTTGGGTATTCTCCTGAGAAGCTTCTCATCCTCTGGGAGACATAGCTGATCGATAGCCCTTGCCTGGATTCGGCAAGACCCAATGACGGACCCCCTAGCATCAAGATGGAGTTCAGCTTCAAAGCGGAACTCTGGCTGGGGCTCCTTTGCATACTTGGTGGCGGATGAAGGACGCACAATAATGCAGGACCTTAGCTGGTCCCATTCTGTCTCATCCACGTCGGAAAAGCCGTGAGGAAAAGGGTACTTCTGATCGACAGCAGGTGATCTCGTCTCTACCTGAGCCGGCTCCTTCCCCCGCCGAGTCGACTCCCACAGATGTTCAAATTCATCAGCTCTCTCTTCTAGGAGGGTCTCAACCGACCATCTCGGAGTCGAACCCCCTTGCAAACCGCCCAGAGGGACGACAGCCCTCTGCATCCCTTCATTTGTCAGTTGAGGTACCCCCCTCGGCCTCCCTTCTTCTCCTTCTATGAGTAGGAAAGGGTGCCCTCTCCTCGGCGACCGACAGGGCCTTTGAAGGAGGGACATCTGAGCGGAGGCGCTTAGCCGGCCAGGTAGAAGATTCCTCCTGGGGATCGGCTAACCTGGCTAGGGGCATTGCAGTTGCCCCCACTGACCCAGTAATAAGGGCAATGGCTCTATCAGTGTCAGGATTAGTCGCCAGCACGACCGACACCGAAGTCATTCGTAGAACGGACCTATCAAGCAGAACCTCGAAGCAACGAGAGCCCGTGAACTTCTTGATCGACTCAAGATGGACTTTCTCTTCTTTGGACAACGCCCTCTTAACAAGTGCATCCCTCCGAATCTCGGACCAATCGGAACAACTCATCTCCAGATCATCTCCAACCACCCATACAAACTTCTCCTTCCATTCTTTGTGGGAATCTAGGAGGTCTACGATCAACTTGAATGATCCCGACATCTGAAAGTAATAATGGGGCTCCCTCTGACTCGCCTTTACGACCACAAAATAGGCAAAGAGCTTCGTTGTAGGTTTGATGGCCAACCAGCTACATATAACCGCGAAAGCCACAGTAATGGCTATGGCGTTCAGTTTCATTTGTGCCGGCGAAACCCCCAAATCCTCGAATAATTGCTTTAAGAATGGAGGCAAGGGTAATCTCAAGCCGCACTCCAAGTGATTCAGATAGAGGGGATGTCGTCCAGGCCCATGATCGTAAATGGCCTCCGTTCCCGTCGGGATTGATAGCTTATATCCGTTAGGGATGTCAAACTTCGTAGACATTGTCTTCAGTTGGGCCAAAGTCACCTTCGAGTGAATGATCTCTAGGTATTCCCAACGATCAAAAGACAAAATTAGAAGAGGGTTGAGAAAGGAGAACAATTTGATCGGATGAGAATTTCAAACGGCACTATATAGTTTTCTACTTTACAACTGTCAATGTATCCAAGCCGTTGGCACCCATTTCATCCCACGGTTAAGATCTAGCCTTGGAATTTGAAAAACAACTGAATGATGTTTCGCCTCCTTTCCTCGAAGAAACCACGGTCCGACAAAAGAACAGACTAGACAGCCTTAGTAATGTTTGATGGTGTCAGGCGTTCTAGTGTCCAGAAAGGACGTCATCTCACTGTCAAAATTAATTCTACTCAGTCTCTGCTCACTTATTTTTCCCTTGGACCCGGCCACTGCCTCATCCAAACGAAAGGGACTAACTGTTATAGGGTATCCCCTATTCTTCACAAATATACTATCCCGCAAGCCGTCACTCCCCCAGTCGAGTCGGCTTCATTCCTCAAAGGCGACTCGAAAGGCGGACTCAGTCGAACCCTTCATAACAAAAGATTGTTATTTAGCAATTAGCCAGCACTCCTCCCAAGGACGACTCAGAACACTTCTTCTCGGTATTATTTAACCTTTTATGATCATCATTATGTCTCCGCCCTCATCCGTCTGAAACTTTGTCGGTTGCGGTTCCCCACATCACTGAAGTGACTTCTCGCCGCTCATCGACAAACCTTGTCGGCTGCGGGTTCCCCACATCACTGAAGTGACTTCTCGCCGCTCATCAACAAGCCTCAACGGCTACTGGTTCCCCATATCACTGAAGTGACCTTCCATCACTCACAAATCGACATGTATAGAGCAAAGGGTGACTCAGCCTCCAGCTCACCCCTCACCACCATCTTAAACCGCACACTCACAAAGTGTCTATTCTACCCTTGGCATCCTCTATAAATACAGACGCTATTCGCCATAAAAACAGGTTCGGATTCCTTGCAATAAAAAACTCTCTAAACAACACATATTGGAAGAACATACCGATCTTCCTTCACCCCACCCAAGTCCGCTAGCTAACTTGACCGTCGGAGGTACCACTGGGTAAACGAGCCCAATGCACCCACAATTCTTGCATGTGCAAGTGATCCGTCCGCCCCGAGCTCTAAGAACCAGACATAAAGTCGAAATAGGAAACGGCCCCCTCTCGACGGTTCAACCCCTCGACGACTAAACAACTCTGCAACTTCAATCGGATGTGTGATATCAGACATCAACAATAATGACATGAAAATCTGATTTTGTTTCCCCTACTTGTCCTACTAAATAGAAGTATGGTAATTTGACAGAAGGGAAAAAAGGGCAACAAAACAATAAGTACACATTCGATTTTCTCATTAGTATCTTGCATGAATCAACTTGTTCAAAAATATGCCGCTTGTTAAACGCAACTGTGGTGATTTAACTTACACTGCTGGCAACAATTCTCACGTTATTTTCATAAGAATACAACATGATTTGCACACTGAGGTCAGTCGAGAAGTGAATAACGTCGATCTCCTGCGTAACAAAGCTTTGCCATCAGAAACTTCTCCATAAATATCAGGACGTTCTTTGTTACTATAATTCACAAGTTGTGGCTTCTTCCTTCGTCCTCGCACTTGTAAGTGCGCGGCATTTTATCCTGGTCCAGTGAAAGGAATCAGGTTGCTTCTTCTAAATGTTTTGAGCTTTACTGTACAGTGTTTACCAAGCTCCGGAAAATGTAGGAAAAAAAAACATTGTTCTTTGGTTTCAGGTTCTCATGAAAAGCTCTTATGCACAGCTGAGGCCAGTCGATTGGGCAATTCTCCATCGCGCAGAATGAGGTAAAGAACAAATATTCCATATATAATTATGAAAATAGAAACCATGAGACCAACTAATACTCCTCGCACTTCAGCAGTAAAGAAATCCAGTAAAAGGTATGCATTGATGATTATCAATAAGGCTGCGACGATCCACGTAACAACCTGCCATGGACATGAAAACTACATGAGAATTTAACATAATGAAGGAACAAAATTGGTATGTTTGTATCTTGGAACTTTCACGCCACAGAGAAATAATAATGTCAGCAGGTACATGGAATGTAAATTAATAAGATTATATCATTGATGTTATGGTTGTGTTCCAAGGAAGTTATTTCAAGGAACTGATCACTTCCATTTGGTTACAGAGCCATCTGCATTTAGTTGCAAACTACCAAATATTTTCACACAGCAGGAAGTGAAAACTAAACAAAAATAAGGGTTCATTTTGTCCATCTCTTGGAATGTGATCAATATCTTCCAAAAGAATTTCAGGATAGCAGAAAAGTGAAGGACATAATGCAACATAATTAGAAGCCCCTAATCCTTTCGTCAATCTCTTAGGGAGATGCAAAGTTTGAACAGATCAAGAAAAAAGAATGATAGATGACATTAGGTTAATCTTCCCACAAATAATTGGATAGAAAGATAGGACAATCTTTAGTCTGACAAGCTGGCTTAGGTGCTTTAATTATTATGTGAATGTATGCTAAAGCATATATAAACTAAATTCCACAGTTGTGAGGACACGGAACTTTTGATAAAATTATAAGTAAAAAATCCACGACAGAAATCAGTTACATAGTTTAAAACACACATGCCAACAGAAGCGTATGGCTATCAATAGGAAGCTAGGATAGGCTGGAATCGAACTGATTTTGATTTTATTTTAGGATAAAACGGTCATGATATAAACAACGTTTGATATTCTTAGCTTGAACAAAGAATAGGATAGGCATCATGCTGATTTTGATTATATTGGTATTCTACCAGCACGAAAGTGCAGAAGCATGACAATCTGAAATTGACTTGCTACACTAAATTTTGCTTCTCTGAAGCATGGATAAACAGGATAGGCGTACCGTATGATATTAACATCAAAATATGGAAACTTTTGAAAACTATGACACAGTTGCGTCATGAATATGCAGAAGTTATATAACAAAAAAAAAAAAAAAACACAGACATGCCTATGTACGGACACACCAATCCTGATTAAAAAAAAAAAAAAAAAAAAAAACACAGACATGCCTATGTACGGACACACCAATCCTGATACAACACTATATGAGTGCACGATATTCTAAAAGCCCCCAAGTTTTACCCTGTTTTTCTAAAAACTCCCTAGCTCTTTTTCCCTTCACAACAAAGCCCCAGACTTCCACTTCCGTCTTCTCCCTTAGCCCTCACCTGTTATCTAACTTAAAGGGGTAGATTTGTCAAAAAGAGATTACATGACTACCCTAAACCCTTGACACAGAGCAACTTTGTTTGAGATCAAGACTGGGCTTTTCTCGAACGTACAACAAAACTGAAAGTGACGGCAACGCTGCCTCCTCTTTCATCGAGTCAGACACCACAAGCTGTTCTCCTCCTCGTCCCCAGCTGATTGCGACACCATCCATTCTAAGTACTAGATGCAAACAAACGAATTACACAAGGCTTCTCCAATTGTGAGTTTTGCCACAACTAAACCAAATATCCTGTAGGTTGCAGAGAATAACAAAAGCAATCTCCATTACTAGATTTTTAGCATGCCAAATAAAGAGATTCATTTATTTAATACACCAGCATCTTGTTCATTTGATCAGATGCCAATGCGTGATGTTGTTACTTTGACTACAAATTCTTGTTGCAAAGGTAAAAACAATCTGATTGGGCTGAATCTTCTTTCGCTTTGGCGAACTTTTCAATGTATTCTGCCTCGAAGAACTCGAAAGTGTTCATGATGATGTCATTGTCTTCGAGCTCGGCCTCCTCACATCCTAACCAATCTTTTCATACCCAAGTGCGGTAAAGAAACCCAGTGCTTGAACCTTGGTGATCATGACTTTTTGCAGCAAGACTGGGACAACGAGAGGTTCATTCTCATCGATAGTGTCATCGTAATCACTGTGCTTAAAAGATGTGCAGACACAAGAAAATGAATGAGAAGATACTGTAGAATGGTTTCATGCGACCTCTTGCGTCCAATATTTCCATGAATTCACAATAATGCACGTTGGATAAGGATCATGTATCGGGCTTGAGGGGATGACATCGAACCTCATGTGTAAAACATGGTTATACTGATGAAGCCCTTTCATTATTTTCAAAGATGCAAAATCATGGCTTTCGCCAATTACTTTACAGCGCGTAGCATCCTAAAGGCTAGTGGTGAAGAGAAAGCAGTGAGATTGAATAGGCAACTTCATTGTGCTGTAGCTAAAGAAGTATTTGAAGAAGATATGGCTATTAGAAGCTCTTTGTTAATAATTTATTACTTATGCGAAATGTGAAGACATTCTGATGCTAGGTTAGTTTCCAATCTCATGCGAAAGAAAAAAATACAGTCACGTGGAGTTTGATGATCTCTGGCTATGCACAAATGGTCAAGGAGAAGATGCAAATATCTCTATTCCAGTGGATGAAGAGGTTATATCTGCAAACGTGAAAAAGGGCCTTGGTTCCTTTAAACAAATAAAAAAGTTAGGGGCTCCTTAGGAGAGAGGGGTAATACTTAGGGTTTCTTAGGCTATCTTCTCCTCTTTTGACAAATTTACCCTTATGCATGTTAAAAATAACAGGTAAGGGCTAAAGGAGAAGACGGAAATAAAAGTCAAGGGCTTCATCGTCAAGAAAAAAAATGTTAGGGGTCCTTACAAAAACATTGTAAATCTTAGGGGCTTTTTAGAATATCTTCTCCACAGAAATAAAGCAAATCCTAAAAGTTTAGGATACAAATTCATAGATACAACAATAATAAGGTTGCTAAGAATTGAACAAATCATAAAAATGCAATGCATCTACAAATCAAAGAGAATTATGACCCGGCGATCATTGCATTCATACTTTTAACCTTTCAGTCTGGGATTCATATATGAAATGTTTATGATATGCCTACGCTACATCCTAAGCCTTAGGATACATCAAAAGGAGATCCCTACATGTATTCATTATGTATTAGTTTATACATGTATCAAGTACAGATCTGATATGAGTATGACCCCTTCTTTGAAGTATTGGTGCTATTTGAGTCATCGCATCGGTTTAGAAGCATCAAAATCATATGTTGTCTGTTTAGTCAAAGTTGAAACAGTTAATGTTTTAAACCATAAATCTTTCAGAAAATTCTCCTGATACCAAAAGTGTTCTAATTCTTTAAAGTCCCAAATCATCAAACAATTCTCTTGATAATCAGCAATATTTGAAGCTAAAGGCCTGATTTTAACATTTATATGATCCAAAAAAAATAAGTTTTGCGTCAAGAGGCTTCGCAGTCAAATCCTGCTGTGTTAACTGAGCGTAATCCACCCTTGTACTAACTGATGATAGAGTATGTGATGTAGCTTAGCATGAACACTATGATAAACGCTTCTTGCATCGTCAATCCTGGATCGGACTTTGCAATCTTTGTTACTAATTTCATCCTGAATGATGGTATCCTCAATTTCAGTTTGTTTCTCCAGATATTTATAGGCTAAAATACCAAATTGGTATTTTTATACGAACATGTTTGCCAGTTTGGTATTTTTAAAAACTACGGCGACAACAAGGCATTTATTCTCGGCCTTTTAGTCAATAAGACCATTTTCCTTGAAATTCCGGCAAGAAAATTTATTCTAGCCCCTAACCTCTCAAAATCATTAAATCTATGCCCAAAATTATCAAAAAAATTGCATTCCTTCCCTCCCTCTCCTCCTCCTTGTCATCATCATCCTCCTCCTCCTCCTCCTCTCCCGTTCCCCTCTCCTCCCGCCCTCCACCTCCCCTTCCCCCTCCACAAATTGGTCGACAGAACCGCTCACTATTTGTCCCGCGCATGTTGAGCATGCCCCAGCTCGGCAAGAGTAAGGCAGTTCCAACCCCACCGCCTCAACTGAGTCCAGGATGTAGGCATAAAAATGGTTATCACTCGCAGCTTAGTAAGCATTTAAATAAACGAGTAGGAAATTTTTGTACATGATTATCCCTACATCACGATTCTACAAAAGATGAATTTGGTATTAGGAATATCTAAAATTTTCGTAACACATTCTACTAAATTCCCGACCTGACATATAAGCTTCAACAGATATATGGCCTGTCCAAGAATTAAGATCGAAGGGTGAGGGGATAACGACGATTAAACATGTTTCCAGCATCACAATAGGACTGAACACATACCCACACCACATACGCATGCACATGCACACATACATACAACCCCAACAAGGACCCACACATGCATGTGCACGTCTACCCACCCAAGCAACCAAATACACTCACATTACATACATATAAAAGAATAACTTTGCAGCATGTGTTATATGTAGGGCATGAATGAGTAATACTGGCTTCTGCAACTTGACTTTTGGGTGGTCCTCGTATAACAATATGTAATATACAAGCCAATGATTACAACCATAATATAAAGCAACAAACAAAATCCACTTTGCTGAACATTAAATTGGGTATCATGCACACACATGTAATATGAAAATTTTCGGCTTCGAGTTAGTGAACAATGATGCTAGCAAGTGGCAAAGCTACTTTATGTTCCATAGAATTAGCCATACATTTCAGCTCTTATGAAGTCAGAATCATCTCTAATGGATCTTGAGAGAACAATCACAGAAGGTCTCAGAATTTATTGAAGGCTTAGATTTCAGCATGAAATTAAGATTCAAGGCCAGATGACAATCCTGCTAGCATTCAAGTACTAAAACATAGCCAACAATTCACTTGGCATCTGAGGGGTGTATGAGATTGCGCAATCCTTTCAATTTCTCTGCATAAATCATCTCACAGGGAAGGTACTGTAGAAAGTGGGCAAGATAGATTCAAACGTAAACACAAATGTACCTGTGACAGTGAGGACACTAAGCCACCAACCGCACTGATGGCAAGAACCTCAAGCTCAGTCGAAAAGAAGAAAGGAGGAAGTTGAAGTATTGAGTGATGAAGATGTTGTACAGATTGCTGAATCTGATTATGAAAGTACCTCTCATATGCGTGCTCGACCTAAAGCGAAGATTTTAAAGGTGCATATGCATCTTTTTTATGCCCTCTTT
>NC_033800.1:123515611-123520546 GCF_001876935.1 Asparagus officinalis
AGCTTAGTAAGCATTTAAATAAACGAGTAGGAAATCTTCGTACATGATTATCCCTACATCACGATTCTACAAAAGATGAATTTGGTATTAGGAATATCTAAAATTTTCGTAACACATTCTACTAAATTCCCGACCTGACATATAAGCTTCAACAGATATATGGCCTGTCCAAGAATTAAGATCGAAGGGTGAGGGGATAACGACGATTAAACATGTTTCCAGCATCACAATAGGACTGAACACATACCCACACCACATACGCATGCACATGCACACATACATACAACCCCAACAAGGACCCACACATGCATGTGCACGTCTACCCACCCAAGCAACCAAATACACTCACATTACATACATATAAAAGAATAACTTTGCAGCATGTGTTATATGTAGGGCATGAATGAGTAATACTGGCTTCTGCAACTTGACTTTTGGGTGGTCCTCGTATAACAATATGTAATATACAAGCCAATGATTACAACCATAATATAAAGCAACAAACAAAATCCACTTTGCTGAACATTAAATTGGGTATCATGCACACACATGTAATATGAAAATTTTCGGCTTCGAGTTAGTGAACAATGATGCTAGCAAGTGGCAAAGCTACTTTATGTTCCATAGAATTAGCCATACATTTCAGCTCTTATGAAGTCAGAATCATCTCTAATGGATCTTGAGAGAACAATCACAGAAGGTCTCAGAATTTATTGAAGGCTTAGATTTCAGCATGAAATTAAGATTCAAGGCCAGATGACAATCCTGCTAGCATTCAAGTACTAAAACATAGCCAACAATTCACTTGGCATCTGAGGGGTGTATGAGATTGCGCAATCCTTTCAATTTCTCTGCATAAATCATCTCACAGGGAAGGTACTGTAGAAAGTGGGCAAGATAGATTCAAACGTAAACACAAATGTACCTGTGACAGTGAGGACACTAAGCCACCAACCGCACTGATGGCAAGAACCTCAAGCTCAGTCGAAAAGAAGAAAGGAGGAAGTTGAAGTATTGAGTGATGAAGATGTTGTACAGATTGCTGAATCTGATTATGAAAGTACTCTCATATGCGTGCTCGACCTAAAGTGAAGAGTTTAAAGGTGCATATGCATCTTTTTTATGCCCTCTTTGGGTATTAATGCATTGTTGTCCAGGAAAAAGAAAAAGGGTTTGTAAGTATACTTGCAAGTACACCTGCTAAGCAAAAAGATCCAACAAGAAGCAGATTGGTTCTTGAAACTGAAGGTTGCATCAACTCTGAGAAAGGGAGGCGGAGGAGGGGAGGAGAGGGGAATGGGAGAGGAGGAGGAGGACGACGAGGAGAGGGAGAGGGAGGGAATGCATTTTTTTGATAATTTTGGGCATAGATTTAATAATTTTGAGAGGTTAGGGGGGTAGAATAAATTTTCCTGCCAAAATTTCAAGGAAAATGGTCTTATTGACTAAAAGGCCGAGAATAAATGTCTTGTTGTCGCCGGAGTTTTTAAAAATACCAAACTGGCAAACAGGTTCAAATAAAAATACCAATTTGGTATTTTAGCCGATATTTATAACTTCCATCACTTTTATGAAAGGAATTCCATCACTTCATGTCTGACTTCACAAATACTTGCTTTAGCAATTAATCCTAATGCACTGGACTCTAAATTCCACAACCTTTACAAGTTTTATCATTCTTCGTAAGAAACTCTTCTTTGAGACCTTCAATAGATCTGTACACTTCCTCATTTGGAATCCTATATTACTCATTGTATTCAGTTGCAATAGCTACATTGCATGATAGTTTGCTTTCCTTCGTTCGTCGTCAAGAGGTTTCAGATAATACATTACAATACCAACAATCGATATCAGAATTGAGGGTTGTCGGATCACAGATTCTCTTAAACATACAAGATGATTGACGATTTTTCTCTAGAGAAGTTTGGGGTTTTAAGTTATACCAAACAAGACTGCAACACAAAAGTTTGAAGTGAAGCTCAACGATGAAGTAAACTTTTCTTTATGGCAGAAAAGAGTGGAGAAGTTTCTAACCAAAGAGGGTGTAATCAAGGTTTTGAAAGGCAAAAAGAAGAATCTTGGGATATATCATATATTGACAACAAATTCCTATAAAAAAGGTCGTGACATCCTTAAACAGTACCCAAACATAATAAGCAGCATATGACCTAAGGCAAAGGCTGTGAAGATAGAACAAGGAGAGCTAGACACCCAAGAGAGTAGAGGGTTGAAGGTTGTGACTATATCTTGTTCAAATAAAGGTGGAGATTATTGATTTTGACTTGCATTCGAACAACTGAAGTCTGCAAACTGAAACTTGACCTTGACAAAAATACATATTACAATTGGAGTTGGAGAAATCCAATTGAAAGAGGATTAAAATATAATAATTCTAGCAAAGACTATGAAAAAGAATCATGAAAACTCAAAAAGGAGGGGGGGAAATCTCTACATAGCCCAGGAGAAATTCATTACAAACCTATCGAGATGAAAAAAGAAAATGCTTCAAAGGTAAATTACGTTGAGCAATTATTCTTGTGAGAAATTTCTAAAGAGAAGAAATTTTGTGATCTTCTTCAAGGAATAAATATTACCCCTCTCTCACATTGACGTAAGCAAATTGCCGAACCACATTAAATCTTCTTATTTGCATGATTGTAGGTTCTCTTTGTTCACCATAAAGGTGTTTAAACTGCAACGAAATGGTTAGATTAATTTGTATGTACAAAACTCCATTAGTGCTTATTTGATGCATACTTTAAGAATCAGCTATAATGTAGTTCTAATCTTTCAATTGATTGGCCAAACAACTGAATTTCAACAGCAAGGATTCAGCACCAAATCCTTCCGGAAGTAGCCAAGTCTCTCTCTCTCTCTCTCTAGTCTCTACACACACATACACAGGAGCTCACTTGCATGTGTCCACATGCACACACACAAACAGCACGCATGCATGACACAAACAAACACCAGTGTGCACGACCACTAATTAATTCATATAACCAACACATATTTTATGCGATGTGCACTCCAGGATAGAACACATAATTAAAGTGTGCATTTACAAAAATTTTAATACTAAAGTGTGGAGGAATAATTAGTCTCAAAAATAAATGTTCATAATAAAATATGAAAGAAAGCGAAGGTTTAGGGAAATGGATCCGCAACATACCTTTGTCTTCTTGCCAATCTTGAAAACGCCCATCAGTTGCTCCTTTGAGACTAGAGTGAGAAGAGGAATTAGAGCAAATGGTATCTGAACTGACTGAAGCACGTTAAGCCATTCATTCAAGATATCCAATGTATCATCGGAAGTGTCAAAAAAGAGGGCGACGACTATAGTCGGCACAATTGCAAAACTTCTGGTAATTAATGCCCTAATCCACTTCTTCAACCGAAGATTAAGAAATCCTCCCATGATAAATTGACCAGCATAAGTGCCAGTGATTGTGCTACTCTGTCCTGCTGCTAATAACCCAATCCCCCATATATAGAGAATTGGAAATATCCCTCCATACTTCTCTTGTAGAAACTGCCCAGCATTCTCTAGACCGATAGTACCAGCTTCTTTAGTACCATAAAACCCCTTTGCGAAAACTGTTGTAACACATACATTTATTATGAAGGAGATGATAAGGGCAACAGTTGATTCTATTGAATAATAAGTCAGCGCTTCGTGAACTCGGCTTTTCTTGTTATTGTCAACCTTTCTTGATTGTACAAGAGCTGAATGTAGAAACACATTGTGTGGCATAATGACACAACCTACAACCCCTACAGCTTGTCGTATGGTTTTTGAGCCTAGTTTCGGAACAATGAGACCTGTAGAGGGAAAAATAAAGCAAGTTGTTAACATCAGAATCTACTAAACATACAATTACAACAAGATCAATCAACAACAGTAACACACCTATTAGAAGTTCCTTTCCGTTGGGCTTCGTTTCGCCAAACATCCAAGCAAATGAAACAGCCATTGTTGCAATAAGAACTGCAAAAACAGCTTCTAATTTCCTAACCCCATAGTTTTCAAGGAACAAGAAGACAAAGCTGTCAAAAGCACAGACATAAAATTATCATTTACCAGAGCAAATAAGGAGATTAGTGGCAGGGACCACAAAAAAAAGGAACAAACATCTAGAGTCCTAGACGACTGGAGAGTAACTCTTTTCTTCAAGATGGTTTTACCTTCCTAGGCAACCCAATGGCAGATAAACATGAACCTTTTACCATTTTCTTTTTTAAATAGATGTGAAGTAGTTCTAAACATAAGCTGATGAGCTTGTCTCCTGGAATTGCTTCAGTAAGTATAAAAGAACAGAAAAAGGTAAGGAAAAGGTTATATCCTTGAAGTCAAAACACAGAGAGCTCACAAATAAAAGTCCAGTACTTGGACACACTCTCATTTCAGGTTTTACAGCATGAGGGAGGATAAAAACCCTCAACCCACAAGCAAAATAAAATAAAATGATACAAACGCAATGTCTTCTAGATCCTCTAAATCTTCTTCTGTGAGAATGGTTTGTGAACATTTCAAGTAAATAACCTATAACGAGAAAGTAGAAACCAGTTCATCCCAAATCATAATTCAAGAACATACCAATATGATAAAATATCATCTAAAAAGATTCAATTTCACAAATGAATTCCTCATACCCCACAAAAACGTATGTAGAAGCCAAGAACTAGCAGAAACGGAACAACCAGGGGTGACGATGAAACTGAAACAGAACTTCAAAACAGAGAACAATAACCTTATCCTTCTGAATTTTCCCAATTCTTCTTCTTCTGATACTGGCAATTTCTAGAGACAAATTTTCTAACTAGCACACTATGGTAACAGAACAATATCCTATAAAAATCCAAACTTTTCAAAACTAGAAGAATCATAAGAGTGAACCCAACTCCACTAAGAACTTAACACTCGGTTAAACTGAA
>NC_033800.1:123520556-123523112 GCF_001876935.1 Asparagus officinalis
AGATGAAAGCTCTAATTCAGTTAAAACTTGACAAACGGATCACAATACCCCTTTAAAACCCTTAAATAATTACATATGAACATCGGAAAATATCCTAGAGCACCACAAGCAAACTCAAAGGGCACAGAAAAATTCAGCCTCAGAAATCCCACTAAACCAAATTTTACAAAACGACCAAAATTTACCAACAACACCAGAAACGATCAAAACTTAAACCAAATTCAAAGTGCATTCTAATCACAGATCAATCACAATTGTCCTTTTACGAAACCCCTAAAACTCAAACTCAAATAGCAGAAAAAAATTTAATATTTCCTCGTTACCACAACACCTCAGCAAAAACGCCAGCTCCAGAAATCAAACTAAACCAAATTTCACAAACAATCAAACTTACCCCAAAAATTTTGCAAATTTCACAACAAAATCCAATCTCCAAAGGACCAAATCCTCACCAATCCAGCGCAGTTAAAAAAAAAATTTAAAAATATATATATAATTTTTCCTAACTCCCAAAACAGCTCACAGCCTAAACGGCAGCCCAAACTAAATTAAATTTCACAAATAATCACAAAGCCCCCAAATTCACACGAAAATTCACACGAAAATGTGAAAATTGGACAATTTCGTACAAACCACCATAAGCAAAACTCAAGGAGAGGAAACGAAAAACTAATTTATACAAGCTCCAGAAATCAAATTAAACAAAATTTCACAAACCAAACACAAAATATATAAGACCTAATCAAGACCTCATCAATCCAGAGCAGTAATAACAACTCCAGCCCAGAGCTCACCAAATTCAGGTAAAACTTCACAAAAAGACCAAACTTTACCAGCTCAAACAACAACAAAAATAAAATCCTTCCGAAATCCCATATCACCTCCGCAAAAACGCCAGCCCCCAAAATCAAAGTAACCAAATTTATTAAAAAAAAACGAAAACAAATCCCCACCAAAAACCTCACCAATCTAGCGCAGTAATGACAACCCCAGCCCAAAGCTTGATCGCTCCCCCGCTCAAAATCTTGATAGCGATCGCACTCCCAATGACCTCCTGAATATCCGCCCCAATCAACGCCACCTCCGCCATCACCCAAAGCACGAGCCTCGCCCAATTCGGGTACTCCTCCCTGCAAACCTCAGCCAAGCTCGCCGACAGCATCTGGATCAAAAGCCCCATCGCGGTCGCCCACATCAGCAGCCAGAGCAGAGAGTAGCCCGCGCTCGCCCCGGCCTGGAGGTCGCCCTCGAGGTTGCCTGGGTCGAGGAAGGCGATGCTCATTAGGAACCCTGGGCCGGTGAAAAGCCAGAGCTTTTTCCACGAGAAGGGAGGGGTGACGTCGGAGCCGGACTCGTCGTCGGCGATGGTGATCTTCTCGCCGGGCTCGTAGGCGGTTTCGGAGGCGGAGGTGGGCTCGGGTTGGATCGGGAGGAGGGAGGAGGATTCGGATTCGGGGCGGGGAGGAGGAGCCATTGGGATTATTAGGGTTTGGGTTTTTGGTTTCGGTTGCCGGGATGAGATATTTGAAGGGGTGTCATTCAATTTCTCGAGCGTTGAGTGGGATTTCAGCTGAAGGGACCGGCCGTTATCGTTGGTGAAAGGAGCTTGGTCCTTTTATTTTGCGTTTGAACACCTTGATTTTTCACTAATCGCATGATCGCCCAGGCGACTTTTTGGTGTTAAGAGCCTCAAAAAGTGCAATTATGTATTAATTTTCAACACCGATGACAATCTTGCTTAAAAAATGAAAATTTTGCTATTAAAAGTCCGTCCCTTTTTCTCTTTCTCTATGGGAGCTAGAAAATAAGGGGAATTTGACAAACATAGGGTTAGTTCAACTCACGCCTCTCTCTCTCTCTCTCTCTGTGCTGTGCCACATCATTTACATCTTATTATATCATTTAAATGCATCCACATTAGTTCTAATATCTCTCAAAATTAGTTACAAGGGGTCACGTATATTTTATGAGATAAGCTTTTATCGGAGACGATTAAAAAAATATCTAATGGGTCAAGGACGGATCTATATACAGTCCAGGGGGCCACGGCCCCCTAAAATTTTGGGATCCGCCCCTAGCTCCCTGCCTCCAACTTTGCTCTTTTCTACATAATTTTGAGAAGTTTTAATTATAAAAAATTAGATTATGCTTGTTTGAATATTTTCTACATAATTTTTATCTTCTTCTTCTGAAATATTTTGTAGATATTGACGTTGCCTATTCTACACGTTTTGTTTGAGTTGTGATGTATCTCTTGTGAATAAAATTACATTAAGAAAATTTTTCGTCTATCTTTTGTACGCGGCCCCCCAGAACTGAAATCCTGGATCCGCCCCTGCTAATGACACATTTGGTGGAATTTTAATACCAAAAGTCAACTTGTAAAGGACTGTTACAAAAAAATATATCAACTTGGTAGTTTAGCCTATCTCATTCTACTAAGGATTATTTTGTAAGTTATCCTTTATTTATTGATTGGTTAGCTAGTGTTATTTAGGGTCCGTTTGGTTGGAGACTGAGGAGCTCGAAAGCTGCCACAACAGTCCCATTTGTGGC
>NC_033800.1:123523122-123620281 GCF_001876935.1 Asparagus officinalis
ACCCTGCCACAACAGTCCCATTTGTGGCAGCTTCCGGGCTCTTTCCCACCCAAAACGAAGAAACAAACAGCCCCTTAGAACTTTAGTTCGTAGGATAAATTTGTGGGTGCGTTTAAAAATAAAATTACAAACTTTCTTGATATGAAAACTTAAGAATATTCTTTACGAGCACCAATTTGTCTAAAGGACCTTCTCGTATTCTTTACGAGCACCGATTTGTCAAAAGGCCCTTCTTGTATTTACTGGGGGGGGAAGATTATGGAAAAGGAATCCACTATCTTCACACACTTCTAAAAAGTAGGGAACCCGCCCTCTTACGACGTACAAAGGCTCTTTTAGATATTGGTCCCTCAAATTTGCATTGGTCCGTCACATCAGTGACCTTGTTCATAAGGCCCCCAAATTATACGTGGCCTTGCAATTTGGTCCCTATTGGCAGCTATCTCTAGCCCCTTAGATCTAACTTTTTGCACCAAAGTTCCCACTATACCCTTCAGTCGTGTAAGTAACCCATTTCTTTAATAAGTCTGCATTCAAAACCGGCGAGCTAAAAACTCATACCCACGTCTCTCTAAAATAAGATGACGACTAATCATGGAGGTATTTTGGTAATTCACTGTGTTGAGTTTAAAACTAAACCAATAATAGTGTACAAATCGAACTAAAAATCTAACGGAGAATCCAAATAAAAAAAACCCTTCTGATTTGAGGGACGTATTAGTAAATTTAACAATTAGTGTGACTAAGATCAAATTATGGAAAATGTTAGAGACTAATACTAAAATATATATTATTTTAAAAAAAAATCTTAAAGCCTGATATAAATTCTATATTACTTTCGTACCACCACTCACACCACTCACAAGTATGTCGTGTCCTTACTTTGAAATGGCTAAAAGCAAACGACAACCGCACTATCAATTTTATACTATTTGTACTATCACAAATAGGCAGCGGGATCCTAGACTCACATGTTTTATTTACAAGAAAGAGAGGCGTTACAGTCATACCCTAAACCACATTCCTAATCATACTCCTTTCTTGCTACAGTATATTAGAGCCCACACGAGAATTTTAAAAAAATTCTCATATGGGCCCCAATGCACTGTAGTGAGAGAGGAGTGTGGTGGAAAGTATGGTTTAAGGGTGTGTCTCTAGCATTTCCTTACAAGAAAGGCCTCACATATTTATTATTAGTGAAAGTACAAAATTTGTAAAGAATATGTAGCATGATTAACATTATCCATGCATGCTAATGACAACATTTAAATTTCAGCAAATGGACAAATTTTTAAAACCAGCCATTTACAAAAATATTCCCCAAAACGACCTGTTTCAACTTTAATTACCAAAACCGACCCAGTTTCAGCCCTGATGCTGAAACTGGGTCGGTTTTGGCGAAAAAAGTTTCCAAACTTCACGGGAATTGAACTCCCGTCAAGTTTTTTTGCATAACAAAACTTCACGGGACTTCAAGTAACGTGAAGTTTTGTTATGTAAAAACTTCACGGGAGTTCAACTCCCGTGAAGTTTGGGAACTTTTTTCTCTAAAACCGACCTAGTTTTAGCTCTGACACTGAAACTAGGTCGGTTTTGATAATTAAAATTGAAACAAATCGTTTTTTAAAAATAAGTTTCAAAAAAGGATTTGTTTTAAAATTTTGTCCTTCAGCAAATACCATTGATTTAGTCTAAAGAGGAGATTTGTTAAAGTATGTCTAGGATCTTGTGGGGTCAACTAGCATGTGCCATCACAACTAGTTGCATAAGTGCCATCACAACTAGTAGCATAAATGCCATCGCAGACTGTTTTAGCGCCCCGGTGTCAACACCGCGAGCTTACAGCAAACCGATTTTCCACTCAAGTCACATTATCACGAGCGATACCACAAATTGTTTATCAGCTCGGGTGCTCGACAAGTTGAATGTTTTTGAATTCTCGTCAAATCGTAATAGGTTGGGGTTTGTTGAGGCTGATTTTTTTTTGTATTCCAAAATAACTCTATAAAACTGGTTATTCTCTCAGTTCTAGAGCACCAGGAAACACAAAAATTAAGGAGGAAATCATAGATCATCTATGAGAGAGAGTCTGGAGATTAGCTGTTATCCCCTGAAAATTACCAAGTCTAATAAACTCTCAATGATCTACCACGTGTTATAATTGATTGGCCGAGTCCCACACATTTGAAAGCATGACCTGGGTGCGGAGTCAGCCGACCCGCCTTGCGACCTAAGTCCGAGATGAATGGTGTCTTCGACCCGCGATCTGCTCAAAAGGTCTAAATCCGAGACGAAAGGCATCCCATACTCAGACTTAATACATAGCGTCTTGAATTGCGGGACAACATGTCAACTTTGCCAACATTGAATCACATTTAATGCATGGTCAGTCAGCGCCCGAACTTCGCTGCCCCATCGCCATCACAATTAATTTACTGTTAGGATCATTATGGCCTCCCAAGCCAGAGTCATCAAGACTCCTTGGACCATGTCAATACCTCATCCGCTCTATGGCTATCACATTGATTACAGAGTTGGCTCGCTCACTCGTATTATCGCTGACACGTGTAAAATTTGGTCTACCTGACTGGCTACACTAACCTGGCCAAATTACTAATGTACCCCCATGAATCCTCTACAAATAGGAATAATCTCCACTAACTCAGGTAGGCATTTTTACACACAAAACCTTAAATACTATACTCTACTTTTCTTTTCAAATTATCAGACCAGTCATTAACTAGCACTCGAAGGGCACTCAGGAGGAAATAACCTCCAGAGCCTTTAACCTCTATTATTTTGTGCAAGGAGTTGCAGTTTAACATCTCCTTCAAAACAATCAGCCGTCGAAGGAGATTAAAGGACCTCGAAATCATATTTACCTCTTCTAAACCTCATATTAACTTCCTGATATCAACAATTTGGCATCCACCATGGGGCCTCTTTTTCTCTTTTGAGAAAATGGCTGATCTTTGGTCTAAACCATGAAGAAACATCCAACTTCGACTAAATCGCTCAAACCCAGTTGTATAAATCTTTAAAACCCCGAAAATTTATGTTAATATAATTAATATGAGATTAATTATGATTTATGGATATTTATTTTGATAAATATACTTAAATGGGGTATGAGTATGATACCATATGTTTTGAGTATAAACAAGTTTATTCATGAGAAAGAAAAGAGTCGAAACATGCACAATGGTCAAATATGTGTAACTGAAAAATTCCAGTCCGGTCGACCGTCGCGATCAATTGCAGTCCGATCGATCGCCACCGTCGACCGCGAAACCTGCAGAAGTCAGATTCCTATTTTGAGTTGGTTTTGGTTTTCTAAAGCCCATATTCATTTTCCCTGGTTTATATATTAAACTTTCACGATTTTTCTCAGTTTTCTAAGAACCCTAACCGCCACCAAACCCCCATAAACCCTAATTTGATTCTTAGAGAATATTGGAGGCTTTCAAGTGGATTTTTCGGGTGATTTTTGCTTTTGGATTGGAGATCTGCTTTGGCTTGGCATCCTAAAACGTTTTTCCACAAGTTTCAGGCGAGTTCATCTCTGCTAACCCCCCTCCTAGTTTTTAAAATATTTTTAAAGGGTGTTAACATGTTTATTAGAGCCAAATTGACTAGTTTATGAATAAAAGTCAATTCTTTTGTATTATATGTATAAAAACTAGGTCTTTCCATGTTAAAAAGTTTGAGAACAAAATTTACAAAAGTATTCAAGATCTGGGAATGATTTAAAACGTTGTTTAAAGTGAAGAAATATGTTTTGTTCTTGTTTCAAATTCTTATGCATAAATTAGGGTTTTGAAAATAAATTTTATGCAAATAATCATGTGGTACATGTTGATATTGTTTCTAGAAGTATTTAACTTCTTTTGAATTATTTTATGAAAGTTTCACATGTTTAAAAATAAGTTTATATAACAATTTATCGTCATGATCATTAACTGTGTAGAACTACACAGTCTGGGATTTCGGCTCACGGTCGACCGCGCCCTAGCGACGGTCGACTGCGTGAAGGACAGAGACCTGGATAGGCCCTAGAACCTGTCGCGGTCGACCGCCGTATATATGCGGTCGACCGCCAAGCTGCATATGGCATATGCATGTTTTAATTAGACTGTTTTGATTTTCGAGCGAGTCTCTCGACCTTACACTGTTATGATAAAATATTTATGAGCTGTTTAACATCTGAAATATTAGTAAACACCAGATATAGACACGTACACCAAGATATGTACACGTATGTTTAAAATATGATGTGTTAATATGATAAATAAGAAAAATACACAATGTACACGTATGTTTAAAATATGATGTGTTAATATGATAAATAAGAAAAATACACAAATATTATGTTTCCAGAATAGGAAGATGAAACCTATTTTCGCTTAATATGATAAATAAGAAAAATACACAAATATTATGTTTCCAGAATAGGAAGATGAAACCTATTTTCGCAGGGCGATTGAGTAAGAGTATTATAAAAGTATCTTCATATTATGTTTCCGGAATAGGGAGATGAAACCTATTTCCGCAGGGCGATTGAGTAAGAGTATTACAAAAGCATCGTCATATTATGTTTCCGTGATAGGGAGATAAAACATATTGCCGTAGAGCGATTGAGTAAGAATATTACAAGAGTATCGCTAATGTATAAGAGATGCACATTTATAAGTAATATAAATTATAATTTAGTTTTTATTTTTGAATACCCGCGAGTAGGGTGCTTTCTCTGAGACCGTGACTTACACAACATGGTATTTGGTTGGCTTTTGTTTGGATGAGTTCCTTTTATGTTATATTCATCTACCCGAGTATAGATCAGGATGAGATATTTGTTCTACATGTTTAAGGTTTGGAGTGTTTTCCTTTTGGTTTATTGCTTTTATTCATAGGGTTTGGAGTTAGTATTTAGTGAGTCACAATTTAAGACATGATATATACATAAGGATTTCCTTGTTTTGATTATTTCGCTTGACGTACTAACTCTCGTATTGTAATTTTCTAAATATTAACTTCTAGTTAGAAATTTATGAATGATTTCATATATATATGTACTAACTCTATTTTCTATATTCTCCTACCCCTTCCCTTGGAGAGAGGTAGAGATGATCTCGCTATAGCATTTTGACGCTCGTTGTTTCCCCCCCTTTCAGGCAGCGAGTCAGGCGCACGGAGAGTTGCAGGTTGATGAGATTTCCTCATAGATTCTATCTAGCTATTTACTATTTATTAGTTATTTCAAAACTCCACAGTTAGTTGATTATGTTTAGACTCTAGACTTGTAATTCATTTTGTAGAGGCTGAGAGCCATAGGGATACTTTATTTGACTCTTTATATTTGAGGTTTATTTCAGACTCAGAGATTTCTACTCTATTTTATTTGGGCTCACTGATGATTATTCTTATACTTCCTCTGTGTATATCTGGTTTTACTCTATCTTTTTTATTTGCCTATCTGTACCTTCACCTATTTGTTGCTTCTACTAGAGAGATAGTAATTGTGATGGTGAAACATGTTATAGCACGGTGTTTGGTGCTTGGTAGGTTTGATATTCTGGGTTTCGCCTTGGACTGCAGCCTTGCGCGAAACCTGGGGCGTCACAAAATCTACCGAAAGGATTGTTCGAATCTCTCCCATAGCGGTTCGCTGCATTCACGAATGAACTCCCCAGCCATACCCTTCCCTATCAACCTCCTTCATTGCCAGACATCCCTCTCCATGAAAAGTGTTGCTCGTGACCGAAGCAAGAGGAGTGGATCAAGGAAACTACCTTGTAACTTCCAACACCGCATCCTAGTAGAAAAAAATGAAAAAGTGGAGGACGCCTTAAGAGAATGCTGCAAGACGTCTAAAGTTCTTGGCATCAGTTCCTAGAGTAAACCTAAGGCATGATGAAAAGTCCTTGTGACCTAGTCTCGGTCCTCGCCAATTCGTCCAAGTCATCCTCAAAGACCTTAGTACCAGACCAGTCGGTCTTCAAAAAAATCCAAGGTACATAAAATCACAAATAGGTAAGAGTCACACAAATGAGCCTCTTTTTCACTAATTTGTGAGAATTTATAGGATGGTCCATAAAAACTTTTATGGGAGAGACTCCATTCAGGATAACATATGGAGAAGAAGCAATCACCCTAATAGAAGTCGACATGCCCACTCTGCGAATACAACACTTCAATGAAGAAGCCAATAGGGCCCAGTTTGCAATGTGAACGTGACCCCGTCGATGAAGTCAAAGAGCAAGTTTGCATCAATTGCAAGCTATTAATCATCATTCATCAATATATTGTCTGATACTACAATAACCAAATTCAACCGTAGAGATTTAAACCTAAAGATTTGGTCCTTAGAAAGCCACCTTTGGTAAATACACTCATCGTGGCAAGCTCACCACTAAGTAGGAGGGACCTTACATAATTATTAGAGAATCTCACTCAATGACTTATTGGTTGCAGAGTCGAGATATGAAGGTCTTGAAGCATCCATGGAATGTAGAATATTTTAAGAAATACTTCTAGTAAATATAATTGTAAGACCCACTATCAATAAAAAAATACTTCACTTTTTTTTACTAATTTGTGTCCAGCTTATGTGACTTGGTCTTCACCGTCTCATCCAAATCACTCGTAAAAGCCCTTGGTGTCTTTTGGTATCATGAAACAAGCCCTTGATATTATTCTCATGAATAAAACTAAGGCATGTCATTGACTTATTTGAGACTAACAAGCCCTTAATGTCGTTCTCAAGAGTAAAACCAAGACACATCATCAACTTGGTCAAAGCATCAAAGACCTTGGTATCAGTTTTCAAGAGTAAATCCAAGGTGTAATGGGAAGCCCTTGTGACTCGGTCTTCATCGACTCGTCAGAGGCATTCAAAGCCCTTGGTATCGATTTTCAAGAATAAACCCAATGTGTGATTGTAAGCCCTTGTGAGTCAATCTTTATCGACTCATCAAGGGTATAAAAAGTCTATGGTACCGGTTTTCAAGAGTATACTTGAGACACAATGGAAAGGTCTCACGACTTGCCGAAGTCATCAAAGGCATCCTAAAAACCTTAGGTATACAATACTAAGGCACCACTCGGTCCTCGCTAACTTGTTCAAAACAAAAATACTCACGTCTCGATCGTCATCGACTTGTTCAAAGACATTTCAAAATCAAAGCACAAAAATAAGAGGCAACTCACGGCTAAGTGCAAAGGAACAAGTCAATAAAATTAAACCTTTCATTCAATACAAGAAAATTACAAGACTCTTTACATGACTTGGTAAGTAAAACAAGAAAATATATACAATCTCCTCAAAGGATGGAACCTGAGGGAACATTTGGAGCAGAACTCAGAGCAGGGATTGAGGCCAAACTTGAGCTGGGAGAATCAGGAGGAGGGGATGTGGGCTTGTTGAATGAGGAGGATGAGTTGACTACATCACTGGAGCCTTTGCCCACAACTTCATCTAACCCGCCATCGGCCTCCTCATCCTTCTCTAGTATTCCTAGCCCACCTTTCACCTCGAGCGTCTTGAGAATGTTGAGTCAATAAGCCACCTAGGAGGGATACTTGAATCGGCCAGGCTTTAGCGAGAACTCTAGAGGAAGTTGGGCCATCAAATAATCAAACCCCATCTTGCAAGCAAGGGTGACCTCTACTTTACCAAGAGCACCATAACGATACTTCTCAATTATCATAGTCTCAAAAGCACTTGAGTCCAGATTGAGTAACTCTAACAGCTTCCTGTCGAAGAGTCTCTTGAAGAACGACCTCCTCCTTCAGCCTAGCCTTCAACCCCTCTGAATCGAGGCGAGCCACCTGGGCCCTCTCGAAGGCATCTTCTCTCTCTCCTCTTCTCTCTTCTCTCTCTCTCTCTCTCTCTCTCTCTCTCTCTCTCTCTCTCTCCTTAGCTTGACTTCTAACTAGAGGTATATGATCTTCTCCTTAGCGAGGTCCAAGTTATGATGGGAGTGGTTGAGATCCTCTTTAATGTACTTTATCACCTCTCAGACTTCTGCGAGATAAGTCGTTTTTTGCCCAAAACCCTCGACAATAGCCTTGAGGTCCTCATCCTTGCGGATCAACTTGCGCTCCATCGTAGCCTGACTCCTCTTAAACTCATTAAGCTCACTCCTTTTCAAAGCAGCCAGCAGCTCGGCCACCCCTGACCTCCTTGTGCACTTCTAACTCTTCCCAGAGCTTGTAGAAGAGGTCTTGAGACCATTTGAGTCTATGGAACAACTCAAACTCTAAAAGAGTCCTTTGGGTGAGATGACTTCGGAGAGCCTGGTGCAAGCCAACATAGGGTGCCCCACTCAGTAGTGTCACATCATCTAGGAGAAGGAAGTACTCAATAGCCTTGGCTTGATCAGCCTTAAACTCCAGCACAAACCCTTAGAGTCCATCTAACACTTGGGGACAAAAGCGTGCTCCTTCGATAGCTCCCTCTGATAATGAGGATGAACCTTTGTTGGTCCCATCAAAATAAATCTCCTCCCAACTGTGAGTGGAAAGCTCGTCAATGCGGTGGGGAAGGGCCACTCATATGGACCCTCTGTTATAGGGTGTCCTCTGTTTCTCACAAACATGTTGTCCCGAGAACAAACTCGGTTGAGCCGACCTCATTCCCTAAAGACAACTCGAAAGGTGGACTCAGTCGGCCTAAAGATTGTGACTCAGCAATCAGCCAACTCTTCCCCCGAGGCTGACTCAAAACATTATTCCTCGGCCTTATTTTACTATTTATAATCATCATTGTGACTCCACGTCACCCGCCGACAAGCCTCGAGGCTGCAGGGTCCCCATGCTACAGAAGTGACTCCACGTCACTCGCTGACAAGCCCTGACGGTTGTAGGGTCCCCATGCCCGCTGACAAGCCTCAACGGTTGCTGATTCCCCATGTCACTGAAGTGACCCCCATCACTCATCAACCGACACATATTGGGCAGAGGGTGACTCAGCCTCCAGCTCACCGCTCGCCATCATCATGAGCCGCCTCCTCACTAAATACATGTTCTACCCTTGAAATCCTCTATAAATACCGATGCTATTCATCCTGAAAGAGGTGCGGATTCTCTCACTACCTAAAAATCCTCTAGCCACATATTAGAAGGATACACTATTCTCCTTCTACTTTACCCAAGTCCACAGCTGACTTGATCGTCGGAGGTACCACGGGGGAAACAATCCCCGTACTCCTGTGATTCTTGTGTGTGTGTGTAGGTGATCCACCCACTCCGAGCTCTGAGAACCAGGCATAAAGTTGAAGAAGGAAAGCGGCCGCATCTCTTATCCTCCTAACCTTTATCGTCAATGAAAGATCCTCTTCGACTGTGTGTTCACGAACATCAACAGTTTGGCGCCCACCGTGAGGCCCTTTCCTCCTTTTGAGAAAGAATAACAGGTTCTGAGCGAGGAGTGGACCAATCTCCCCCGAGGTCACCTCCTCTAGATTATGTAACCCAGAGTCAACTGGAGCAGACGATAGACATGCTCTCTTCATCTCTGAAAGAGCAATTTGCCACCCCTGACCAATGAACTTCTCTGGCGAATTCCGTGGCAGTCATGCCACGATGAACAACCTCCACCATCTGGGGATCGATGATCAAAAACTTACCTCCATGAAACGCCACGGAACACATTGTGACCTCCTCCCAATCACCTCAAGCAGGCGGAGGACCACCTCAAGCAACTAAACAATGGCAACAGGAGTCCGGTCCTAGCCATTCAGGAAGGCGTATCAAAGGAACAGGTTCCAGAAAACCGCACCCCCATGACTCTCCCAACCTCGTCGACCACAGCAGGAATCTCTAGTTATGATCGAGGATATAAACCAATCGTTGATGCTATTGAAGGAAATACCCCACTATCTGACAAGTTAATGGATTACTCGTTTGAGAAATTCAAGATGCCTCACCTAGAGACATATTCGAGCGAGGGAGATCCTTCGGAGCATGTTCAAAACTATTTTGATGTAATGAGTATGCTCTAAGTATCTGAAGCAGTCATGTGTCGATGCTTCCCCGTCACCCTCAAAGGCATTGCAAAACTATGGTGGAATGCTTTGGAGAAGAAATCCATCGATAATTTTAAAGTAAGTTCATTCATCATTTTCTAGAGGATACAAAATAGAAGCTCCCTCCTCACGTGCTGATCCAAATGAGGCAAAGACCAGGCAAAAGCCTCCGAGCCTATTTCAAGAGATTCTAAGCGAAGAGGTTGGAAGTCAATGACTCGGGAAGTGCAGTGGCCATGTCGGCACTTGTAGCATGCCTTCAGGACAATGAATTGGCAGACTCCCTTGCCAAAAAGCCAGTCGCCAACTATGAATAGCTAATGTCCAAAGCCCACGGGTTCATGGATATGGAAGATGCTCGGGCTTACAAGCCTTTAGCAAGAAGAATGGGGGCTTCGGATGCCGCCTATTTGGCCCCAACAGTTGTGACCTTTCCTTCAAACCCTCTAGCTACGATACCGACCCAGGACCACTAGAAGCCAGAATGGCGCAAGGACCTTCCGAAGGTCAACCCCCGCCATAATCGACCTGATAGGAGGGATCAGCTAAGAAACCCAATCCCGAAGGAGTCTTTGGCTATCTATGACATTTCTCTCACTAACGCCTTAACCACGACCCAGAAAGAGGGACACCTCAAAGATCCCGCACCCAAGATGATATCGAACCCCAGAAGAAGGGATACGAGGCAATTTTGCCATTATCACCAAGACTATGGGCATCTCACCAATGATTGTTGAATCCTCAAAAGGGACATAGAAGATCTAATTGTGAGAGGATACTTAAAGAGTCTCGTACCTCTGGGAGAGCGCAGGAACTCCGCTCCAACCCAAAAGGATAGAAGATCCCGCTCTCGGTCACCTAGATCTCAACCTCTAACAAATGAACAGCCTACGGAGACTACCTATAAGGGGGTCATTAATGTAATCAGTGGGGGCCTGACCATTGGAGGATCGTCCAATAACGAGCGGAAGAAATATGCCAGGAGAATGCTGCAAGTCGACCATAACCCTAAGAAGACAAGGACATGAGAGCTCATGTCCTTTAGTGATGAAGATCTATAGGGCATCAAAACGCCCCATGATGATCCTCTTGTCATCACCGCGATCATTAACGGATACCAAGTAAAGTAGATTATGGTCGACACAGGAAGCTTGATAGATGTTCTGTACACTAGCACCTTTGATCAGATGGGGATCAACAGGTCCCGCCTACAGCCTTACAAAGCACCACTTATAGGCTTCATTAGTCACTCCCTTCTCCTTGAAGGGATGATAACTCTGCCAATGACGCTAGGAGCCCCTCCTAAACAAGTCACAACTCAAATTCAATTCCTGGTGATGGACTTGAAGTCGGCCCATAATGTCATATTGGGTCGAACCGCCTTCCACACCTTACCTACCACCAGATGCTGAAATTCCCAACTCCAAATAGAGTTAGAGTCGCCCGGAGTAGCCAGTAAGAGGCCAGGTCTTGTTATATGCTCTCAGTCAAGGGAAATGGTGCTCAAGGCACCATGTCCATCGAAAAAGCCTGCCTTCAGATGGAAAAAATGGACGAGAAACCAAGGACGGAGCTGGTGGAAGAAATCTAGGAAATCCCCATCAACTCGGCCAGAATGAAGACTATCAAAGTAGGATCCGGTTTGGTCGAACCTTTGAGAGGAACTCTGATCGAGTTCTTGAAAGCCAACACATATGTATTCTCTTGGGAACCTACCGACATGCCCGGGATTCCTCGTGAAGTCATAAGCCATGAGTTGGCCGTGGACAAACATGTTAAGCCGGTCCGCCAGAAGAAGAGACATCTCAGTCCAGAGCGTCAGAAGGCGGCAGTAGAGGAAGTAAAGTGTCTCCTTCGAGCTAACTTTATTCGAGAAGTCAAATATCCAAAATGGCTGGCCAATGTCGTCATAGTGAAGAAAGCATTAGACAAGTGGAGGATGTGTGTAGCTTTCACTGACCTCAACAAGGCCCGTCCCAAGGATAGCTACCCCCTGCCCCGGATTGATCAGCTAGTTGATGAGAATGCCGAACATGAGCTACTCAGTTTCATGGACACTTTCTCAGGCTATAATCAAATATTCATGGCAAGACATGATCAAGAGAAAACTTTATTCATCATCGACATGGGCACGTATCAGAGGCTCGTAGCCAAAGTCTTCCAGCACCAAAATCGGTAGGAACCTCGAAGCCTATGTGGATGACTTGTTAGTAAAATCCAAACAAGCATTCACCCATATTTCAAATTTAGGCGAGACTTTTTTAACTCTGAGGCACTACCAGATGAAGCTCAATCCAGCTAAATGCACCTTTGGAGTACAATCAGGAAAGTTCTTAAGGTTCATAATTATCCAAAGAGGAATTGAAATCAATCCTGAGAAAATTACTTCTATAGAGCGATTACCTGAACCCCGTATGCTGAGAGAGATTCAAAAGTTGAACGGGAGAGTTGAAACCCTAGGACGATTCTTGTCTAAATCTGCAGAGAGAAGCTCCCTTTCTTCAAAGTCCTAAGAGGGAGCCGAGACTCGAAACAAGGTATAACCTAGACAGCAGAATACAAAGCAGCATTCCAGGATCTCAAAACTTACCTAAGTACCAAGCCGTTGTTAAGCCAACCTATGAAGGGGGAGACTTTATTCATGTACATAGCCATCTCCTCTAAAGCGGTGAGCTCTGTCCTCATTCGAGAGGAAGAAAACATCCAGAAGCCTGTCTATTATGTGAGCCGAATCCTCCGAGCCAGCGAGCTCAATTATCCTTTTATAGAAAAGGCTGCCTTTGCTCTCACCTTTACGGCCAGAAGACTCCGCCCCTATTTCCAATCTCACACCATCATTATCAGAACGAGCCTCCCTTTGAGAAAGCTTTGGGCAGCCCTACGACATCAAGGAGGATGATCACTTGGGCAGTCGAGCTCAGTGAACATGACATCCAGTTCGAGCCTCAAATGACCATCAAAGCTCAAGCTTTGGCAAACTTCCTGATCAAATCGACTCCACAAAAAAATGAGTCAAACATGGAATTGCAAACCTCGCTGCCTTTACCTTTGGAACAACAGGCAGCTCCACCGACTCATCGCGCATCGGAATATGATTCACCAGAATATACCTCTTGGTGGAAATTGCAAGTAGATGGATCTTCAGGGAAGCTGGTAGTGGAGCAGAAGTGGTCCTACGAAGCCCTAAGTGGACAATGTATGAGCATTCCATCTCATTCAAGTTCTCAACCTCGAACAATGAAGCTGAGTATGAGTCTATACTTGCCGGCCTCTGAGCAGCTAAGGCTTTGAAAGCCGAAAGCTTTTATATCCTAGCTGACTCACAGCTTATAGTTCACCAGATCAACGAACGCCGCAAAGGACCCCAGGATGGCCCTATACCTCAAAGCTGCCAAAGAGCTTCTATCAAATTTTCGAAAGTCCAAGGTAGCCCAAGTCCCCCGGGCCCTCAATGCTCGAGCGGACGCTCTCTCCAAGCTAGGGTTGACAAATTCGGGAAGGAGCTCCGGACCCATCTATATGGACATGCTGGAACATCCCAGCATTTCCTAACCATTGAAGAAGGTTATGGAGATGGAAAACCCCGCACCTCCATGTTGGATGGATCCCATCCTCCTCTACTTAACTCAAGGTGTTTTACCCGAGGATCGGGTCGAAGCCAAGCGTTTGCTAAGAAATTCTCATCGCTATCTCTTAATAGAGGATCAACTCTTCCGAGTGTCTTATATCGGCAGCAGTATAGGACCCTATTCGTGATGCTTACGGCCACCCAAAGCCCTCTACGTACTCAGAGAAATTCATGAGGGTATATGCGGGAATCACCCAGGAGCTCGAACCTAGCTCAAAAAATTATCCAGCAGGGCTATTATTGGCCGACTATCTTAGCTGAATCGAATAAGCTCGTGTCTTATTGTCAAAAGTGCCAATATTTCTCATCCATCCCGAGGGTAGCTGTGACTGAGTTAACCCCCATCTTGAGCCCTATACCTTTCGCCCAGTGAGGCTTGGATCTATTGGGGCCCCTCCCTTTAGCTTCAGGATAAAGGAAGTTTCTCATTGTAGCAATCAACTACTTTACTAAGTGGATCGAGGCCGAACCATTGGCCAAGATCGGTGAGAGCAATGTCACCAACTTTGTGTGAAAATCCATCGTTTGTCTTTTCGACGTGCCTCGGTCACTTATCACCAATAATGACACTCAATTTGACAGCAAGGGTTTTCGCGACTTTTGTGAGGAATACAACATTTACCTCAAATTCGCCTCGGTAGCACACCCAAAATCGAATGGCCTTGCAGAGGATGCCAACAAGTGCATCCTCCAAGCACTAAAGAAGAAGGTGGACACTGCCGTAGGATGTTGGGTCGAAGAATTGCCGAGCATCCTATGGTCATACCGAACGACCAATAAGAATTCGATTAGGGAGACCCCCTTTAAGTTAACATATGGGGCCGAACCTTTTACGCTAGTTGAAGTGGGCATGTTGACTATTCGACTGCAACACTTTAACGAAGTCCTAAACTCAATAGGCCTTGGAGTCGGCCTTGACCTTCTGGAAGAAGCAAGGGAGAAAGCACTCCGTACCTAGGTCATTAATCAGCAACGGATCGCTCGACATTATAACAAGAAGATTCGTCCCAGAAGATTCACGGCTGGGGACCTCGTCCTTCACAAAGCGGCCTTCGACAAAGACACTCAGCAAGTCAAACTGGCTCCCAATTAGGAAGAACCCTACATGGTTATGAAGGAGCTCAAAGTCGGCACCTATCGGCTAAGGGCTCCAGATGGACGAATCCTCAGCCACCCATGAAACATTGAACACCTGCGACGGTATTTTCTTTAAAATTCCAGTCTAATCTCTCGAATTTTAAAAATTCCCAATGAAGAATGCATACCTTAGATAATTGATAATATATCTGATAAAAAGACTTTAAACCAAACTTTTACGTCACCTTAATAATTGGAAAATAGGTCCTAGGGGTAAATGGAAGACCTAGTCACCTAGGCACTCGACTCCTCGGTCGATAAAAAGACCTCGGTACCTTCTTAGGGTAAAACCAAGGCACAACCCTTTGGCCGACTCCCACAGTCACCTTTCGGCCTTAGGGGAAAGGTAAGACCCAGTCGACTCTATCGAGCCTAGGCAATCAACTTCAAGGTCAATTCCTGTACCACCTCTCAAATCAACAAGTATAAGAAAAATTCGAGAGTTTGAAACACTCAAAATGAATTTATTTATTCATTAACTTCTTATTTACCAAGTCAAAAGCACCAATTACAAGTAGGGGGGACAAAACTAGTTCTTAATCTTCTTGATCCACGAGGGCCTCTGGAGGTGGAACGGCCGCATCGACAGACGCTGGGGCCTCTTGGCCTAGAGCCCTAACATTATCGGAAGACTCAAGCACCACAGAGGCTTCAGTCCCCCCTTCTGTCAGTGGAACGACAGTTGCTAGTTCCTCACCCGTGCCCTATGAAGATTCGCCTTCATCACCTAATAGCAATCTCCCTTCTCTCGCCTCGAAATCCCTAAGAAGATCGAGACAGCAAGAGACTTGCAGGGGATAGAAGCTCCCAGGAGGAGGATGTGAGCTAGAGGGTACTAAAGCAGCAAAATAATCAATCCCGACTTTGCACGCCAAGGCTACCTCAAGTTTTCCAATAGGGCTATGGCACCATTCTTCAACTACCTTCGCCCTATTTCGCGTCGACTGCTCTTCCTCGAGATCCCGCCTCAGCTGCTCGATTGAAAGGCGACTTGATTGAGCAATTTCCTCAACAACTACTCTAAGGGCCCTTTTAGAATCAACTTCCTCGGCCAAAGTAGCCCGCTTCTCATCCTGATCAAGGACATCTCGTTGAATATGATTGATCTCCCTCCTTTGACGAGCTACTTCACCTCTCAATTCCACTATTATGGATGTTTGCTTATACCCCTCGGCTCGGAGCCCCTCCAAAACTCGTTCTCTGGCGTCCACTTCTCAACGCCAGCTAGTCTTGGCACTCTTCACCTCAGCCTCAAGAGTGACGGCTTTCTTCTCGGCCTCTTCTCTCACCACTTTCTCCTTCGCCAGCATGGACTCCTATTCCTGTGAAGCATCATGCAAATGGGCGGACCACTTATACAACTCCTGCTCCAATAAAGCCCCCCGGACTAAATAGGCCTTAAGAGCTAAATGTAAACCAAAGCTTGGCATCCTCCTTAAGACCCAATCATCCTTTGACAGAGAGAATTGTTGCACGACCGTAATAGGAGCCGAAAGGGACCCAAGAATCAAAGTCTCCTTGTCAAGAAAAGCCGGGGGGACAAACTTGTCGTCTCCAGAAAGTTCTTTTCTCAGGGAACAGGGGCCTAGCGACACTCCCGATAACATTGCTTTGGCCTTCTCCCATTCCTCAGACTCTACCTCCGAGGTCCAATAAGGGAAAGGCTAAGTACTCCCCTCTTTTTCGTTGACATCATAATACTCTGTGCACTCTTTTGCTTGGGATTGGGAGGAAAGTGTTGCCTGTCCAGTAGTCTCCACCACCAGCTCAACCGGCTCCTTGTCGGGTCGGTAGGATAATATGGGCTCGAAAGTCAAACCGGATGCTCCAGCTAGAACACCGGCGATGGTATCAACCTCCTCTACCCGGATGACCGATTGTTCTTCAGGTAGATGTTGCTCTAGAGGAGGGCTGACTCTGGTCAACCCAGAGGCTTGAACCACGATGGGAGGGTCACGACACCAAGCGGACGACCTCTTAGATCTTCTCCCGACCCCTAACTTAGTGGCTAATTCACCCATTTAAGACCTCAACTGGCACACCTCCTCAAGAGCTACACATCCTCTTGGTCTTTTTTGGGGTCTAGTAGCAGGCCCTGGCTTCTCGCCCGTAGTCCCTGCCTCCTGGCCCCCGGGAAGAGGGAGTGATAACGAGTTTACCCTAGCCAGGTCGGCCTCCGAAGGTAGGCCAATTGAGATGTGCGTCACCTAAAGTGACGCCGGATCAAACAGATTTCTTCTCTCTCGAGATCCAGCATAAGACCGAATCTTCTCCAGCTGTCTCCTCTCTTCAGCCTCTAAAGAACCCGACCTCAAGGCGTTCTTGTTTATTTTTGACCATTTTGAGCAGGAAAGAATCTCATCCGCTCCAGAAACTCATATGAAATGCTCCTTCTAATCCTTATTAGACTCCGGAGCATTGGAAATCAACTTGAAGATGCCTGTATAATGAAAGAAGAAGTGCAGATTCTTTTTGGTTGACTTGATGCCGACCAACTAACCAAACAACTTCATGGAAGGCGAGATGTTAACTCTGGAGCAGATGCCGATGAAAGCCATCAGAATTCCCACCGTGTTCGGAGCAAGCTGGGAAGGAGAGATCTCCATAGCCAAACACGCCTCCTTCACAAAGGGATGAAGGGCAATCCAATTCCTTGTTCAAGATGCGCCACGTATACGGGGACTCTACCAGGACCATGGTGGTAGATTGGGGTCGTTCCCTCTGGGACCACCAATTTAAAGTCCTGATGGATGTCGTAGAGGCTATGGAACCTCTCAAGGCTCTCAGCAGAGACCTTCGAGTGGATCAAACGAATGAGACTGATCCTTTCCTCGCTGCGACCACTAATAGAGCTTGATGAAGCCATTAGAAACTCTGATTGGAGAAAGATTGGGGGCTAGAGAAGAAATGTTACGAAACTTAGGGCAAAAGACAAAAGGTTTCTCTCTCCTTCTCTCCAAATAAATTTATAGGCTTCCAATCGACAAATGGAACAATCCAAATGACTCTCAATTCACTGCAATGAATGACAGAGATTCAATTAAGGAGGATATGCGTTTTTTTGAAATTTGAAATTTGGAACGTCACGTCCGTTCTGCATCCCTATGCCATGTGGATCTTGAGGACGTGAAAGCATCATTATTAATCCCCGATAGCTAACAGACAAGCTGTTACGTCATGTCAGGCAGTGACATTCTAAATCTTCTTGAGAGCATGTCGTCCAAAGAAATAAGACGATCCCATTAATCAACGTCTTTTGCTAACTAGCGAGACGACGTCCGCTCTATTAACGACGCGAACGATGGCACTAGTCGACATAATAGACTGCAACTCACCAGACAAGTTGAGATTCCCTTGATAACTAAGCCAAGAAGAACAAAGTTCAAAAGAATAGAAGGCCTATTGTGGATCCGTTCCGACTCCCGAAGGGGGAGGTGGACAACAACTCGAGGTGTCTGGCAGACGAGTCGAATGACCTTGTTCCTCATCTGAACTATCCTCGGACCCACTTAAGTCAAACCCTACTCTTCGGGCTTCCAATTCTTCTAATTCACTCAAGTAGCTGGCAACCATAGAAGGATAATGGAGGCAATTGGAGCTTTTCTTCAACTCGGTCGAAATCTGAGCTAACAAATAGTCGCATTGAGTGTTGCAAGCTAATGCCACTTTAGTTCGACTGGCTAAACTCCCCCGATATTCATCAATAATATCCTGACGACAGCAATTGAATATCTCTCGGCGATGCTCGTCGATGACCTCCTGGAGGGGTTTCAACTTCAGATACTTTATTTCTTCTTGGAGTTTGGCAAGGGTCACTTCCATTGTGTCTAATTGGTGCTTTGCATGAGCCGTCGCCGCCTTCTCTACCCGAGCTAAAACATCCGCGTGATCCCTTTCCTAAATCACCTCATTTAATTCTCGTCTAAGTTTCGTAACTTGAGAGGCATCTGAAGTAGATCCTTTGGCAACCTGCTGCCGAAGAAATTTCTCGTTTGTCCTTAATAGGTCAGCTTCTTTGAGGAGTGCCTGATGCAAGGTCCAAAGACGATCTGCTTGATTGAATAGCTCATTCTCCAGTAAAGCCCCTCGGAGAAAGTAGCTACGAAGAGCCTGATGAAGACCTTGGTCAAGAATCCTCCGAGAAGCTTCTCATCCTCTGGGAGACAGAACTGATTGATAGCCCTCCCTTGGATTCGGCGAGACCTAATGACGAACCCCCTAGCGTCGAGATGTCGTTCGGCCTTAAATCAAAATTTTGGATGAGGCTCCCTCGGATATTTAGCAGCTGATGAAGGATGCCTAATAATGCAGGATCTCAGCTAGTCTCATTCTGCATCATCCACGTCGGAAAGGTTGTGTGGAAAAGGATGATTCCGATCGATAGTGGTTGATCCCGTCTCTACCTGAGCGGACTCCTCTCCCCACCGAGATGACCCCTGGGACTGTTCAGATTCTTCAGTCCTATCTCCTAGAAGGGTCCCAGCTGACCCTCTCGGGGCCGAGTCTCCTCACTGGTCATCCCGAGGGATGATAGCCGTATGAGTTCCTTCATCTCTCGGCCGAATTAACCCTTCAACCTCCCTCCTCCTCCTCCTTTGGGTAAGGGAGGGCATCCTCTCCTCAGCAACCAACGGGGCCTCTGAAGGAGGGACGTCTAGGTGGAGGCGCTTGGCCGGTCTAACAGAAGATTCCCCTGGAGATCGGCTAACCCGGCTTGGGGCATTACAGTTGCTCCCACCAACCCCGTGATAAGGATAACGACTTTATCCGTGTTAGGAATAGTCGTTGGCACGATCGATACCCTAGTAATTTGTAGAACAGACTTATCTAGCAGAACCTCAAAGCAACGAGAGCCTGCAAATTTCTTGATCAACTCAATATCAACCTTTTCTTCTTTATATAATGCCCTCTTAACGAGTGCATCCCTCCGAATCTCAGGCTAATCGGAACAACCCTATCTCCAAATCATCCTCGGCCACCCATACAAACTTCTCCTTCCATTCCTTGTAGGAATCTAGGAGGTCTGCGATCAACTTGAAGGACCCCAACATCTGAAAATAGTAATGGGGCTCCTTATGACTTGCCTTTACAACCATAAAATAAGCAAAGAGCTTCGTTGTGGGTTTGATGCCCAACCACTTACATATAACCACAAAAGCCACAGCAATGGCTATGGCGTTCGGCTTCATCTGTGCCGGTGAAACCCCTAAATCCTCGAATAAGTACTTTAAGAATGGAGGTAAGGGCAATCTCAAGCCGCACTCCAAGTGGTTTAGATAGAGGGGACTACGCCCTGGCCCATGGTCATAAATGGCCTCCATTCCCTTCGGGATGGACAACTTATACTCCTTAGAGATGTCGAATTTTGTAGACATCGTCCTCAGCTGGGCTAGGGTCACCTTTGAGTGAATAATCTCCAGAAATTCTCGACAAGCAACTACCTCCGAATCCATGAAGAAACAAGAAAACAATCCACATGAAAGACAAAATTAGAAGAAGTTTGAGGGAGAAGAACAGTTTGAACGGATGAAAACTTCAAACGTCGCTATATAGTCTTTTACTTTACAGATGTCAATGCATCCCAGCCATTGGGGGCCATTTCATCCCACGGCTAAGATCTAGTCTCGGAATTTGAAATACCGCCGAATGACGTTTTGCCTCTTCTCCTCGAGGAGACCACGGCCTGACAAAAGAATTACCCAGACAACCTTAGTGATGTCTGATGATGTCAGGTGTCCAAATGTTAAGAAAGGACTTCACTCCACTGTCAGAATCAGCTCTACTCAGTCTCTATTCTTTTTTTCCTTGTATCCGGCCATAGCCGCATCCAAGCGAAAGGGGCTGACTGTTATAGGGTGTCCCCTGTTTCTCACAAACATGTTGTCCTGAGAACAAACTCAGTTGAGCCGACCTTATTCCCTAAAGACGACTCGAAAAGCGGACTCAGTCGGTCCAAAGATTGTGACTCAGTAATCAGCCGACTCTTCCCCCGAGGCTGACTCAGAATATTATTTCTCAGCCTTATTTTACTATTTATAATCATCATTATGACTCCACATCACCCGTTAACAAGCCTCGACGGCTACAGGTTCGCATGCTGCAGAAGTGACTCGCAACGTCGCCCGCCAACAAGCCCGACGACTAAGTAGGTCGCACTGCCGCAGAATGACTCACGTCATCACTGAACAAGGCCCACGGCTTTGATTCCTCATGTCCTGAAGTGACCCCCCCATCACTCATCAACCGACATGTATCGGGCAGAGGGTGACTCAACCTCCAGCTCACCCCTCGCCATCATCATGAGCCGCCTCCTCACTAAATACATTTTCTGCCATTAGTATCCTCTATAAATACAGATGCTATTCATCCTAAAAGAGGGGGCATATTCTCTCACTATTTAAAATTTCTCTAGCCACATATTAGAAGGATACACTATTCTCCTTTTACTTTACCCAAGTCCACCAGCTAACTTGATCGTCGGAGGTACCACGGGGGAAACAAGCCCCATACTCCCGTGATTCTTGTGTGTGTAGATGATCCACCCACTCCGAGCTCTGAGAACCAGGCATAAAGTTGAATAAGGAAAGCAGCCCCATCTCTTATCCTCCCAACCTTCGTCATCAACAGAAGACCTCTTCGACTGTGTGTTCACGGACATCAACACCCTCCTACATAGCACTTGAGGTTTTTGAGTGCTCCTCAGCGACCAAATCCTCTTCTCTAGCAACCGGCTCCTCAGTGATCGACTCTTCCCCAGTCTCCTTGAAGTACCAAGGCTATCTCTCGACTCAGCTAGTGCTTCCACGTTGGCCTCCATTTCAATTAGGGCCTCGATTCCTGTCAACTCCAAGACAGTAATATCTCCACCTATGGCCTCATGCTCGGCCACTAGATGCGGAGAATCAACTCCTACCACAAAGAATTTCAGGTGGAGAAGCTTGAGAAGTTTGTGGAGTTGAAACCCCACTAGTTTGCTAGAGTGCAGCCTTAATCTACACATGTGCAGCATCAGATGCTTTATCCCTAAGATCAATGAGCTCTCACACGCAACCCTCTGCTTGACAATGACCCTAGGAGATATCTTCTTCCTAGACGCCTCAGTCCGAGATAAAAAATTTCCCAGACCAAGCTTGGCCACAAACTTAGTCGAGGCTTGCCTCCAGCTTGACATGACCACGCTTCCAAGGTAGAGTAGGAGAGCTAGCCTAGGGAGCCTCTCATGGTTGGTCTTCGATCGCCAAAAAACATAGCTCAAGCCCAATCCGCTTAAGTGGTAGGCATAATAGATAAATTGGCTACTCGAAGTACGGTGTTGTCAAATGGATTCTCCCAACACCGAGACCCTTTGTAAGCTTAGATCCTCTTCAAGCCACATTTTGCCACATCTAAGAGATGCACTGGCCTCAGACCTTCCTTCTTGATCTCTGGCCATATAGGACATGCCAAAATTAGGTCAGCACCAAGGATGAAGAGACACTTCTCCTTCCACCCCTTATTTATCTCAAGAATGTTGGAAACCTATTGGTAACCACTGATAACTATCTGTAGATAAAAATGGACATCGTTCTTGCTAGCCTTGGCGTGCACCAGATAGCATAAGATGCCTAATATCGACTGAATATTCACTTAGTGACAGATTACGAAGAAGGCAACTAGACAGGCAATGGAGTTTAGTTTCAACTGCATTGGCAAAGTGCTAATAACCTGTTGGAGAAATGGGTGTGGTGGCAGACAAAGACTATATTAAAGATGGCACCAGTATATCGGCTCCAGGTCACTATTGTGGTGATACCCATAGTGTTCCTTTATAGGAGCTGATAGCATAAAGGTGTTGGGAATGTCATAATCTTGGGCACCCTTCCCCAGAAAGCCTGGAAGAACCTTTGACTTATACTTCCGCAACAGTGCAATTCTCACCTCATTTTGGATGACGGCAGGTTAAGCACCAGAAGCCATCGGAGCAATTAAAAAAGATGATCAGAGAATGGCGGAAAGTTTCAAAGAAGAAGTATCCGGAACTCTTGCTAGCAATATAGAATTTCTAGGGTTTGAAAGGTGAAAGCATTGGAGTGCTGGACATGTATAGCAGAAGCAACTGACACATCGCGTGATTCGAACAGTTAACATGACTCAAGGGACACCTCTGATGGTTTAAAAATCGAAGCGTTATCTCATCAACCGAAGTGCTACTTCATAAAAACTGCTACATAATCTTCATTGTTGTTAGAACATCAAATCACAACTGTTTCCTAATAAAGGTAGTTTAGACGCCCAAGGTAGTGAAAAAGTCACAACATTCAATATCTCTCGAACCCGGCACTCCGAGTCCGAGCGATAAATGGGACCAATGTTATATCCTGAAAATTACCAAGTCTAATAAACTCTCAAGGATCGACCACGTGTAATAATTGATTGGTCGAGTCCTACACATCTAAAAGTACGACTCGGGTGTAGAGTCAGCCAACCCATCTTGCGACCTAAGTCTGAGATAAATAGTGTCTTCGACTGAGGATCTACTTGAAAGGTCTAAATTCGATATGAAAGGCATCTCCTACTCGAACTCTATACTAAGCGTCTTGAATAGCAGGATGATCTATCAACTTCCCTAATGATAAATTACATTTAATGTATGGCCAGTCAGCTCCCAAACTTCGCCACCCCATCGCCATCACAATTAATGCAGTGTTAGAATCATTATGGCTTCTGGCTTCCCAAGCCAAAGTCATCAAGACTCCTCGGACCGTCAATACCTCAGCCACTTTGTCACTATTGCATTAATCACAGAGTAAAGTGTGGTATGACCGACCAGCACTGGCAGATGTAGGATGGGGGCAGTAGGGACAATTGCCCCCACTGACCCCAACAAACTCATATTTAGTATTAGGCCCAAAACCAAAAAAATTCAAACTCAATACCCAAACCCAACCCTAATTCTAAGCCTCCCAAACTCTCTCCCCTCTCACCTCAGCCCCCCCTCAGTTCCACTCAATTTCTCTCTAACTCTCTCAGACTCATAGTCCCAATCTCTCTCTCTCTCTCTCTCTCTCTCTCTCTCTCTCTCTCTCTCTCTCTCTCCCTCTCTCTCTCTCTCTCTCTCTCTCTCTCTCTCTCTCTCTCTCTCTCTCTCACATTTTCTCTCACACTCTATCTCAGTCTCACTCTCCCTTACAGTCTCTGATCATCACCCGTCGCCGCCGGATGAATTTTAAATGTCGTCGCCGATCGTCTCATCTCCTGCCACCGTGGCGCCGTCGGTTCTCCTCAAAGGTAATTTTTTTTAATTTTTAAATACTTAATTAATTAATTTACCATATTAGCACTTATAAACTATTTTTAATCTTTAAATAGTTAATTTGTTCAATTTAGTCTAATTAAGTAGTTTAAGTTAATTTGGTAGAGACAAAGAAGCATGTTGTGTATTATTTAGTATATCTTCTTCTGAAGTTATCTTTGATATTACATGTAGCTACTGCAACCATGGAAAGAACATTCTTGTTGGCCTCTTTGTTTTGATGATGTTTAACAAACAATTTACCACTAATGTTGTTTGTCTAGTGTTGGTGTATTTCTATTTATTGTAGACAAACAACGAGTTGGAGGTTGGATGGAATTATGCCATAATGATCATATCCAATGAAAGTAGGCGGAATAGTAGAGTGAAGCCTTATAATTCAAGTTGAAGATCCAAGTTCAAGCTTCATCCGTAAGTGTACCAAGATAGAGCTTCGTTAAAGATCACAAGCTTGGGTATAATTAATTTAGATGTTTATATTATGTGTGTTAAGTACTTTAAGCTCAATCATATATACACACACATTTTTTTGGTTTCTTTGTATATATATGTAGTTATATATATATATATACAACATAAGTTTTGGTTTATATATATATATATATATTTGAATACAATTGAAAATACATTTCTTGTTTCATACTTATATGCATATATATATGATTTCATCAATATCAATTTTATTTAGTTCAATGAAATCATATTTATTATTTTTGAGAAGTTTACAAAATATGCAATTTTGTGAAAATATTATATTCTCAGTTTTTAGATGTAACAATAATCATATATATCTTTTATTAAGTCTACAAAATCATTTTGTAATGTTTTAAAATATGGTTAAGCTAAAATGTCAAAACTCATGTGTTTACATTTTTATGTTTTGGACTATTTTATAAAATAATGATATTTTTTATTTGGAAGGTCTTTTTTGAAAACTAGTTTTTGTAGCATGTTTATTATCATATTTATAATTATTTCCCAAAGTTTTATATTTTCCTTATTTTATTTGCTATTTTTAAAAGATATTTAAAAATTAGATTTCTGTTTAAAACAGTCAGTGTGCATGTCTTGAGTCGACTCATGAACAGTATTGAGTCGACTCATAAACTGTTGAGTAGTTTATATTTTGTTTCTGACGAGTCGACTCATAACATCATGAGTCGACCCAGATAGGTTGAGTCGACTCATGCCTGTCATAAGTCGACTCATAAACTATGCTAGAAAGTGTGTTTTGTTTCTGCTGAGTCGACCCATGACTTCATGAGTCGACTTATGCATGATGAGTCGACTCATTAATTTTATGAGTCGATCCATAAGTTAGTTTTTAGCCTGTAACAGCTACTTATGAGTCGACTCATGAACAGTACTGAGTCGACTCATAACACTGTAACGGCTATATTTTCAGACTGTACTGTTTTTGGGTTTTTGGCCTTTTTGCCTTGTTTTCTCTTGGCTTTGGGGTTCCTATAAATACCTCCACATATCCTCAGTTCTATAAAAAAAAGAGAATCCAAGAAATGTTTTAAAGAAGTTTAACAAGGGTTTTAAAGTTTGTTTAGTGTGTTTTAAAAGAGTTTGTTTATGAAGAAGTTTCTCACAAGTGGATGAGATCATCTACATTGTTTGAGCTTCATTTTAATCCATCTCTCTCTCTTGTTTTTCAGAGAAGAATTTCTAAACTCAATACTAGCTTTGTATTAATTATTTGTTGTTTGTCATTTTCATCAAGCTAGAGTTTACATTGAGTTTATGATTGATTTTCTCATTACTTACACACACAACAATTGAGCTTATTGTATTTGCATACATTGTATAATTGAGTTGTGGGGAGTTGTAACAATTAAGAGTGAGCTTAATTGAGTTCTCATCTATTGTAGAGAACAAATTTTGAGGGTTTCCTTGTTTGGATTATTTCGCTCGACGTACCTATGCTCGTGTTTTAAATTTCTAAATACTAAAATCTTTTTTAATTAAGAACAATGATTTTAGAATTATTATGTATTAACTATATTTTCTTACAACGAGCTATTTCCCTTGGGGTTGGTTGTGATGTTGCTCGCTAGCGCTTTGACGCTCGTTGTCCCTCCCCCATTCAGAGTGAGCTTAATTGAGTTCTCATCTATTGTAGAGAACAAATTTGTATTTGTGAGCCTTAATTGTGTAGATTACTTTGTAATACACTTGTACACCGAGAGGAGTGTATGGTGAGAGACAGAGTCATCCCAAGAGGAGTGCGGTAGGTGATAATGTCTAGAAAGAGGTTATAATTCCTAACACTTGAGGGAGACACGGACTAGAGACCAACACTTGAGAGGGTGTAGAGTGAGATTGCAAGAGTGTAAGATTGTAAAGTTTTCGGTTAGCTAGAAAACCGAGTGTGAGGTGTAAATATTATTCGGGTGAGCGTAGAAAACTTGGTTGTGATAGTGGATTTCTCCCCGGGAGTGGGGAGCGGAGACGTTCAGCCATTGACTATGTATTTCTGTATGTTGGATGATGAGATATCTGTGTGGTTGTTATCATTTCACCAGTTATCACTTGTATTATCTTTTACTTGATTTTGTACCTACACCTGTTGTTGAGTCTACTAGAGAAATGTTAATTGTGATGGTGAAACATGTTATTATACGGTGTGGTGCATGGCAGGTTTGATATTCTTGGTTTCACCTTAGACTGCAACCTTGTGTGAACCCAGGGGCGTCACACCGTAGTTGAAGCCCTCTTCGCTAAAGGGTCACGAAGGGATGTACTACCTGTCTTTATAGCGTCCATAATGACAGAACATATTACCATCGTTAATATTTACGACGGTAATTATCACTGTCGTTACCATCAGTGACGGGGATATTTTCCCGTAGTTATCATTAGTGACGGAAAAATTTTCCATCATTACCATTAGTTACGGGAATATTTCCCATCATTACCATTAGTTACGGGGATATTTTCCCATCATTGAAGACTAATTAATGATGGCTGGATACCGTCGTAAAAGTCCTCATAATGGTTAATTAGTAACCCATCAACGACGGTGTTTTTCCTTCATTGATGAACAAAATACGGTTTATAAAACCATCATTGTAGACTACAAATTTCTAATATACATTAATAATAATTTTTTCATTCATAGGCAACTATCATATTATTCGGGTGAGCGTAGAAAACTTGGTTGTGATAGTGGATTTCTCCCCGGGAGTGGGGAGCGGAGACGTAGGACGGAAGGTCCGAACTCCGTGATCATATTGTGTGTTTGCATTGTTTATATTGCCCTATCACAATTATATCTTTAGTTTAGATTGTTTACCCTTGTGTTGTTTATATATCATTGCGTATATTTTACCATATATGATATATCTCTTTGTTCATATTGTATATTCTTGCTCATAACATATTGTATATCTATATTGCATGAATAATTTATTAATAAGTTTAATTGGCATAAAATCGGAATTAGATTAGCACAAGACCCTAATCACCCCCTCCCCCCCTCTAGGGTCTAACAATTCTCTGCAATGAATATAGTGAAGAATCGAATGCGCAATCGCATGGGTGATGACTGGTTGAATGATTGTTTAGTCACTTATATTAAAAGAGAGATATTTGATAACATTAACAATGAGAAAATCATACAATATTATCAAAACATGAGAATACGAAGGGAACAATTGTAAAATTTTTTAACAAAATACTTCTATTGACTATTTTTGTTCGTGTACATATATGTCTGCTTTGTTTTGATATTGTTAATACTTAGCTAAAGTATCATATACTGGTAGTGATCTTGTCCCCACTGACAAAATTTTCAGGATTCACCGCCGCCGACCGGCTACAGTAACCCAGCCAAGTTACCAACATGCCCCCACGAATCATCTACAGATAGTAATAATCTCCACTATACTCAAGTAGGCATTTTACACACAAAAAGACCTAAAGATCATACTCTGTTTTTCTTTTCATATTATCAGACCAGACACTGAGTTGAGCGTTGAAGTGCCGGAGGAAACAACATCATGTACCTCTAACCTCTATTATTCTGTGTAAGGAATTGCAGTTCAACATCTCCTTCAAAACAATCAGCCATCAGTGGAGATTAAGAGACCCCGAAATCATCTTTACCTCTTCTAAACCTCATATTAACTTCCTGACATCAACAATAGCTGATCATGTAATTTGAAATCTCGCATCTACTTAGTGAAGATTTATTATGTGGGCAGTAAATCGTGCTTCAAACATGTAAAACCATTATATATGTTGGCATTGTTAAATATATGATCTTTTGTTGGGTTCGGTTTCGCCGCGTAATTATGTGCGACATACCAACGGATAACACCAAACTTCTTTAAACTATATATTATAAACAGGAAGCGCACAAAGGTGAGCTGCATACATCCATCATCCACTAATTCTTTTTTTTTTTTACAGTCACCAACTGTTTATGCGGGTACTAAAAATATAGTTACCAGATAAGTAACGAATGATGCGATCTCATCCTCAAAAGAAAAGGCAAAAGAGCACGGAGCACGACTTACGTCTGCTCGTTCGTTCGTAGCTAGAAAAAGATGAAAGATACTTGGGGAGTGGAGGCGCGTGTAGTGTGTACGTCAACGTGGCGAGAATAAAAAAATTGTAGGGAGAAAGAAGCACACGCACACTTTATTCCGATAGCGAGAAAACTGGCGTGGCGCCTTGTGCGCAGGGCTGCGTCAGGAATCGGGAAATGGATGGACATCAGAAGATGTAGACTCTGGTTGGTGGGGGGACCGGAGAGGAGGAAAGGGAGAGGAAGAAAAAGGTATATCTCCATGGATATAAAAATATACATATATATAATAATTAAACACGATAATAGATATAAAAAAAATCATTAACAATCACATAATAATACTTTCCACGCCATATTTCAAATTAGAATATAGTGTTTGCATTCATTTCTTGAAAGCGTTTCATGATGCCGTTTTCCTCATCAACATTACAAAATATTCTTTTTTTCATTATTATGAGGCACCAAACAATCATTCATATACGTACTTATCTCCCATTCTATTTCGACGGTCATTCTTAAATAATTTTCAATGCTGAAAATGTTTTTTCAACACTTATTGTTGTAACGGTCAAGATTAGTGCCAACTTCACCAAATTGTATGTTGGATAGTAGTATTCCTCATCTATTTTGGTAACATGAGGTTATTAGGATTCCTAATTTATTTTAGTAACATGAGGTTATTAGGATTACTAATTTGTTTTGTTTTTGGTTTTAGGATTCCTAGTTTGTTTTGATTTTAGTTTCTCTATATATATATGGAGATTAGAATCAATCATCAAAAGAGATGAGAGTTATAATCAGAGATTAGAGAGACTTTTGAGCATTGTGAGAGGGAGATATTGTGAGCAAGTTGAGAGCTTTGGTTGAGGGTTAGTTTGTGAGTTTTGTGAGATTATAACCCTTTGTACTCTGAGCTTTGGTTGAGGGTTAGTTTGTGAGTTTTGTGAGATTATAACCCTTTGTACTCTCCTTGATTTAGTGAAATCTTTCCATCCTCTCCCCGTGGACGTAGGCAATTTGCCGAACCACATAAAATTGGTTGTTGTTAGACCCTAGAGGGGGGGTGATTAGGGTCTTATGCTAATCTAATCCGATTTTATGCCAATTAAAACTAATTAATAAATTACTCTTGCAAGAGAGATATACAATATGTTACAAGCAAGAATAAGTAATATGAACAAAGGTAAATATCCTAGCAATGAGATATACTATGAGATATATGCAAGGATATATAATTAACACAAGGGTAAGTAATCTAAACTAGATAGTGTGCAATATAATCAACAAGCAATAAATAAAGGTGATATAAGATATGAACATAAAAATAAGTACGCTAATGCAATCACAAACAAACGATATGATTACGGAGTTCGGTCCCCACGACTTACGTCTCCACTCCTCACCTTGAGGAGATCTTCACTATCACAACTGGGTTTTTTACGTTTACCCGAACAACATTTACACCTCACAATACGGTTTTTTAGTTTACCGAAAACTCTACAACTAACACACTCTTGTAATCCTACTCTACACCCTCTCAAGTATTGAACTAGATATGTCTCCCTCAAGTGCTCGGATACAACTTCTCCCTAGGTTCGTCAACCGACGCCACTCCTCTTGGGACGATCCCCGACTCTCGCCACATACTTCTCTCGGTGTAGAAGTGTATTACAAAGTGAATCTTACAATAAGCACAATACCAAGTGTTTGTTCTCTACAATGGATGAGAATGAATTATAAGCTCACTCTCTAAGTTACACAATCCCACAACCCAATTATACTATGAATGTAAATACAATAAGCTCAATGGTTGTGTGTGTGTAAACAAAGAGAAAATAAAATCAACTAAACTCAATATGAACACTAGCTTAATAAAATGATAATCAAACAATATAAAATATAAAGCTAGATTGAGTTTAGAAAACTTCTCAATAGATCAAGAGTGGAAGGAGAAGAGTTGGATGCTCAAACACCAATAGATGATCTCCTCAAGCTCTTGTGAAATTGTTTTCATAAACTCAAACTCTCAAATGCTTAAAAGCTTCTTAAACAAACTTAAACAACACTTAAACCCTTGTTTAAACTCAAACTCTCAAATGCTTAAAAGCTTCTTAAACAAACTTAAACAACACTTAAACCCTTGTTTAAAAAAACTTCTTTGATTGCCAAGAGAACTGAGATCAATGGGGTATTTATAGCCTCCCAAAACCTCAGCCAAAAACTCCAAACAAAGGACCAAAAAGCCCACAGAATCGGAAATCAGATTCTATACAAAAATAACCGTTGGAGTGAATGGCGGTCGAGCGTGGGGGGGGGGGGGGGGGAGCCACTTTCAAGGCTCAGAAAATTCCAAAAACTTTGACGATCGACAGTGACGGTCGACCGTGGGAATTTTTGAGCTGACGGTCGACCGTGGCGGTCGACCGCGAAAGTTGTTGTTGGCTCTGAATGTTAAAAACAAAGGCGTGGTCGACCGTAGCGGTCGACCGTAAACTGATATATGAGAAAACATGTTTGAAAGTTAATTTTCTGATTTTAAAACCCTGTTTAAAATATCAAATAAATTCTAAAAAATGTAAAACTTTGGAAAATGATTGTAGACATGATAATAAACATGCTACAAAGACTGGTTTTCAAAAAGGACCTCCCAAATAAAAAATATTATCATTTTATAAAATAATCCAAAACATAAAAACGTGAACATATGAATTTTGACATTTTAGCTTAACCATGTTTTGAAACAATACAAAATGATTTTATAGACTTGAAGAAAGATGTATACTATTGTTATGAAGTCTATAAATAATGAATATAGTATTTTCACAAATACAATAGAATATGAAACATATAAGTATGAATATGAATATATATTTGTTTCATATCTATGAAATTAAACCAAACTAATTTATCCACGTAAAAACCAACATGTATGAATATAAATATTTATTTATATGCTAGTAAAAACTTTGTTTGTGGATAAACAAAAATCTAAAATGTGTACATATATATAACTATATATATATATATACATAGAAACCAATAAAATGTGTGTGTATATGATATTGAGTTTAAAGTACTTAACACACATAATATAAACTCCTAAACTAAAATACCCAAGCTTGTGATCTTCAACAAAGCTCTATCTTGGTACATTTGCAGATGAAGCTTGAACTTGGATCTTTAACTTGAATTGCAAGGCTTCAACCACTATTCCACCAACCTCCATTTGATATGATCGTTATGGCGCAATCCATCCAACCTTCAACTCATTGTTTGTCTAGAATAAATACAAAAACACAAACACTAGACAAACAATATTAGAAGTAAATTGTTTGTTAAACATCATCAAAACAAGAAGGCCAACAGTTGTCTTGCTATTTATGTGATTTGTAATAGTTTATTTAGATTCCCTCGACAAGTCAGTCCTAGAACTGATGAGAGGAAGAGCTGATATCCCACTTTGTTGAGATATTTTGCTTAAGGTTCTTGTTTCCTTTGTGAAACGAGAATTCCTATTGCGACCCAACCCTCTTGTTGTGCTGTCGAAGTGCTACCAAAATTTCCATTGCGCGTAAGAAGTGGTATCAGAGCCTAGATTTCAGATCTAGGGTTTTAGAATTAGGTGGATGAAGATTCTTGTGTGAAGCTTGGTTCTTGGAGTTCTAGGCTTCGGTGGAGATAGCATTAGGAGTTGTCGTTGGAGATTTTGCTTTCCTCATGTAGACAGGAGATCTATTTAGAATCCGATCTAGGGTTCAGTTGGGTAATTCTTAATTTCTATCAAAATTTGATTCTTTCTCTATAACTTGGAGTTAGTTTGCAATGGGAGAAGAAGGTAAAAGCAGCAAGTCGATGATGAGTACAGTTCAAGTTGGTTTTCAGAACACCAAAATTAGTGTGGTGAAGTATGACGGTAAAATTAACTTTGGTTTGTGGATGAGCGACGTACAGGATACGCTCAATGCTCAGAACTTGGAGGAGACCATCATGGTCCACGAGAGACCACTAAAATATAAAGAGGCGATATGGGAAAAGATGAATAGGAATGCTTGTGGGGTGATCAGGTCCTGTTTGGAACAGGATCTGAAGTATGATGTGATTGGGGTGACGTCTGCGATAAAGATATGGAAAATTCTTAACAATAAGTGATGCGGCATAAACATGTACCAAAAAGGTTGCAAGTGCACAACCGTGTCAAGTTATAGTATTTAAGATATCGATCCCACGAGGAAGGTGTTTTGTAGGAGAAAATATAAAATCGGTTCTTATGTTGTGTGCGTGACAAATAGGAATGATAAGTGTGGAGAGATAGAGAGAATGAAATTGGTGTGTGAATAAGTGCAAAGTGTAAGTGAGAGTGGATTTGAGTATGATCAATAAGGTGAGAAGGAAAAATGAATAAAATCAAGAAACAAATAAAAAATTCAAGAATGAAGAACAAAATTCTAGAATAAAAGAAAATGCAAGAAATTAAAGATGGTGGATTCAATTATAGATATGGGTAATCTAAAATTGAACCCACTTCTTAGAAAATGGTGATTCCCTAGAGGGTTCTAGCCTAAAGGCGAATCAAACAAAATAAAAATAAACAAAAAAAAAAACTAAACCCAAAAGGGTTCTAGCCTCAAGGTGAATAGTGCAAGAAATTAAAATCTAACTACAAAATAAATTACAAAATCTAAACTATAAAATAAAATTACAAGAATTAAATGCACGAAAATAAATCTACTCTATAAGCATGAAATAAATCTAAGGTAAGAGGGTTCTAGCCTCTTGGCTATTTAACAAGAAAATAAAATCTAAACTACAAGCATAGAAATAAAGCTACACTAATAAGCAATAAAAAAGAAAAAAAAAGAAATGCAAACCTTCAAATAATTTTCCATCTTCATCTTCATCTTCATCATCCAATAAAGAGAAGAAGAGAAAAATTTAAAGTGGTGAAAAAATTATTATTATTAATTGTAACTAAAGTTACAATTTTTGGAAGGCCTTCTCAATTAAGAGTAGCCCTCCTCTCCAAAAGGAGTTTACAAAATTTTCACACCCTTAAACCCTCACTCTCTATCCCTATTTATAGTAATCATCAATGAATATGAGCCATTGGATTTGTCTTGAGCCCCAAGCAACAATCTCCACCTTTGAAATTGCTTTTTGTTCTTCTCTAGCCCAACATAAGAGGCCCAATTGATTTATTTGATTTTCAAAAAATGAAAATCAAGTTTCAGCCTAATGGAGAACTGCAGCAAAGTTGGCCCATGGAGTTTTGAGTTTCAAAATCAAAGTCTGCAGCAAACAGCTTCGGTCCACGTCCAATGAAAAAAAATCAAAACCGGCCCAATGCATACACTGATTTACAAATCCAATCCAGCAATTCCGGCCCACAATCCATTTGATTTTGATAATCAAAAGTCCGGTCCTCATTCATGCTGAAATTCTGGCCCATTAAGTTCTTTGTTCAGTTCGGTCCATGAGTTCAGCAAATTAAAAGCCCAAGTCCCAAGTCAGCAACCACCGGCCCAATGAAGCAATTCAAACCTGCAGCTAGTCCGGTCTTCATTTGATCATCTGATTTTCAAAATAAGAGATCAAGAAATGCACCAAAGTCCGGCCCATTGACTTTCTCAACTTGGAAATAAATGCAGCAAATCAAATTCAGCCCATTGATGTGATTAAAATCCGTCCATTCATGATTCTCTTGTGAAAAAAAAAATCAAAACTGCAACCTTGGTTCCGGTCCATTGCAGCAGCTAGTGATTTTCGCATAAAATTCCAATTCATTTTTAAGCAACCAAGTCCAAATCCGGTTCCTTGCACACATGTGATTTTTAAAATTTAATTCTCTTATTTTTTTCATTTACTCAAGGGTCTTTGTTGAGAGATGGAATTTTTGGGATTTATTATTTATTAACCTGCAATTAAAGATAAAAGCAATTATTAGTGCTATATTTATTCATATAAAATAGATAATGAGGGTATAAAATTGTAATAAAATGTGATTATCAAATACCCCCACACCTAAACTTTTGCTAGTCCTCTAGCAAAGAAAATAAAAAGAAAATCCTAACTCACTTTCGTAGGAATCGCAGTTGTATTTAGCGCATACAATAAGCCTTTAAACCCCTAGGTTACCCTAGTGGACGAGTTGTAGTCTCGTGAGGGTTTGCAGTGAATATACCCACAAAATTCAGTCAACTTGCCAAATTAAAGAAGTCAGTAAATAATTAAATTCACTTGATAACTTTTAGATAATCTAATTAGAGTCAGTTATCACTCAAGAAAACATTTTATATATAACTCTAAGATATATTTTTAAGAAAATCTTCTCGTTGTAGCAATACAAAACCAAGCCAAACTTAAAAATTTAATTTAAAAGTTTTGAAAAGAACATGCTAACTATTCGTTTTAAATAATTTTTAAGCTGCTTGATTTAAAATATTTTCCAAGATCATATATACAACTATAAAACATTTATTAGTTTTTTTTTAACTCTTTCTTCCTTGGTGATTTTTTTCTACTTTAACGGGCTTTCTAAGTGACCATTTAACGAGTTTTGGGCCAATGGATCCCAACCCAAATGGGCTTAGGTCATTAAGTATGGAAATACTCCTTGGGCTTAATTACTCGGTCAGCTTAGGCTTTATAAGATAAAATCACCTTGAATTAAAGAGTTTTTTTTTTCTTTTTGGTGCCCATTTTTTGCACTCTTCTTTTGCAATTTTTTTTTTGTATATGTATATATATTTTGAAAATATGTAAATCAAGACACTTTGAAAAAAAAAAATTATTTTCAACTCTAAGTTAAGCATGCAAAAATTTCATTATTTTAAATAAAAGTCCAAGTTAAGGCTTAAGTAAAGTATACTACTTTGAAAATCATTTCTTAAGAAATTTATTTAGAGTTATCATAAAAAGTGAACTTAAGTAAATAACCAACTAGGGATTAGAAAATTTTAAATTTATCAAATAAATCAATTATTACATAACTCTATTAATTTGGCAAGTGAAGATATTTTTATAATTTTTTTTTAAGAGAAAAAGGGAAAAAATGTAACTAAAAATGTAAAATAAAGAGAAAAAAATAACTAATTCCCACCCCCATACCTAAATTTTGCATTGTCCTCAATGCAAACTCTATGATGTATAAAGTAAAGCAGATAAGAAGTGAAGCACTTACATTTGGTCCGCTGATAAAAATCTGCAATTACCTTTGGTCTGAGGAGGATGAAATCAAAATTTTATTCTTTTCCTTTTTTTTTCTTTTCTCTCTTTTTTTCTTCTTTTTTTTCCTTTTTTTTTATTTTTCTTATTTTTTTTTGAAAACTGAACAAGAAACTCTCACATGAGAGAAGAATAAATTCTTTTTATTATTCTGAAATAAACAAAATAAACAATGTAGAATGAAATATTCAACATGAAGAGTTCCTGTTCTACATTGAATCCTACCTTACTGTTGAAAATCCACGGATTTTAAACAAATTCAGAATGATATAATTAATAATGTGAATTTCCAAGCATTTCGGGGTGTTCAGTAATTCATGCAACAAGGTAAGATAGGTATTATTGGTGTCATGCATTTTACATTTCTTAATAAACTTAGACTCTTGTACTGTGAAGTTTTGTTTTCCAACAACCAATTCTTCTGTGAAGTTCTGAAAATTTGGTTGTTGATTATTCTCCAAGAATCTAAGTTCATCAAGAAAGAGTTCTTCAAAATTTAATTCAAAGCAGCAAATGTTTAACACAGTTTTATTATTCTCAAGGACCTGATCTGCTTCTTCTAAAAACTCTAACTCTTCATCAAAAATTTCCTCAAAACTTAAATCACACTCTTCTTCTTCTTCTTCTTCTGATCTTTCCTGAATGTAGTTTATTTCTAGAGGCTGATTATTTGGTTGGTCCCCGTATGGGATTTGATAGTATTTCACTGATATTGGCGGCTAAAAAGACTTTCTTTGGGACATTTATTCTCCTCTTCTTAGTGCACAATTCTTTTAAAAATTTAGCATAAGATGGAATTTGTTCAATTACATCTAAGAGAGGAATATTGACCTTAACCTGCTTGAATGTTTCTAGGATCTTCTCCTCCTGAGGAGAGTGTTTCCTAGACCTGAGTCTATCTGGAAAGGGAGCAACCGGTCTAAATCTATCAAAAGCAGGCTCAGGTTCGGGTTCAGGTTCTTGGTCATCTGAGGGGAGTGATTGTTGAATAGATTCATCAGAAGGAGAAGGAGAAGGAATTTGTACAGGATCAAGAGTTTGACTTGGAGGAGTTCTCACTTGATTATCGACCTGTCTACCTGACCGAAGTGAATGGATTGCATTCACTTGAGCTTCATAGGATGAACTGCATCCTGTGTTATTAGGGTTGACCACGGGTTGACTCGGAAATTTTCCTTTCTCTCTTTCACTCACGGCACTAGCTAGTTGACCAAGTTGGGATTCTAATCTAGCTATAGCTTGAGTGTTGGAGTTGAGCATTTGTCCGGTTGATTGCATGAAGGAATTCAGCGTGCTAGACGTTTGAGTCAACATATTCGTGGTTTGAGTAGATGCCTTAATTATGGTTTCTAAACCCCTTTCCAAGATATTGAGACGTTTATCCTGATCTGGATTGTGAGGAGTCTGAATTACAGCTTGATGAAGAGAAGACTGATTTTGATACGACAGATTGGGTTGTTGAAATTGTGAATGAGAATTGAATGGAACTGTGTTTCCCCTAGGAAAATGTTGGGTCGAAGCAAAAGTGAAATTTTGAGTTCCGGGAGAATTTCCTAGATTCCATGCAAAGTTGGGATGATTTCTCCAAACTGGATTGTAGGTTAGAGAAAATGGATCATTTCTAGGGTGCTGGAATGCAGCGTTCATCTGTTCTAATGAATGGTTGTTTCCTAGGAGAGGGCATTCCTCTGAAACGTGGGTAGGAGACTGACAATATTGACATCTTGAGGCAGAAACATGATTGATTTGAGCTGGAGCTCGTTCCTTAATTTCTAAAGCTTCTAACCTTCGCAGAATCGTCACCATCTTCGCTTTAGAAGCAATGTTTGATTCTAAGGAAAAACCACTAGACTTAGATTGGGGAACTGATAAAACCTATCATCGCACTGTTCCCATTGCATTATTTTTTTCAGAAAGACTCTCCAAAAACTCCCAAGCTTCATCAGCATTTTTCCTCATAAAATCCCCGTGGCACATTGATTCTAAAGAAGTTTTTGCAGAATAATCTAATCCCTCATAAATTATTTGGCACAATCGCCATTTCTCTAAACCGTGATGAGGACATTGGATGAGAAGATCTTTAAATCGGTCAAAATACTTCCAAAAAGGTTCTCCCGGGATAATTTTAAAGTTTTGAATGCTGTTCCTAAGCTTTACCGTTTTATGAATAGGAAAAAATTTCTTAAGAAAAACGGTGACAAATTCATCCCAAGTTGAGATGGAATTTGTTGGTAAGCTGTACAGCCATTTTTTAGCTTTATCCTTAAGAGCAAATGGAATAAATCTAAGCTTAACCGCATCTTCATTTAATTCTCTCATTTTAATCATAATACACACTTCCTCAAATTCCGAAATAAAAATATATGCATCTTCTGTTTCATTACCAAGGAATTTGGGAAGCATGTTTATGTATTGCGGTCTAAGCTCAAAATTTATTCCATTTGTTTTGGGGAGCCTAATGCACGAGGGAATTGCATTCCTAATGGGATAACACATATCATGAAGAACAGGTGGATTAGGATGCTCCATTTCTATGATTGGTTCAAAGCGAATTAATCGATGTGTATTATCCCTAATCAACTGTCGCATACACCAAAATATTTCTTTTTATTTTTATTTTATTTTATTTTTTTTAAAGAAAAGAAAGAAAATTAGTTGTTTTTTATGAGAAGATAAAGAAAAAGAAAAATCCTAACTAAAACAAATCAAAACAATCACTTTTCAATCACTCTAATTCTAGGGTTTAGCCTAATTCACTAGACCAGCTCCTAACCAAAAACTCCTACAGTGAAAAGATCAAAGTTTTACCCAGGTAGTTAGCCAGGTAAGGATAGTACTAGAGGGTGATCAAAGATCAATTAAGTACCTCTTTCCTTACGGAGTGCTTTACGCAACCCCTAAACCTTGCCTTAGACACCAACTAATCTGAGAAAACTTAAACCGGTTCACTTAAGAATTTCTTGTTCCTTATTGAGCTCGAATCCTTAGGAGCCAACGTCTAATGAGTTTTATTAGGCTTAGGTTTGTGAAGTGAGGAATTAGTGATTTTTGGGCTAAGGAAAGGGTGATGAAATCCCTCACCTTATCTTGATTATGGGTTTTTGCCCTTAAAGATATTTTTAAGTGTGTGCCAAATCAAGATGCTCAAATCACTCTACACTATATGAAATGTAACCCTATGAATTAAAAGCAACTAAAAAGGATGGAAAAGAAAAATCTTTTTTTTTAATTAGGGTTAACAATCAAACAAATGAGAAGGGGGGATTTGTTTGAATTTATTATCTTGTTAGTAAATGTCAAAGTGGATGATGAATTTTATTATGGTTAACAAAAAAATAAAATGCTTTTTTTTTAAGTCCTAATTGTCTCTAATTGTGAAGAATTAGCTAAAGGGTGGAATTAAAAACTAGAAATTTTTTAAGTCCTAATTGTCTCTAATTGTGAAGAATTAGCTAAAGGGTGGAATTAAAAACTAGAAAGAGAACTTCCCCGAAAGCAAATCTTTAAATCCTAGCTCTCCAATCCGCGATCTTCAAGCTCCAAGCGTTTCCTTCACAAAAAACACACAAGTTAAAGAACCAAAATAACTAAAACCTACTTAAGCACCTGAGAGTGAAAATGGTGTGTAAATAGGTGCAAAGTGTAAGTGAGAGTGGATTTGAAAAAGAATGAGTATGATCAATAAGGTGAGAAGGAAAAATGAATAAAATCAAGAAACAAATAAAAAATTCAAGAATGAAGAACAAAATTCTAGAATAAAAGAAAATGCAAGAAATTAAAGATGGTGGATTCAATTATAGATATGGGTAATCTAAAATTGAACCCACTTCTTAGAAAAGGGTGATTCCCTAGAGGGTTCTAGCCTAAAGGCGAATCAAACAAAATAAAAATAAACAAAAAGAAAAACTAAACCCAAGAGGGTTCTAGCCTCAAGGTGAATAGTGTAAGAAATTAAAATCTAACTACAAAATAAATTACAAAATCTAAACTACAAAATAAAATTGCAAGAATTAAATGCAAGAAAATAAATCTACTCTATAAGCATGAAATAAATCTAAGGCAAGAGGGTTCTAGCCTCTTGGCTATTTAACAAGAAAATAAAATCTAACTACAAGCATAGAAATAAATCTAAACTAATAAGCAATAAAAGAGGAAAAGAAAGAAATGCAAACCTTCAAATAATTCTCCATCTTCATCTTCATCTTCATCATCCAACAAAGAGAAGAAGAGAAAAATTTAAAGTGGTGAAAAAATTATTATTATTAATTGCAACTAAAGTTATAATTTTTGGAAGGCCTTCTCAATTAAGAGTAGCCCTCCTCTCCAAAAGGAGTTTACAAAATTTTCACACCCTTAACCCCTCACTCTCTATCCCTATTTATAGTAATCATCAATGAATATGAGCCATTGGATTTATCTTAAGCCCCAAGCAACAATCTCCACCTTTGAAATTGCTTTTTGTTCTTCTCTAGCCCAACATAAGAGGCCCAATTGATTTATTTGATTTTCAAAAAATGAAAATCAAGTTTCAGCCTAATGGAGAACTGCAGCAAAGTTGGCCCATGGAGTTTTGAGTTTTAAAATCAAAGTCTGTAGCAAACAGCTTCGGTCCACGTCCAATGAAAAAAAATCAAAACCGGCCCAATGCATACACTGATTTACAAATCCAATCCAGCAATTCCGGCCCACAATCCATTTGATTTTGATAATCAAAAGTCCGGTCCTCATTCATGCTGAAATTCCGGCCCATTAAGTTCTTTGTTCAGTTCGGTCCATGAGTTCAGCAAATTAAAAGCCCAAGTCCCAAGTCAGCAACCACCGGCCCAATGAAGCAATTCAAACCTGCAGCTAGTCCGGTCTTCATTTGATCATCTGATTTTCAAAATAAGAGATCAAGAAATGCACCAAAGTCCGGCCCATTGACTTTCTCAACTTGGAAATAAATGCAGCAAATCAAATTCAGCCCATTGATGTGATTAAAATCCGGCCATTCATGATTCTCTTGTGAAAAAAAAAATCAAAACTGCAACCTTGGTTCCGGTCCATTGCAGCAACTAGTGATTTTCGCATAAAAGTCCAATTCATTTTTAAGCAACCAAGTCCAAATCCGGTTCCTTGCACACATGTGATTTTTAAAATTTAATTCTCTTATTTTTTTCATTTACTCAAGGGTCTTTGTTGAGAGATGGAATTTTTGGGATTTATTCTTTATTAACCTGCAATTAAAGATAAAAGCAATTATTAGTGCTATATTTATTCATATAAAATAGATAATAAGGGTATAAAATTGTAATAAAATGTGATTATCAATAAGTACCTTACAAAGAGTGTTGAGAACAGGTTGTATTTGCTGCGTAGGTTATTCAGATTCCAGATATCTAGAGGCACCTCGCTTGTGGCTCATGTGAACAACTATACGAAGTTGTTGTCGGACTTGGCGAATGTTGATGAACAACTATACGAAGTTGTTGTCGGACTTGGCGAATGTTGATGAGAAGATATCGGATGAGTACAAGGCTATTATCTTATTGGGCTCCTCGGACTTGGCGAATGTTGATGAGAAGATATCGGATGAGTACAAGGCTATTATCTTATTGGGCTCCTTACAGGATGAGGAGTATAACACTTTTGTCCTCACTTTGTTGAACGGAAGATCTTCTATCAGCTATAATGAAGTTACTAATGCATTGATAAATTTTGACTTGAGGAGGAAGGACAATGAGACTTTCCGTGCTAGTACTTCAGGCGAGGCCTCGTCGACTAGAGGTAGAAGCCTATATCCGAAAAGAGATAGAGGAAGGTCAAAGTCAAGAGGTCGTCACCAACTAGGAAAGAACCAATATACATTCTGCAAGGAGCAGAGACATTGGAAAATAGATTGTCCAAAGATCAAATAGAAGGAGAATAGCAAGAAAAAGGGCCCGAAGGCCAATGAGGTGAATGTTGCAAAAGTCAATGATTCCGATGATTCGAGCTTTTTTCTACTGATTACTTCGGAAGTGAACCACTTGGATATATCAGATTGGATGCTTGATTCTGGTGCTATTTATCATGTGACCCATAGGCGAGATTGGTTTGCATCTTTTGAGAAGATCAATGGGGGAGTTGTAGTCATGGGAAATGATCAATCCTATGGTATTTGTGGGATAGGTACTATGCGAATCCGGATGCACGATGGAGTAGTCTGTGAATTAAAGGAGGTGAGATTCGTTCCTCAGCTGAAGAAGAATATTATTTCTATTAGAGCTTTGGAGGCAAAGGGATTCAAGGTAACCTTTGAAGACGCTGTAGCAAATGTTACTAAGGGATCTTTGGTAGTGATGAAGGGAGTCCACAATCAAAATTTATACTATCTGAAGGGGAGCACCAAGATTGGCTAGGTTACTTTGGCTATTTCAGAGGTGGACATGAGTAATCTTTGGCATTATAGGTTAGGGCACACAGGAGAGAAGTCACTACAGGCTTTGTGCAAGCAGGGGCTATTAAAGGGAGCCAAGAGTGGTAAAATGGAATTCTGTGAGCACTGTGTTCTTGGCAAGAAGATGAAGGTGAAGTTCAGGATGGCCATTCATAGGACAAGGGGTATCCTGGATTATGCGCACACATATGTTTGGGGTCCCACCAAGACGGCATCACTTGGTGGTCGACATTGGTTCGTCATATTTTTTGATGACTATTCTAGGCGTTGTTGGGTGTACACCATGATGAAGAAAAGTGAAGTTTTAGATATATTTATGGAGTGGAATAAAAGATTGGAACTGCAGATTGGGAGAAAGATTAAGACGTTGCGATCCGACAACGGCGGTGAGTATACTTCAAACCCTTTTCAGCAGCAATGTCGAGACGACAGGGCATAGAGAGGTACTTTACGGTTATTCATACACCGCAGCAGAATGGAGTGGCAGAGAGGCTAAATCGGTCTTTACTGGAGAAGATCCGATATTTATTATCGCAGAGTGGTTTGGAGAAGATCTTTTGGGCTGATGCACTTACATATGTGAGCCACCTCATTAATAGGTTGCCTTCATCTGCGATTGAGGAAAAGACCCCTATGGAGATGTGGTCGAGAGAGCTAGCACGAGATTATAACCAGCTTAAGGTATTCGGGTACCCTGTATTTTATCATGTGAAAACAGATAAATTGGAACCTCGACCTAGGAAGGCTATATTTGTAGGATTCAAACGTGATGTCAAGGGATACAAACTTTGGGATCCAGTTGATAAGAAGATTGTGCTGAGTAGAGACGTCACGTTGGATGATACTTCTATCTTGAAGCTTTCCAGCTCTCATCAGGTGGAGAGAGACCCGACGGAGGAGATATCACAGGTAGTGGAGATCGATGCAGATCCATATTTTCCAGATAGTACAGTATCTATTAAAGTGCCGGCTGAGGTGACGCCAAGCGATCACGATGGTAACACGGAGGATATGGGTACTGATGTATAGGATCAGGGACCGACAGCTCAGGTTTAGGATTCTATTACGGTTCGGAGACAGAGGAGAGACATACGGATGCCAACACGGTATGCCGACACAGTTGCGTATGTACTTCCAGTAGAGAGTATCGATGAGATGGTGCCTACTACATTCAGAGAGGCCGAGCAAAGTTCGGAGGCTGATTCGTGGCAGGTAGCTATGCAGGAGGAGATGGAGTCTTTTCATAAGAATGATACGTGGGAGCTTATTGAGCTTCCAAAGGAGCGGAATGTAATTGGTTGTAAGTAGGTATACACAAAGAAGGATGGCATTGAGGGCACTCCATTGAGGTTCAAAGCTAGGTTGGTTGCGAAGGGCTATGCATAGGAGGAAGGTATTGACTATAATAAGGTTTTCTCTCCGGTGGTAAAGCACTCCTCGATTCGGATTTTGCTAGCTTTGGTAGCACAATATAGTTTGGAGTTAGATCAGTTGGATATGAAGACGATATTTCATCATGGTGATCTTGATGAAGAAATATATATGACTCAGCCATTGGGATTCCGAGCTGTATAGAAGGAAAATTTGGTTTGTAGATTTAAAAAATCGCTATACGGTTTGAAGCAGTCTCCTCGACAGTGGTATAAGCGATTCGATGGTTTTATGATTGGTCATTCGTACACTCGGAGCCAGTTTGATCCTTGCATATATTTTCATAAGTTGAAAGGAGGTGCGTACATCTATTTGTTACTTTATATCGATAACATGTTGGTTGACTCTATTTCCAGATCTGTTATAGATGAGTTGAAGACAGAGCTTTCAAAAGAGTTTGACATTAAGGATTTGGGTGAGACGAAGCGCATTTTAGGGATGGAGATCGGCAGCGAGAAGAAGAAAGGCATAATTTGTTTGACATAGGTGGCTTATTTGAAGAAGGTGTTAGACCCTAGAGGAGGAGGATTAGGGTCTTATACTAATCTAATCTGATTTTATATTAATTAAAATTAATTAATAAGTTATCCTAGCAAGTATGAAATACAACAATATATATGAGCTAGGATGAGCAATATGAACTAAGGGGTATATCCTAGCAACGAGATATACTATGAATTATATGCAAGGATATACAAACAAACACAATGGTGAAATAAACAATCTACCAAAGTGATAGGGCAATATGAAGTACAATACACAAAGGTAATATAAGATATGAATACAAGAATAAGAACGCCAATGCAATCACAAACAAAACGATATGATTACGGACTTTGGTCTAACCATTGGACCTACGTCTCCGTTCCTCACCTCGAGGAGATCTCCACTATCACAACCGAGTTTTCTACATTCACCCGAATAATGTTTACACCACACACTACGGTTTTCTAGTTAACCGAAAATTTTACAATTAACACTCTTGTAATCACATTCTACACCCTCTCAAGTGTTGGAACTAGACGTGTCTCCCTCAAGTGCTCGGATACAACCTCTCCCTAGATTCATCAACCGACGCCACTCCTCTTGGGACGATCCCTGACTCTCGCCACACACTTCTTTCGGTGTACAAGTGTATTACAAAGTGAATCTCACAATAAGCACAATTATAATAAATGATTGTTCTCTAATATGGATGAGAATACAATGAAACCTCACACTCAATTATTACAACTCTCACCAACCTAAATATATAATGTATGTAAATACAATAAGCTCAAGTGGGTATGTGTAAACAATGAGCGAAATCAAATCAACTAAACTCAATTGAAAATACTAGCTTAATGAAAATGATAAACAACAAAGAATTAATCTCAATTGAAAATACTAGCTTAATGAAAATGATAAACAACAAAGAATTAATACAAACCTAGTATTGAGTTTAGAAATTCTTCTACTAGCTTAATGAAAATGATAAACAACAAAGAATTAATACAAACCTAGTATTGAGTTTAGAAATTCTTCTTTCAAAAACAAGATGGAGAGATGGATTAAAATAAAGCCTAAGGAATGTAGATGATCTCCTCTACTTGTGTAAAACTTCTTCACAAATAAAACTCTTTTAAACAAACACTAAACAAACTTAAACCCTTGTTAAACTCTTGTTTAAAAACTTCTTGGATTGCCATAAGAACTGAGATCATTGGGGTATTTATAGCCTCCCAAAACCTCAGCCAAAAGCCTAACAGAAATGATAAAAAAACCAACAGAATTAGAAATCAGATTCTGTACAAAATGACCGTTGGAGTGAACGACGGTCGACCATAAAAATCTCGCGGTCGACCGCGAGCCAGTTTTACAAAATGACCGTTGGAGTGAACGACGGTCGACCATAAAAATCTCGCGGTCGACCGCGAGCCAGTTTCAAGGCTCAGAAAATTCCAGAAACTTTGACGGTCGACCGTGACGATCGACCGTGGGAATTTTCGAGCTGACGATCGACCGTGACGGTCGACCGTGAAAGTTAATGTTGGCTCCGCAGGTTAAAAACAAAGGCGCGGTCGACCGTGGTGGTCGACCGTAAACTGACATATGAGAAAACAGGTTTGAAAGTTGATTTTCTGATTTTAAAACCCCATTTAAAAATATCAAATAAATTTCAAAAAATATAAAACTTTGGGGAATGATTGTAGACATGATAATAAACATGCTACAAAGACTGGTTTTTTAAAAGGACCTCCCAAATAAAAAAATATCATTATTTTACAAAATAGTCCAAAACATAAAAATGTGAACATATGAGTTTTGACATTTTAGCTTAACCATATTTTAAAATAATACAAAATGATTTTATAGACTTGAAGAAAGATGTAAACTATTGTTATGAAGTTTATAAACAATGAATATAGTATTTTCACAAATACAATAGAATATGAAACATATGAGTATGAATATGAATATATATTTATTTCATATCTATGAAATTAAACCAAACCAATTTATCCACGTAAAAACAAACATGTATGAATATAAATATTTATTTATATGCTAGTAAAAACTTTGTTTGTAGATAAACGAAAATCCAAAATGTATATATATATATATATAGAAACAAATAAAATATGTGTGTATATGATATTGAGCTTAAAGTACTTAACACACATAATATAACACCTAAACTAAATTACCTAAGCTATGATCTTGATCTTCAATAAGCTCTTCTTGGTAATCTTGCGGATGAAGCTTGAACTTGGATCTTCAACTTGAATTGTATGGCTTCACTCCACAATTCCGCCAACCTCCATTGGATATGATCGTGAATGCGCAATTCTATCCATCATCTAACATGTTATTTGTCTACAATAAATAGATAAACACAAATACTAGACAAACAATATTAGTTGTAAATTGTTTGTTAAACATCATCAAAACAAGAAGGTCAACAATCTCCCCCTTTTTGATGATGACAAACAATTTACACAAAGAGATATATATGCATGAAAAAAAATGAATATACAATGTATAATATATCATGCATATAAACAAGAAAGAATATACTCACAAAATTTCTCCCCCTTTGACAACATCAAAAAGGGGAAAACAAAAGAATGAAGAGAGCGAAAGCTCCCCCTATTAATATGCATGGATTAGTATAAAAACAATATTAGAAAAGGGAAGACTCCCCCTATCAAAATGCCTTAATGAATATATACAATGAATGCTACGGCATACATATGTGAGCAAGCAAGAAACATGCTAAACACAACTCACATACAAAAAGATAATGAGAACACATATAAATATCTCAATATAAAAATAGTGTCTTATTAACACAAAAAATATAAAAACCATATAGAAGAATAGATTTATGAAAACAAAAGAAGAGGAACATGAGAATCATGCAAAAAGTTTTCAAATGAAAATAAATCAACCAAAAGAAATCATAAATTGATGTTTGATCAATGAAATGAATTTTCTTTGTGGGATTTGATCAAACCACATATGGAATACATTATAAGGCACGAATAGATGATCCATAAGCACAAACACATAAATATCATCATATAAGTGAAATATAATGAATTCAAAGCAATAATTCAAAACAAAATCTTTGATAAAAGAATTTCAAGAGAGGCAACAATATATCAAGCTCCTAAGCTTATTCTAACCCATATAATTATTCTAGCATCCGGTAAACATGATTTGGGAATAAACACCCAATAAACCCGGAGGGTTATATAAACACAAACCTCTTATCAAAATCAAAACTAAAAATCATAAAAACAAAAGATTTGATAAAAGAAAAATTGTTTTCATAACCAAAAGATTTTAAAACATAATTTTCAAAACCAAGAAAAAGAAAAAGAAAAACACTAAAATACTTGGTTTAGAAATTAAATTTGTTTTGGTAGCCAAGAATTCTTGGTACAAAAAAGTTTAGGAACATGACCCCTATCATTTAAGCTCAAAGCCCTAGGGTTATGAACCCTCATAGGCATATGTGGTACACTAACATAGTCAAAGTAATATTTACTCAAATGATCATTCCGATTGTAATTTGTGCAATGAAAGAGGTCCATTTGTTTTTGTGGACCTTTAGCTCGTGCACGAGTAACATTTGCAAACATAGATGGTATTTTAAGATTATTTTGCAAATGTAAAATATTTTAAAACAATGTTGGTCTACTTAAAATATTTTGCGATTTAGAAACTTTTCGCAAATCAAAATAAAACTTAGCTAAGTGACCAACTCTATCACAAAATCACAATGATGTACATTAGCATGCTTATGATGAACAATGGGTGCATGTGTGTGTACATGTGATGAAGAAGAAGCCTTATGAGATGCACATGGAGTATTATCAATCTTAGGTTTGTGTGCATCATAGCAAAATTTAGCAAGGTGGCCTTTACGACCGTAAATAGAGCATTTGTAAACTTTGATATACAAGTGTGCATAGTGTGTGTTTGATTTAGAAGTGTCAACACGGGACTTTGCACACAAGTCCATAAGTTTCTTATGGTTAATAATGCATGAATTAAGAGTTGAATCTAAAGAGGTAATACGATTTTTAACATTATTCAACTCATCATTAGGCACATATGCATTAACATTAGAAGTAGAACATAAATAGTCATTTATGAAAGAAGCAGTATTATTTTGTATGTTCTCTACTTCTAACATGACATTATTTTTAACATGAGATAAGCTAGTGATGGATGAGGTTAATTTTTTATTTTTCAAATTTAACATATCATTGTTTTCTTTAATCACAATATTTTCTTTTGCAATGACATCAAATTTAGAACCTAGCAACTCATGATCAGATTTTAAATTAACATGCTTGCTTTTCAAATCTATAAAATTATTATGCAACTTAGTGTAGGCATGCATTAATCTATCATATGCACAAGCGAGTTCATTGATGGATATATCACTATCGGATTCCGAATCGCTTACCACACTAGGGTTATCCCCTAGTGGACGTGTGCATGATGCTCCACTATTACTTGAAGTTGATTCCACCATAACGCGTCGAATCTCCTCCAAAACTCCTTGATGTGCTTCAAAAAGTTTCTAAATCGTGTAAGCACTATCAAAATGAGCAAGTTCGTTAGAAATATATGGTTCAAAAGCATTATGCAAGAGTTCTAACATTTACTTGTTCATTGTAAATATTTTCTTATCATGATTGCTCCACTTGGATTTCTCCAATGTGGGCATAATATAAGCACAATCAATAACTTCCCATAAGTTGATATTTCTAGATTCAACAAATATTTTAAATTTAGAGCACCATTGAGCATAAGAGAAATTTCTATATTTTGGAGCAATATTTGGATTATAGCCTAAACGAAATACATTTATATTCATGATATATATGTGAATATATGCAAGCAAGACAAATGCAATCATAACTAGATTAGCACAAATAAGACAACTTGGATCTTTAACTCAAAGTGATTAGTCCTTAAATCAAAGAGCACCAAGCTCTGATACCAATTGTTAGACCCTAGAGAGGGGGGGGGGTGATTAGAGACTTATGCTAATCTAATCCGATTTTATGCTAATTTAAAATTAATTAATAAGTTATCCTAGCAAGTATGAAATACAACAATATATATGAGCTAGGATGAGCAATATGAACTAAGGGGTATATCCTAGCAATGAGATATACTATGAATTATATGCAAGGATATACAAACTAACACAATGGTGAAATAAACAATCTACCAAAGTGATAGGGCAATATGAAGTGCAATACACTAAGGCAATATAAGATATGAATACAAGAATAAGAACGCCAATGCAATCATAAACAAAACGATATGATTACGGAGTTCGGTCTAACCACTTGACCTACGTCTCCGCTCCTCACCTCGAGGAGATCTCCACTATCACAACCGGATTTTCGAAGTTCGCCCAAATAACGTTTACACCTCACACTATGGTTTTCTAGTTAACCGAAAACTTTACAATCAACACTCTTGCAATCACACTCTACACCCTCTCAAGTGTTGGAGCTAGACGTGTCTCCCTCAAGTGCTCAGATACAACCTCTCCCTAGATTCGTCAACTGACGCCACTCCTCTTGGGACGATCCCCGACTCTTGCCACACACTTTTCTCGGCGTACAAGTGTATTACAAAGTGAATCTCACAATAAGCACAGTTATAATAAATGATTATTCTCTAATATAGATGAGAACACAATGAAAGCTCACACTCAATTGTTACAACTCTCACCAACCCAAATATACAATGTATGCAATTACAATAAGCTCACGTGGGTGTGTGTAAACAATGAGTGAAATCAAATCAATTAGACTCAATTGAAAATACTAGCTTAATAAAAAATGATAGACAACAAAGAATTAATACAAAGATAGTATTGAGTTTAGAAATTCTTCTCTGAAAAACAAGATGGAGAGATGGATTAAAATAAAGCCTAAGGAATGTAGATGATCTCCTCCACTTGTGTAAAACTTTTTCACAAACAAAACTCTTTTAAACAAATACTAAACAAACTTAAACCCTTGTTAAACTCTTGTTTAAAAATTTCTTGGATTGCCATGAGAACTGAGATCAATGGGGTACTTATAGCCTCCCAAAACCTCAGCCAAAAGCCCAACAGAAATGACCAAAAAACCAACAGAATTGGAAATCAGATTCTGTACAAAATGACTGTTGTAGGCATATAAAATTGCTTATAGGTCCCTTAATACAGCTCAGCACAAACCGACGAATCAACGAGGCGACGAGGTTAACGAATCGCACGCAAACAACAGAATAAATCCACTCACGTGCGAAATCAAGCTAACGGGTTAAAGAATCAACGAGTCATTCATCCAAGGGCGGACTCGGACGAATCACGATTGAATCAAGATCAATTTCGAACTCGAACTCAGAAGTGGATTTACTGCCATATCAGGAATCAGGTCAACGAATCGAGTCCGAACAAGTCAACCACACAACCGAATCATGGACAGAACCGAAAGACGGAAAACGACGGAACCCAAATACCTATAGGGGCTCGGCCAAAACCGAGCCACCTATAGGTGGCTCGGCCAAGGCCGAGCCACGCGGGCACAGTTCAGATGGCCTATAAATAGAGGGCTTGGTTCATTTGTTGAGGGGTTGGAACTTTTGGAGGCGAAGCTCTGCTGGATTCAAGGCTCAGAACTAAGAAAGATTGAAGCTTTGGGACTTTGAAGACTTGCTCATCCAGATCCGGTGCTCGGCGATCGTCACCGTCAAATAAGGCAAGAGTTCGAGAGGAACCGGATCTCAAATCGGATCTCAGATCTACGCAGGCATACTCCGGATCAAAGCTTGGTCTTTGATCCTGAGATTTGGGCGATTATTTCCTTGGTGAAATAATCCTCCCCGGCTATTATTTCCTTCGTGAAATAATACCCATCGTACTACGTATATCCGACCGGATCTAGATCTCGCGGTGGTCCACGGATAAACCCCGGCGCAGGCAAACAACCCACGCAAGCGAGCGACTGCAAAACAGGAGCTCGCGATTTGTTCGACACAAAAGGAGAAAGTTGTAATCTTTTTTTATTTTATTTTTTTCTTTGATTTTATTGTAACCATATCTTACAAAAAGACCGGATCTTTGTAACTCAAAGAGCTGTTACTTGAGATGACAATGAAATCAACAATGAAGAAAGACACAATTTTCACCGCGAACAATCTGGCGACCACAGTGGGAGCCAACGATCTCGCTGCCGAGATCGTAGCGTCGCAGCCGCGGATTTCAATCCCGGTCGAGGAGGAGGTCGAGTATGAATTTGACCAGGCCAAGTTTGAGGAGTATCTTTCATCCTCGTCCGGATCCACCTCCCCTCGCAAGTCCATGAAGTTCTCCTCCAGGAGAAAAGTTCGTTGGTTTGAAGAAGTTCAGAACGCCAACGAAACTCTCACCCCAGATGACGCCAAAGTTGCGTCGGGTGAAGTTCCGCCGACCTCCAACCAGGTCAACCCTACTCCCGCCGATGCCTCCACTGTTGAATGTGTTGTCACTCTCTCGAAGAGAGCCTGCCAGAGGCGACGTCAACGCCTTGCACGGCAACTCGCAAAGGTGATGGAGTCCACCGACGGAGTCCGTTATCACGCGGATCTGAAGAGCAGGAGAGGCAAACAGCCTCAACCACCGATGAATGACGACTTCTCCAAGCCGCCAACAAACGAATGATTCCGGGTCAAACGGAACCGTTCGACACTTGAGGAGCGCATTCGCAAGCGCTGCGCACTATCAGCGTAGGCACGGGCTCAAGTCCAAGAAGCCCGTAGAATACTGCAGAAGGATGTGGCCAAGAAGCCGCCACCAACCCGCCAAGTATGGAAGCCGAAGTCTGAAGCGGCGATTCAGGCTAAGGTAAAATTGTTGCAGCCTTCGAAGCAAGGTCAACCTCCGACGAATCAACCAAAGTCGCCGATAATTCCAATAGCTTCTCCGGGAGATCATGCAGAATCATCCCGAAGGAAGAAGCCAGTTTTGGAGCGTCTCGGTCTACTTTCTGATGGATGATGCAAGGCTCCTGTTCAAGATCGTTTGGGCCCGATGAAGAAGCCCAGAACGAATCAACACACTGGGGGTCGCCGTCACCTCCAACATGACAAAGAAATCAGGGCAGCTGCGCGCACCAATTTGCGCATTGAAGTCCAGAAGCCCGCTGAGAACTCACGCCCAAAAAGGCATGTTTCGAGGCGTGTAACTTTTGAAAGCCCAAAGAAGGCAGTTCACCCTCAGAAGGAAACATTATCATCTGATGATGATAATGTTATACCTGAGAAGTCGTGCCAACACACGATAGGTCAAGCAGACGAATTATACTATCGTGCTGGGGGTACGAATAAAACCAGAAAGAGGAATCCCTGAGAACAGGAAACTCAATGTCCTTGTTCCAAACTCATTCGGGCAGTATTGTCTGAATGCAGCTGCATCAAGGCGGTCCCCGAACGACGAAAGGCTCAGTAATGAAACGCCAAAATCAAGGCCTAGGCGTTTCCGACGAAGAAGAAGAGTAGTCGAAGATGGAGAATTTCCAAGGGTCACCACCAATATGACCAGCAAGGGGACATCGGCACGGGATAATCTCGAGTCGATTCTGAAAGCATCCCGGCCTAGAACCCGTCTGCAGTCCGGAACCATCAAGCGAGCAACCTATGGTAGGATTCAGACAAGACTCCCTTCAGAAGATGAAGAATCTGATGCCGGCTCTGCGGTTGCATCAGATAATACGGTATCCAGCGAGGGACAACCTCGCGAGGCACTTATGATAAGTGCGGAGCAAGTGGCCAAGATGCTTGAAGACGCCTTAGCTAAGCAACAGGAAACCTTCAGGTTCGAAATGCAGATGGCCATGCAAAACATGAGAGAAATGCATGACCAACAAATCCAGGCATTGACGAACCAGCAAGGCGAGCCAAGTCGTCGTAACCCGGTTAATCTGGAAGACGAGGACACTAATGCGAATGAGACTCATAATGCCAATAATCCTCCCGTCAATACAGGGGGTGGTAACGAGAATGCCAATGCAGAATCGGGTGAAAACTTGAAGATCAAGAACCTCGAGAGCAAAATCAATACGTTGATTTCCGCTCAAGAGATGAAGAAAACAGGCATTCCTTATCCATACCCAAGAGAGTGGGAATCAATCCCATATCCGAAGTTCAATCTAATTAACTCCACGCCGTTTAATGGGATGGGTTCACCCACTCAACATTTGATTTACTTCAATTCACATTTGGGGGTTATTTCTAGTAATGAGCCTCTGATGGTGCGGTCCTTCATTGGCACTCTTCGTGGAGCCGCCTTCGATTGGTATCGCCGCCTCAAGCCAGGAAGCGTGAACAGCTGGGATGATATGGAGACTAAGTTCCTCGCCAACTTCTTTGATGACGACGCTGAGATATCCACCGGCTCGTTGCTGGACGAGAAGCAGAAAGACGGGGAATTGGTGGACACCTTCGTCAAAAGGTTCCGGAACAAGGCGATGAACTGCCGGGACCCAATTACCGAGGAATTCATCCTCCAGACTTGTCACAACAACCTCGCACTGGACGTGTTGGAAGCAATGGGGATAGCACCGTCCAAGACATAGAAGGATCTGAAGGTCCGAGGAGAACAAGCTGAGCGATTCCTCAGAAGGAAGAAGGCGGAAAGAGGCCAACAGGCGAATAATGCTCCGCAACATAATTTCGTCCCACGGGGGAAAGGTAAGGCACATGCTAATGTAGTTGATGCTAATCAAACTTTCCAATTGCAACCCCAGCAACAGCAGCAGCAACAAGCATCATAACAACCTCGGGGACAATGGCAACAACGGCCTCAGAAGCAGAAATCTTCGGAGCCGAGGTTTCCTAAAGTGTACTCCTTCAAGGATGACGAAGTTCCCGGCATCTTTAAGTACCTGTTGGAGAATAACAAAATCCAGCTACCGGCGATTGTGGATCAAGAAGGGGCTAACAAAGTGACGGATCCGAAGTATTGCGCATACCATAGAGCGGTCCACCACCCTACCAAGTCGTGCTATCACCTCAAGGACAAGATCCAGGCACTAATTGATGTAGGTGTCATAACCCCGAAGCTGTCCAAGAATGTTAGAGCAAATGCGGTCTTAATTAGCTTTGGATCAGTGCCCATAACATGGTTCAAACTGGAGCGCATCACCAAAGTAGGAATGAAGACAGTGAACGATGATCCACATGGACAGCGCCAAAAAGGACTTGTGCCACACACAGCCCCAAACGGCGAAATCCTCTGGGTTCATCCCGATCTCATTGAAGACGAGCAGTGGGTGACTTCCCCAAGAAGAAAGGGAAAAGGCAAATCCTGCAATGCTACATCCACAATCTTCGAGGAGGATGGCGATGAAGCTCCTACTTTCCCGCTCTCCGAAGAAGAATAAGAAGTTTTCGCCACTAGAAGCGGAAATGAGTATCACTACAATTATCCACCACCTAGTGAGCAGGGGGTGAATAAACGGGGACCAGCCAAAACTCTCACGAAGATGGGGGTGATTACAAGTCCTACACCGGGCGAAGAGGCCCGACGACAGCCGGTGAATAAACCGAAAGAGAAGAATCCCCAGGAGGTGCAGAATCCGAAACAGTCTCGTTTCAGTCGTCCGATTAGAAGAGACAAACCGGAAAGCTCGAAGACTCCACAAGTCTTTGATATAATGGCTCAACTAGCCAACATTCCAGCACGGATAACGCTGTATGAGTTGCTGCGGTTGTCCAAGGAAACCAGGGAGGCCTTGTAAGAAGCTTTGGCCAATTCAGAGGTGTTTCTGACTCAAATCAAGCCGGTGCCTGAACAGCCATAACCGCTAAGTCAACAGTGCAACATAGCGACTAAAAACCTTCCCTGCATTACTTTCACCAAAGAGGATATGCAGACGAAGAATTCGAACCACGATCGACCGCTATACTTCATCGGGTACATCGGCTCCAGCAAAGTCAACCGAATCCAAGTGGATCCGGGTTCTGCTGTGAGTATTATGCCGCTTCGCTTGATGCATTTCCTTGGTATTCCAGTTAGCAAGTTGGCATCTACAGGCACTGTTATCTACGGCTTCAACACTAGCGGGTCAAGACCTTTGGGTAAAATCCGGGTAAAGTGTCAAATGGGAGATTTGAAGACAGAAGTCACATGTTATGTGATCGATGCCGAAACTTCATATAACTTACTATTGGGTCGGCCTTGGATCCATAGTAACGTTATAATCCCTTCCACACTCCATCAATGTTTAAAGTATGTCGACGTTGATAATAAGGTTAGGACGGTGGTCGCGGATAAGCAACCATTCAAAGGGTATGAGAATTATTTCACTGATTCTCTCCTTTATGGTAACGAATCCGATACTGAATCATCGGCCCATGGCACGGACAGCGGAGAAGAAGCTGATACCGAAGCCGGATTTGATTACAATGGAGGTTATGTTCTAAATGACATTGTACCCTTTGTAATCAACCTTGACGATGAACAATCGTCAGAGGGCGGTTGTAACTGGCAACTTGCCGATAATGAAATAAATAACGATTTGGAGTACTCTCTGTCTCTTGATGATGTGACAAAAGAATTGTACGATAATCCTGATTTGTATATGCCGCTTCGATCGTCCTATATAACAAAGGAACGCCTCCAGCATTCCTTCGGAACAACCATGGTCATCCCGAACAAAATAAGAGGCGCAAAAGAAGTGATTTACGGTAAAGGAAAAAAGCTCCCCATTACCAGATCATTTCTTAAGCGAAGATGAAGATGATGACAAACCTGGTCGGCATTTATCTAAGTATAGTCCAGAAGCGTGCAAGCTCATGGAAAAGCAGGGGTATGATTTCACACTCGGAGAAGGTCTATACTTCGATCGAGGTCATTGTGTTCCAGCCAAAGCGGCATATGTACAAAAGGGGAGACCCGATGATTATTATAAATACAGACGAGGGTTAGGATATGAACCTTCTTCAGAAGACGAATGCTGCTGGTTAATTAATGACCTGTCATCTAAGCAATACAAAAATGGAAATTCGCCAGATGCCTCAGAATGGGATTCCGATACCAGTCTGGGGGAAGTTTTCAAAGCCCTAATGGCGAATATGGCTACAGCTGATCCGTCCACAATGGAAGACGACGATCAAATGCCAACATGGGAAGACCCGTGGGTTCATCACCTGAACATGCAGTATGAAAAATTCTCAAATTTTGAGATATATGCATATATCGTCCTCACTCATACTAGGAAATCCTTACGGACTCTATACATGAATCCTAGGAAACTCTATCCTAGCTCCACGACTCGACACAGGATGATCCTAAGGATACTGGAATCGCGTGGAACTATGAAGATGTGACGCCCCTGGGTTCACACAAGGCTGCAGTCCGAGGTGAAACCTAGGATGTCAAACCTGCTATGCACCACACCGTGCAATAACATGTTTCACCATCACAATTAACATCTATCTAGTAGAGTCAACAACTGGTGTAGGTACAAAACAGGTAAAAGACATTACGAGGAATACTGATGAAATGATAATAGTCACATAAATATCTCATCATCCAACAACATAGAAGTACATAGTCCAGATCTGAGTAGATAAACTGAAATACTTGATGAGTCTCAAATACAAACATCTGACAATAAGGAAATAAGGCTCACAGCCTTTACAACTTCTAGAATAATACCCTCAAATGTCTAACCTCACTACAGTGGAGACCAAAGAAAATAATACATAGCTAGAAAGTAAAGCTGAACACTAATGTGGTCCGCTATCAACCTGCGGCTCTCCGTGCTCCTGGCTCGTGACCTGAAAGGGGGAGGGACAACGAGCGTCAAAGCGCTAGCGAGTAACATCACAACCAACCCCAAGGGGACAGGGCTCGTTGTATATGAAAATACAGATAATATATAATAGATCTAAAATCATTGATCCTACTAAAGAGGGTTTTAGTATTTAGAAATTTACAACACGAGCATAGGTACGTCGAGCGAAATAATCCAAACAAGGAAACCCTCATGTATATACCTTGTATCTCAAATTGTAAATCTCTAAACACCAAACCCGAGGTTCTAGTACAGAAATAATAATAAAAGAAATACAGCAAACACCAGAGCATAATTACAGTGTGGTGATATAGTCAACGTAAATATCACAATATTTATTACATAAATATTGTGTCAATACCTTCATAAGTGTGGTACAAAATTTGCATAATCAGTATGTTGTGAAATGTGGTACAATAATCACACGCAGGAAGAAGAACCATGTCCGATGCAAGGTCCAACTATCGTAGTTTTCCAAACTCATGGAATAAATGGCAGTTGTCCAACACGAGGACTGAGAGGGATTATAGTCCAACACGAGGACTTCTTATGGATTATAGTCCAACACGAGGACTGTAGGGATTTGCATAAGGCCGCCACAAGTATGTAGTGAAATCTACTTATCAGTTTTCATAACCAAATCGGTATATGTGTCCCAAATTCATACCCTCAGGTCATCTATCATGCATGGACACATAGTGGGGCTAATAACTAGGTCAGATAAACCAGACAAAACCCCGAATAGGAGTAAAAATACCCAAAAACACCAAATCTGGAAATCTGCAACAGAGGGTCGGCGGTCGACCGATACGGTCGACCGAACTCTGATACAAATCAGGACGGTCGACCGCCAGGAATATCGGTCGACCGACCAGACATCGCGGTCGACCGAAAAATGACGCGGTCGACCGAAATCAAATAGCGGTCGACCGAATAAATGACGCGGTCGACCGAAGCCCTGACTCGAGCTCAGCGGTCGACCGCGTCGGTCGACCGCCGAGCGAACAGAACCCTACCTGGGTTCTGTCAGCTGCTAAAACCTGGAACCAAAGATTTCGATAACATGGGTATTTGATAAAAATGGGATCATACTGAAAATACACAACCAAAACCAAAGTTTGAAATCTATATTTTCAAGATCTTAAATCCATGAGAAACAAATCCAAATCGTTTTAAAAGCTGTAAAGATGTTTGAAACTCTTTTAGGCAAAAACTCAGATCTAGATCTTCTTTAACAGGGCATGGGTGAGTTTTGACAACATATTAAGCCCCAAACCCATATTCTAGGCTATAGTAAACTATTAGCTAAACAAAGATACGAATTTGGCTCCATAAATCCAATAAAAACTCAGTTCTTGATGTTTAAACCAAAAGGGGTGGGGGTTGGGCGAGAAATTACTCGCCTTGGTTGCTGATAATGCCCTAGATCTGTAAGATGTTGATCCCCTTCGCTGAAAACCCACGATCTGCCGAAAATCCCCAAGGACTGCTCCCAGATTGCCAAAATCCAGTTAGGGTTTTGAGGAAGAAGAGAGGGGGCTAGGGTTTACGTTTGGGGCTGAGGAGATCTCTCCTGGGTTGAGTTGGTATAAATACCAACTCCCCAACCCGACCCGAAACCCAAAACCCAACAACTAAAAACCCGAAACCAAAACCTGGTAATCTCTCTGATCGCTGATCGGTCGACCGCGCCGGTCGACCGCGCCGGTCGACCGATCAGCACAAAAATGCCTGCTGATGGCATTTTACCTGCTGATCGCCAACTCACTCAATTTCTCTCACTTGCAGACACCTGCTGGGCTCCCAAACTCTGATACACATATATATCTTATGCTTATATAGTTATTTATCACAAGGGAATTATCTACTATTACTAATTCACACATATATATACATATATACATTATAGAAATTTTTCGGGGTTTTACAGAAGATATGCCCGGGCTCGATCCCAATGTGGCAATGCACCGCCTCGATATTAAGCCGGATGCCAAACCTGTCAAACAACAGCAAAGACGGTTTCGTCCGCAGATTATGGAAGCCATTGAGGCAGAGGTTAAGAAATTGATCGAATCAGGATTTATCCGAGAGGAGCAACATCCAGATTGGTTAGCCAATATTGTTCCAGTCATGAAGAAGAACGGTAAAATTAGGATTTGCATCGACTTCAGGGACCTGAATACGGCATGTCCAAAAGACGACTTTCCTCTCCCAATCACAGATGTCATTATCGACAATACATGCGGATTTGAGAGAATGTCTTTTATGGATGGTTTCTCAGGATATAACCAAATCAAGATGCACCCAGATGACGAGAAGCATACAGCATTCAGAACGCCCCTCGGTGTATTCTGCTACACGGTGATGCCATTCGGTCTAAAGAATGCAGGCGCCACATATCAGTGAGCAATGACTAAGATTTTCTAAGAACATCTCAGGAAAATAGTCGAGTGCTACGTTGATGATTTGGTTGTAAAAAGCCGCAACAAAGAAGATCACATCAAGGACTTGAAGACGATGTTCGATCTCATGAGGAGTCATCAATTGAAGATGAACCCCACCAAATCCTTCCTTGGAATGTCCAACGGAAAATTCCTTGGATTTGTCGTCACCACTAAGGGTATACATATCGATCCTGATAAGGTGAAGGCGATACATGAACTGCAACCTCCTGGAAATCTAAGAGAGTTCAGAGGATTGCAAGGGCGATTAGCTTACATTCGGCGGTTCATCTCAAATCTTTCTAGGAAGTACCAACCGTTCTCTAAGCTAAACAAGAAAGGGGTGTCATTCATTTGGGACGATGCCTGCCAAAAAGCATTCGAAGATATCAAAACATATCTGGAGAATCCTCCTGTTCTCGTTGCACCAAAATCCAAGGCGATGAACCACTCGATAAGTGATTTACTAGCACAAGACGATGATAATGGTCACGAACAGGCAGTCTATTACCTAAGTCGGACCTTGATAGGCGCTGAGTCTCGATATCCGATGATCGAGAAAGAATGTCTCGCATTGGTATTTGCAATGCAAAAGATGCGGCATTACTTGGTTGGACAGACGATTTACGTTATTTCTAACGTTAATCCAGTACGGGTGTTTATGAAGCAACCGGCCCCTATGAATTGGCGATTAGCGAAATGGGCCTTTCTCTTGTCCCAATACGATTTGCACTTCAAACAGCAGAAGTCGATCAAAGGACAGGCGATTTGCGATCTTTTGGCGGCAAACCCGACAACAGATACGACAGAAGTATATGATGATTTGCCGGATGAAACTCACGAGGTTAACACCACGTCTCACCAACAAGTATGGCAATTATACTTTGATGGTGCTTCGAGAGCAGTTAATAGGGCAGTCGCCCCGGGGTGTCCCAAAGTCTCCTCTGGAGTCGGAGTAGTCTTAATTTCCCCGGGGAAGCATGTGATGCCTCGGGCTTATTCATTGACTAATCCGTGTTCCAATAACGTAGCCGAGTACAACGCACTTCTCATTGGACTCAGTTTCGCCAAAGAACTGGGGGTCGAATATCTCGAAGCTTTCGGGGACTCTCAATTGATAGTCAACCAAGTCCGTGGAGAGTATGAAGTCAGGAACCAAGACTTGATCCCGTACCACCAGGAAGCCATCAAAATGGCAGATTCTTTTGAAGAATTCTACATTGAATACATCCCTCGTCTCCAGAACGCTTATGCGGATGCACTGGAAGCACTAGCAGTATCACTTGCGCAGCCTCCCGAAACTAAACTACTAGTCACAGTAAGGACGCATCAACTCTGCATGCCCATATACGATATGGAAATTGAAGAAGAAGAAGATGGAAACATAAACGCCAAGGAGGTGAATGCAACTCAAATTGGGTCTGAGTCCCGAGATTGGCGTTTTCCTATCATTGACTACGTCCAATATGGTATTTTACCCGAGGATGTAAAAGAAAGAGAATCGATCCGCCGGAGAGCACCGAGATTCTTCTACAATACTGAGACCTATACATTATACCGTCGATGGTACGATGGTTTGTTACTCCGGTGCCTTTCGAACAAGGAAGCAGAAGAAGTTCTTAAGGAAGCACACGAAGGAGAATGTGGTGCGCATCAGCCCAGTCCCAAACTATGTGATCGTATCAGGAGAATGGGATATTTCTGGCCAACGATGGTTCGAGATGCAATCGAATACGCACGAGAATGCCACGCTTGTCAGGTACATGCGAATTATATGCATCAACCGCCAGAGCAGTTGCACACGTCAACCACGTCTTGGCCATTCAAGACATGGGGCATGGACATTGTCGGTCCTATTTTTCCCCATTCAGTCAAAGGTGATCGATTTATTCTCGCAATCACGGACTACTTTTCAAAGTGGGCTGAAGCAATTCCGCTTAGAGAAGTGAAGACGAACAATGTCATCAATTTCATCAAGCATCATGTCATATACCGACACGGCGTGCCAAGAAGGATCATTCATGACAACGGTCCACAATTCATAAGCAACGCTTTCATCAAGTTTTGCGGTAAGTTCAAGATTGAAGATGTTTCGTCAACAGCTTATTATCCTGCTGCGAATGGATTAGCTGAGGCGTTTAACAAGATGATCATTAAGATCCTGTCAAAGCTCGTGAAGACCAATAAACGAGACTGGGATGATAAACTCGGTGAAGCACTCTGGGCTTATCGCACCACCATACGCATACCTACGGGAGCTACCCCATATTCGTTAGAATACGGATGTGAAGCTGTGCTGCCATTGGAGATTCAAATCCCATCCCTTCGGATCGCTCTCGCAACTGAGATGACAACCGAAGAACAACATCAAAAACGTCTCGAAGAACTCGAAAGGTTGGATGAAAAACGCTTGGAAGCCTAACAACAAATTGAGTTTTATCAAGCCAGAATATCTAGGGCTTTTAATAAAAGAGTCCGACAGAGAAGCTTCAAGGAAGGAGATCTGGTCCTCGCTGCTCGCCGGCCGATAATCCTCAACTCCAAGAAGAAAGGTAAATTCGAACCCAAATGGGAAGGACCGTTTGTGATAGACACAGTCTACTCAAACGGTGCATATCGCCTGATTACTCAAGAAGGCGACAGTCAATTAATACCAATAAATGGGAAGTTCCTGAAAAAGTACTATCCCTAGTACATACAGGATAACTCATTCACTGGGAAGTTCCTTGAAGAATATTACACTTAATATTCTAGAGGATAACCCAAAATTATTTTCACCACCAAAATCCCTCACTGATCAATTTCAATTGACAGTGAGTTCACCAAAAATGCCTTTCTGGCCCTCTTGATTCTTTCCATGAACAAGAGGTCCACTTTCAGTTCAGAGTCCCCTTTTGATAAACGAAAGAACTCCCTTCTTTTTCTCTTTGGTTAAGCCTTCTCATGGTTATAACCTAAGTTGAAATTTCATTTCGATAAACGAAAAACCCGTCTTCAGTTTAGATAACCAATCCTATAAAAGGCAAGTTTATCTAGATTTTTCCAGATTCTCGGAGTGGAGATCCCACTCCTAGTTTCTTTTGAACTGGAAACCCAAAATTTGTGCCTCACAGGTATGGAAGTTTATCCCGAATCCTAAGCAGGGATAAGTCTGCGCCTAACACGCGCTGCCGGTTAGTCTTTTTTCCGTAGAAAAAGACACCAGAGTTCGATTCTGGGGTATTCTATCCTGAAACCTAAGCAAGGATAAGTCTGCGCTTAAACCGCGCTGCCGGTTAGTTCTTAACCGTAAAAAAGAACACCCGTTCACATATTCAACATTGTGGCAGGTTGTTATTAATAACACCAAAATCCATACCTTGCACGCATGGGGAATTTCATCCTGAATCCTAAGAAAGGATATATCGACGCCTAACACGCGTCGCCAGTTTAGTCTTTCTCCGAAGAAGAAGACACCAGAGTTCGATTCTGGGGTATTTTATCCCGAAGCCTAAGTAGGGATAAATCAGCGTCTAATATACGTTGCTGGGTAGCCTATTCCCGTAACAATGGCGAAGTCTATGTATTCGAAGTCATAGCAATAAGTCTCAGAGGATTCAATCTCTGAGCACAACGTCACATGCGAACGGACTTAAAACAATCTGCATGCTAGCCCGATTCAAACGGTAATCGGTAAAGGCTAATCAAATCCGTTGAAGACTGGGGGTTGGCCAAAAATCTTAAAGTCAACACCTAACATATGTCGCCGGGTAGCCTATTCCCGTAACAATGGAGAAGTCTATGTATTCGACATCATAGCACAAATTCTCAGAGAATTCAATCTCTTAGCACAACGTTACATGCGGAACGGATTTAGACAATTCGCATGCTAGCCCGATTCAAACGGTAATCGGTAAAGGCTTATCAAACCCGTTGATGGCTGAGGATTTGCCAAAAATTCTATGAGTATTATGGTCAATCATTTCAAACAGAATGAGGAATCATAATAAAGATAAAGATAAAAAAACCAGTTTCACTAAGAGAATCAAAAGTCAAAGTATTCAGCAAACGAAATCATACATCAAGCCCGTGGCTAAAAATCTGCTGACTAAACTTAGACAGCTTCTCATCGTAAGCTTGCCTAAGCTCATCCTGCAACTCGGCTCTGATGGATTCTTCAGTCGCGGCTAAAGTCTTCGCAGCGACCTTCTCTGTCTCGACCAGCTTCTGCTTCAAGGACTTCAGCTCATCAGATAAAGCAGTATGTGCTTGCTGATCCTCTATCTTCGTCATCTGGAGAATACTCAAAGTCTCCTCTTTTTCACGGAGTTCTCTGCGGAGCTGGTCTATCTGGGTCTCATAAGAGGCAATGGAAGAATCAAGCTCGTTCAGTGAAGATGACCTAATAGCAAGGTTAGCCTCAACTCGATCTACCCGGTCCCGCTGCACCTGAATCTCGAGCTCATCAAGGATCCGAGTATCGCGCCATGTCTGTAAGCGCGTATCCAACTCGGCAGCAATGAATGAAGAGGCGCTTGCATCCCGGAGCTCGCGAAACATCTGAAGCTCACGCTCTAGGCAATCGAGATCATCAACTATAGCCTTCGCCAGATCCGGGTATCCTGCATCCCTTATTGAATTTATTTTAAGATCAAGGAATGGCTTAAACTGGTGAAGGGAAAGTCCGTTGTGGAAGAGTTTGCCGATCATGGCATTCACGAAGGAGAAGAAGGAGCGGACTTCTATGCAGATGACGATCTTCTCAGGGTCATTGTCAGATAACAACTCCTTCACAAGGGCGTGAAGCCGAGAAGAAAACTCTACACAAGAAGGAGAAATTCATCAAGAAAATCTTAATAAGGAAGTAAATGACATTTCTCAGTTGCTTAATATATACCTTCCGCCCCTTGGGTCACTGGGGGTAGTGGAGGTGTAACGGCTGTGGGTGTATCAACTGGTGTATTTGGTCTCACAGTCGGCTCAACAGAATCAGTCTCGACAAAAGCTCCTGTCAAATATAAAACAGAATTCTCAGATGCATCACATTATAGCTGCATATATCTCTAGGAAACTGGTCATCAATCTGAGGAGAGCCATACATGAAGTGGAGCATAGGAGTGTCCACAAACAAGCCTTCCTCGTCGAAATCACCAGTCGAGAAATCTGACACAAGAGGATATAAGTACGAAAGGAGAATAAAGAGACTACAACCAATAGAAATGAGTTACCTCTTATAGGTGCGTCAGCCTCTCTATTCCCAGGATCCATGTTTGCCTCCTGCAAATTATCTAAAAGAGCGAGAAGCACAGAGACAATCAGGGAATGTACAAATTCCGAATCATTCAACTCCTCTGTGTATTGTTAATGATAGATGTACCTGGATTCATCGAGCCGGGTCCTACATTGACGGTCTCCCTAATGTCGCCAGCTTCTGCAGGCCTTTCTACCTAGTGCGGTGAGTCGGGCTCACCAGAAGATGTAAAATCATGAAAAACAGGATCATGACTCATCGAAGGTCTCGCCTGGGAAGAAGGACGGAACTCTTTATCTTGGTCAGCTGTGGTCCCTGAAACATCAAACCATTGTCAGGCTTAATAATTCTGGAAGATAAAAGGAAAGAGTAAGAAACTGACCTCGTTCAGAACAGTCCTCGTGATCTTCAAGATCTCCGCCTGAAGCCTCATCAGCAGAATGAAAGATCTTCTTTCCCTCTTCGTCAATCCGACGAGTCTTGTGCCGTGCCCTTTGTGATCGAGCATTTTCCCAAATCATACGAGAATCAACCTGAGAAGCCTCCTCAGCCTCTAGCTCTGCAATCGGCTTCACGGGGATAGTTTTATTAGCTACTAACAACCACTTGCAGCTTAAGAAGGTGAGGTTCAACTGCCGCTCAACACTCGGGAGACTGAACTTAGCACCAGTACAGCCCGTCACAGTCCACAACCATGCACGAAGACCGTCCACCAAACCGCCGTGGGTCCGAAGCTTCTGACGTGGATTCCCAACATAAAGCTGATCATAGCCAAACTGGTGAGCGAATCGGCATGGTAGGTATGGCTCTATGAAACACTGATTCCTCACCCGGAAAGTCAGATAACCCGGCCTGATGTTCACCAGCCAGTTAAAGCAGCCGATGTCTAAATGAGTTCGATACCCCCTCGGCTTTTCCTCATCAATCAGACACTCGCCGTATCGGCCGGAGAACTGTGGAAAGCAAGTGGAAAATGCCCAACACTTGTGGACCTGTAGCTGCAGTCTGATGTCAGGGAATCCTCGCCCCTCCCACTTGCCATTCTCAAACAACTGTAGTAGGGGAACGGAGGGGTTTGTGGCGTTCGGAACTGACATCATATCAGAACGATGAAGGACGAACCAAGCCATCAAATAAGTGTACGGAAGCTCCACCTTAATAGTAGGAATCTGAGCCGGTGATTCACTTTCCTTCCGTATAAAAGCACTAGAAATCTGTCGAAGCCCTCGATGAATGTTAGCCACCATCACTGGAAGAAGCGAAAGTTCCTTTTTGTAGGCAAGCTGAACTGCTGGGTAGAGCACTTCCAAGGGCAAAGCGTCAGCAGACTAATACGGGACCACACATTTCTTTAACCAGATAGCAAGATAACCGGCAAGAAGGGTCATCGGTCGAATCGGTGCGGTCGCATGCCATAAGAATGATTTAAACTTAGTCCCTGCAGGAAAGCCACTCTCAGGACCACTAATGGTATAGGAATGAGCGCCAATCTTCTTCAATAGATTATTCACCCCTGAAGGAGTGAGTGGTGCCAGCTCGCAAATAGCATCGCCGGAGTTGCTCTCTAGATTTCTGAACAAGTAGAATGCAAACTGCTTCAGACTCACGAATGACGTAGTCCTCTTCGCTAAAGGCTCAGACTGCGCCAAAGCAATATGATAGTGACATGTAAGATCCCATAAAGTCTCATAGCGGTCGGGCATGCGATCCTTCAGCTGACTCAATTCTTGGTTGGAGGGAAAGTATTCCTGATACAACATCTGTCCCATGGGCAAACCAGAAATCCTGTGCATCTCATGGAGGGCTAAGCCCAACTCCCCTTGCCGGATCAGAAAAGTATTCGAATCTGGAGTATAAAGCTCGCACAAAGCAAAGAAATGCTTCGCGCTAACAGGTAAACCATACATGGTGGCACGAACGGCTGCAAATAGACCACAAGCGTGCAACTCCTCGCTCCATCGGCTCAAGACGTACTTCGTCATGCGAGTCCACCAAAGCTTGTCCAAAGAATGGACCCAACCATAAAATCTGTGACGCGTCGCAGGCATCTCCCGTCCTCCAAAGAATGGACCCAACCATAAAATCTGTGACGCGTCGCAGGCATCTCCCGTCCTAAAGCAGCGAGGCGATTCTTCAAAGTAGAAGCAGAGGCACGAAGCTCGTTACGCGGCGGTGCATCCAACCCCAATACTCCAGGATGCAATCCAGTGATATGACTCCTGCTCGAACCAGGAGCTGCCTGATGAGTGATATAGCCACAGTGAACGCTCTCATGCTCCTCCGTCAAACGCCACGACATCTCCCGTGTCACAGCCTGACGCCTAAGCTCAGTCAACGAACGATGCCGAGGAATGCTCGGCAAATATATGAAACCACTGCCAGTTTTATGGAGCCACTGCTCGGCGTCAATAAACACTGCATCCGGGTCTTTGGCAGAGTCACCAAATAAAAAGTCGGTCTTCTTGAGAGGCTGAATAGAATTGGCATCCTTCACGAAAGGCGCATCTGTAATCAACTGTCGAAGAGTTCGATGTCCACCTTCCTTCACCACTTGGGCAACCTCTGTCGACGTGCCAGAAACAAACTGAGGAGTAACTGGAATAGGGGAAAAGTCGTCAGAAGTCGAATAATACTCGCCACGACGCCCGTACACTGCGTGAGATGAGAACGCTCCAGAAGGATATTCCACTGGAAGCAAACATTTAAACATTTGTTAGTCTCAATTATAAAAGGAAGTTGAACTCATCCTACGAATAGGTAAGATAGAGTCACTGCCTTATAAAGGGTGAGACGATTTGGCCACATTACGCACTTATAAGATAGGGTATATCGACAATATATCCCTACCTTATAAGGCACAATGCAGCGTCAAGACGCCTCCTTTATTTTGAGATATGGTTTTGACCAAGCAAAACATATCTTTAAAGCGTCGATCCTCACCAAGGAGAATCAAGGCTCTTCCCGATTGTCTCACCAAGGAGAACAACGTGGGGTAAAAAGGACCAATTTGTAAATTTCTAAGAAAAAATGGACTAATTTGTAAATTTCCAAAAAATAGCTCACCGGCATAAGAGGGAGGCGCGCCATCGGCCGACGCGGTAGAGGATTGATCCCTTGCAATACGAGACATGATGACCTGCAAAATAAATTAAGGGATCAGATCCAGAAAAAAGTTCCCCTTTTTATTGCAATTCTACCCCCCTGAAGAACGAGCTCGGGGCGCCAAATCATAATTCTAACCCTCACATGCAATCCCACAAGTTCATAAATTGAATTAAGCATGAAATATACTAAAATTGTGAAGGATTTACCTGAGGAAAAGCTCGTGGATCCAATAAAAATCAGATCTTGAAAGAGGCTCGAACCACGCGCTCGAGGGGCCTGAGAGAAATTCTAAATATGGAAATTTTGAGGGATTTCTCAGTCAAAGATCAAAAGGAAGGACGGATTTAAGACATATATGAAGATTTGAGGAAGAACGGATGCACGAGGGAAGAGAAATCCAAAAATAGGGGAGAGAGGGGGGCCGGCCCTAATGAGGAGAAAAAGACCTCTTTTTATAATGTTGAACCAAGCCTAGTTGAACCAGACCAGACCAAGTTGAACCGGACCAGACCTGGTTTAAACCAAAATTCAAAATTAGAGCTGAACCGAGTGTCAAAACAACTTCAAATCGCCCGACGGTTCAGTCCATTATTTATTCACTCCTCTCCCACACATTCGAAAGAGTCGGAAGATTTTTTGAGCCGAATTACTGCCTTTTTTGGCTCATTATCAAGCCGGTTTAGCTCATTCGGACACAAAAATTACTCCAATAAGGTATATGAGTATAAACTGTTCCCTATTTTTTTTTGGTTGAGAAGTTCCTGGAGAATACTTTTCTAAATATTCTTAAGGATAACTCAACAATACTACGCCAGACAACGCGTCGCAAGTAAAGACTCAACGCCAACATTCGAGGGTCAGTTCTATGTTGAACCAACAAACATGAGCTAAAGATCATAAAATCAGGAATCGACTTCAAATTTGAAATTCCGACAACGGTCAGACAATAAATGCAGCACCGAAAACCTCACAGACATTCGACAAAGCACCGAATAGCCTGAAGGACTGAAGGAATCAAGAATAGAAGCCACTCCAAATATCCCGAAGGATGGGACAATCATATCCAAAGTATTCCAGACTCTTCTATAAAAGAACGAGACTGAAATATTTTGGAGGGGGTATCTGTAGGCATATAAAATTGCTTATAGGTCCCTTAATACAGCTCAGCACAAACCGACGAATCAACGAGGCGACGAGGTTAACGAATCGCACGCAAACAACGGAATAAATCCACTCACGTGCGGAATCAAGCTAACGGGTTAAAGAATCAACGAGTCATTCATCCAAGGGCGGACTCGGACGAATCACGATTGAATCAAGATCAATTTCAAACTCGAACTCAGAAGTGGATTTACTGCCATATCAGGAATCCGATCAACGAATCGAGTCCGAACAAGTCAACCACATAACCGAATCACGGACAGAACCGAAAGACGGAAAACGACAGAACCCAAATACCTATAGGGGCTCGGCCAAAACCGAGCCACCTATAGGTGGCTCGGCCCAGATCTGTGCGCGGGGACAGTTCAGAGAGCCTATAAATAGGAGGCCTAGGCTCATTTTTCAAGGGTTGGAACTTTTGGAGGCGAAGCTCTGCTGGATTCAAGGCTCAGAACTAAGAAAGATTGAAGCTTTGGGACTTTGAAGACTTGCTCATCCAGATCCGGTGCTCGGCGATCGTCAACGCCAAATAAGGCAAGAGTTCGAGAGGAACCGGATCTCAAATTGGATCTCAGATCTACGCAGGCATACTCCGGATCAAAGCTTGGTCTTTGATCCCGAGATTTGGGCGATTATTTCCTTGGTGAAATAATCCTCCCCGGCTATTATTTCCTTCGTGAAATAATACCCGTCGTACTGCGTAGATCCGACCGGATCTAGATCTCACGGTGGTCCACGGATAAACCCCGGCGCAGGCAAACAACCCACGCAAGCGAGCGACCGCAAAACAGGAGCTTGCGATTTGTTCGACACAAAAGGAGAAAGTTGTAATCTTTTTTTATTTTATTTTTTTCTTTGATTTTATTATAACCGGATCTTACAAAAAGACCGGATCTTTGTAACTCAAAGAGCTGTTACTTGAGATGACAATGAAATCAACAATGAAGAAAGACACGATTTTCACCGCGAACAACTGTTGGAGTGAACGGCAGTCGATCGTGAAAATCTCACGGTCGACCGCGAGCCACTTTCGAGGCTCAGAAAATTCTAGAAACTTTGACGGTCAACCGTGATGGTCGACCGTGGGAATTTTTGAGCTGACGGTCGACCGTGGCGGTCGACCATGAAAGTTGCTGTTGGCTCCACAGGTTAAAAACAAAGGCGCGGTTGACCGTGACGGTCGACCGTGAACTGACATATGAGAAAACAAGTTTGAAAGTTAATTTTCTAATTTTAAAATCCCGTTTAAAAATATCAAATAAATTTTAAAAATATAAAACTTTGAGGAATGATTGTAAACATGATAATAAACATGCTACAAAGACTGGTTTTCAAAAAGGACCTCCCAAATAAAAAATATCATCATTTTATAAAATAGTTCAAAACATGAAAATGTGAACATGAAAATGTGAACATATGAGTTTTGACATTTTAGCTTAACCATATTTTAAAATAATACAAAATGATTTTATACACTTGAAGAAAGATGTAAACTATTGTTATGAAGTCTATAAACAATGAATATAGTATTTTCACAAATACAATAGAATATGAAACATATGAATATGAATATATATTTTTTCATATCTATGAAATTAAACCAAACCAATTTATCCATGTAAAAACAAACATGTATGAATATCAATATTTATTTATATGCTAGTAAAAACTTTGTTTGTGGATAAACCAAAATCCAAAATGTGTACACACATATACATATATATATACATAGAAACCAATAAAATGTGTGTGTATATGATATTGAGCTTAAAGTACTTAACATACATAATATAACACCTAAACTAAATTATCCAAGCTATGATCTAGATCTTCAATAAGCTCTTCTTGGTAATCTTGCGGATGAAACTTGAACTTGGATCTTCAACTTGAATTGTATGGCTTCACTCCATAATTCCGCCAACCTCCATTGGATATGATCGTGAATATGCAATTCCATCCATCCTCCAACATGTTGTTTGTCTACAATAAATAGATAAACACAAACACTAGATAAACAATATTAGTTGTAAATTATTTGTTAAACATCATCAAAACAAGAAGGCCAACAGAAGATTCTACAGCGATTTCATGTTAGCATGGATACAAAGCCAGTTAGTGTACCTTTGGGAGCCCATTTGAAACTTTCAGCTGACCTTTCACCAAAGACAGTTGAAGATTAAGAGTTGATGTCAAAGACTCCATATGCGAGCGCGGTTGGGAGCTTGATGTATGTGATGGTATGTACGAGACCGGACTTATCACAGGCGGTGAACATGGTTTCGAGATACATCCAGGAGTGGGTTATTGGGACGCCATGAGATGGATTTTGAGGTACATTCGAGGTACGCTCAATGTTGGTTTGGTTTATGAGAGGGGCACTACAGGTGGGCAGTTATGCATTGGTTATGTTGATTTGGATTATGCCGGGGATTTGGATAAGCGCCGGTCTACGACAGAGTATGTGTTTACTTTGACTCGTACGCCGGTGTGTTTGAGATGTACCTTACAGTCGACGGTGGATTTGTCTACGACGGAGGCAGAGTATATGGCAATTACAAAGGCTGTGAAGGAGGCTATTTGGTTTTAAGGACTTTTGGAAGAACTTGATATATCGCAGCGGTCCGTCACTATTCATTGTGATAGCATGAGTATTATCTATTTGGTGAAGAATCAGGTTTTTCATGCGAGGACGAAGCATATTGACGTTCGTTATCACTTCGTTCAAGATGTTCTTAAAGATGGCGATGTGGAGATTGTGAAAATCTACACGAAGGATAATCCGGCGGATATGCTCACTAAGGTGGTTCCGAGTAACAAGTTTGATCATTGTCGAAACTTATTGCACATTCTTGATTGTTGAGGCCGTTGACGGCCATTTGGATGAACTACGGGCGGCTTGATCCATTGGGAGAGGGGGTACGTAGGCAACCACATTGATGCAGCCGAATTTGGTGAGACGACGCATTTGTGCTCATGTTGGTATCGGCTCAGTTCTGGGAATACTTCGCCGAGGTGGAGAATTGTTGGATAGCAGTATTCCTAATCTAATTTGGTAACATGAGGTTATTAGGATTCCTAATATATTTTGGTAACATGAGGTTATTAGGATTCCTAATATATTTTGGTAACATGAGGTTATTAGGATTCCTAATTTGTTTTGTTTTTAGTTTTAGGATTGCTAGTCTGTTTTGGTTTTAGTTTCTCTATATATATGGAGATTAGAATCAATCATCAAAAGGGAGGAGAGTTGTAATCAGAGATTAGAGAGACTTTTGAGCATTGTGAGAGGGAGATATTGTGAGCAAGTTGAAAGCTTTGGTTGAGTATTAGTTTGTGAGTTTTGTGAGATTGTAACTCTTTGTACTCTCTTTAATTTAGTGGAATCTCCCCATCCTCTCCCCGTGGACGTAGGTAATTTACCGAACCACGTAAAATTAGTTGTCTCGTTATTTGTGTGATTTGTAATAGTTTATTTAGGTTCCCTCGACAAGTCAGTCCTAGAACTAATGAGAGAAAGAGCTGATATCCCACTTTGTTGAGATATTTTGCTTAAGGTTTTTGTTCCCTTTGTGAAACGAGAATTCCTATTGCGACCCCACTATCTTGTTGTGCTACCGAAGTGCTGTCGAAATTTCCGCTGCACGCAACATTGTATACTAAAAAGATTATAAAGTATCTATTTTTTATACAACAAAGGAAGTTTACCGATTCCTTGAAAATTATAATGAATAGCTGCATAAGAGATGTAGTTTTCAGGTTACATGGCGAGAAAATCTAGAAAAAATTCTTATGAAACTTACTAGCGTTTTACTTGTGCAAAAGCTTTACACTTTAGCCCCTCATCATCTTAAATTTTGCTAACTAAGTAACATCTTCCTTTTGTTTTTCTTTTTGCTTTTTTTTTTCTTTTCTTTTCCTTTTTTTGTTTGTGTGTATATCCAAGGTGGGGTCAATGTCCCCTTGGTCCCCACCTGGATCCACCCCCTCGTTAGGCAATCGTAGGTGAATTGGAAAGGCATCCGCTATATGCGCCATGGGATCCTTAATTTATATTATTGGTTACAAAGAACGTGTATAAATACTTCATTGGTTGTAGAGTTCATTGAATAAACCACTGTTATTAATACATAAGTAATTATAAGAATTCTCTACAATCGAGAATGTAACTCGATCTATGCTTGTAAAATACGAGCAACATGAACTATTTCCTCTCCTCTAGTTCCATTTGATATCCTTAATCCTTACTTCTTAAATATATAAAAAAAGCCGTAGCAGCTCGAGGTTTTGCGTAGCAATTGTAGTTTTTGCGTAAATTTTTTTGGATTACTTTGCCCCTCCTAATTTGCAACCATCATGCACACTACCAACTAGAACAGATACGATTGCAAGCTAACCTCATTCATTGCTAACAATTCACAGAAACTCACCGCCTTAAACAATTGCATCAATCAAAGCTTCAGTGGTCCATAACTTCCTTGCAATATGCTCTCTCCCTTTGATCTCACTGGTATTCTTTAAACAAATGCAATTATCCAAACCTCATCCCACTTATATATTAACTCTCATGATTAATCCCTCAACCTATAACTGTTGGGGTAGCCTCAAAATGTGCACTACAACAAATGTTATAAAGTATGTTACATTTTTTTTTATCTCCATGTGACATATTTTTGTGTCGCACACAGAGCATGACACATACCAAAAGTGTTGTTAGAACATATGTGGAGAACGTCTTTCTATACATATGAGAATGTATCACAAAACTCACGACATATACATATGTCGAGCGTGGTGACATATAGAAGTGTCACAAAACTTGTGACACATATACGTGTCAAGAGTGGTGACACATAGTTTGTGTCTAGACCACTAAAGCTATAAAGAGCATCACAATTCAACACTATAACCTCCTAAAAAGTCACTCATCCTAGGATTACTCTCACCAAAGCACACTTAACTATGAAGTTTTTTAGCTTATACACTATCATAAATTTTTAATTATCATTATAATTACTATCTAAAATTTATTATTTAAGCCCATTAATAGATCTTCTCACAATCCATGTTAGACTATTAGCCCTTTTCAATTATATTTAATTATATGTCTAATGACACAAATATGTGTCGTGATTTGCTATACTTTTATTTGCGTCATTATTGTTTAATATTTTGTAAATAAAGTGACACTTTTGTATGTGTCAAATAATAAGTGTGGATACTACAACTTTTGTTATAGTGGTGGTAGTAATATTTAGTTTGTCTTGTACACAGTGCATCTAACATCTATATATGCTACTATATGATGAACATAGTATGGTAGTAAAAGTTGGATGAGTTATATAAATTGGAGGGTAAATTGGTAAATTTGCCGAAGTTATTTTTTTCCTCCTTTCATTTATTTTCATTCTTATTTTTAGAAGATTCTAAATCACGACATGTGAATAGGATTTAAACTCACATAATTAAGATTATAATTTTAAAAGAATTATTTGTTTTCTTTCTTTTCTTTTCTTTTTTCCTTTCTTAATTTATAGAACATTCTAAATCATGAAACGATAATACCTCATAATTTAATTGCAATATCTCCATTTTTTTTCTTTTTTTTTCTTTTTTTTTCTTTTAATCACTTATGCTAAATGTATTATCCTCAATTAGGAAATTACTCAACAAAATTATGTTAAGAATAAATTTAATTGCTTAATAACGATATCGATATGAGATGCATTTTCTATGTAGAGTTTCATAATAAAATTGCATAAATTTAATCATCATCAAACTACTACTATATGAAGATGGAAGACTAATCATATCATTGAATATTTTTGCACGTACATGGCACATGCCAGTGTGCTAGTAATAAGAAGTGGCATAATTGTGTGCATTCATCCGCTTGAATTTATGCAGTATCTCAATTGAAAGGTTAAATTTTCAAATTAGACCATATTAGTAATTTATTTTTAAAAAATGACCCCTTTGAGATTTAATTGTCATTCCCTTTGAGATTTAATTGCCATTTTCGACTTAGTTTTAGCCACCTGGCTAAAACTGGGTCAAAATGACAAATAAAGTTTAAAAACTTCACGATATTTAAAATTCGTGAAGTTTAGTGCATGATTAACCATGTTAATGAAGCTACAAAAGAAATACACTCAAACTTGACGGGATTTTATATCTTGTGAAGTTGCAAGCCCATTTTTACAGAGACCTCGATATGAGCTCTCTGGCAGATGCTCCCTGCAACTTCACAAGATTTCAAATCCCATGAAGTTTGGTTGTAGTTTCAGATGGCTTGGTCTATTTCGTGATTAGGATGAATATTTTATCGACTAAACTTCATGGAATTTTAAATCTCGTGAAGTTTTTGATTTTTATTTACTATTTTCAATTTAGTTTTAGCCAGATGGTTGAAACCAGGTCGAAAATAGTAATTAAATTTTAAAGGAGTCGATTTTTAAAAATAAATTTCTAATAGGGTCTATTTTGAAAATTTTGTCCTAAATGAAATCCTACACAAATAGAAATGTATGCAAAGGAAGTAGGGGTGCTAAACCATATCTATATCCGAGGAAGTATCTGTAACCATATCCGTTAGGATACATATATGGTTACTCAAATCTATAACCGATGGGATATGGTTACAAATATGGTTTTGTAGTGAAATATCTGTATCTGTATCTGAGATATCCGCATACATATTAGTAGTATTCTTACGCTAGTTTTGATTCTTAGATTATGGATTTGTGGTTAATTGTGATGATCAAGATGTCTAATCTTAGCTTTTCAATTATAATTAACATATTAACGAACCGTTTTGTATCACAACTATGTTTTTCTCAATGCTATCTAGTTTTCTTATATCCGTTTTGTGTCCGCATGCATATCAGCTTATATACCCGCATCTATATCTGTAACCGTATCCGATTATAGCGGATATAGATATAAATTTTCCTTACCGAGATTATCTATATCCATATGTGTATCCGAGATGGGTAAACAGATATGAATACGATAAGCATCATATCTTGAAGTGTCTGTTACAGCTGGAGAAAGCATGTCCATGGCATGTGCCTCTTTACTAGCATCTTTATAGTCACCTGCAAGACACGTGCCTCTTTACTAGTATCTCATAGCATAGGGTCCTTTTTATAGATATTTTTTTCCTTTCAAGGATGTGTTCAGAGAGAGGGGAAAAAAAACCATGCCATAGTCTATGAAGGACTATCTTGGATAATCATAGAGACCTCTAATATGTATTTTAAAGTTAGATAATTGTGTTAAATATTGTATTCTGATTATTGATATTGGTTATACTTCTGAGAATATGTAGTAAAACAATGAGTAATTTAAAGCTGATGATGCGATGATGCAATTCTCCTAATTTAATTTTCTATGGAGAGACCTTTATTGGACATGCTGTATCTGCATACAAGAGAGAGACTTGGGGACGGGGAATGATTGGTGATCTTGTGTAATCCACTCGGGATATAGTCCATTATAAGTGAATTAAAATTTTTAATTGTTGATAAAAAAGGATAGTTTTATAATCAACACGTTTTTTGTTAAAATAACAAAAAAAATTAATAGTGTTACTTGAACTAATTTATCGTACTATTAATTGTTAATAATAGTATAATAAAATTATAAAATATTTATAGTACTAAATTATTTAAGAACATAATTAAAATATTAAAGTAGATAAATATTTTATAGTATATAGATAATATAATTATTTTAATAGTATTACTTGAACTAAGAATTATAATATTAAATAAGGTAAATTATAGTATACCCACATGAACTTTCAGCATTTTGTAGTAAATAGTCTCTATAAACTTTTGAAATGACATTAAACCCCTAATAACTTTCTACAAAAGCCCCCAATATCTTTTAGATATATTACACCAAACCCCCAATAACTTTCAAAATGCATTTTTATGCTATTTTCTTGTTCTAATTTATAGATTATCTGCAAAATTTAGAAAGTTATTGGGGACTTCTTTGAAACAGATAAGTCGCTAGGGGTTTAGTATAATTTTAAAAGTTCATATCGCCTGAAAGTTCATAAGGGTTTTGTGTAATTTATCCAATTAAATAATTAATGAGAAGTAACTATTACAATATGTTGCATATATCAAGTGTAACTATATAAGGAACATCAAGAAAAATCTAGCAAGATTAATGCAGCTTAGTTAATTTAGAGTTAAGTTAACAACTTTTAAGTTGGAGGGGCATATTTAAGAGAACTTATAAAATTGGTAGTTTTTTAAGAGCAATTTCAGATTTGGGAACTTATTTTAAAAAAAATGTTAACATTGGGCGATTATTATAAGAAAAACATTCAATTACAATAACTGCACAATAATAATCTTATTATACAATTTATCTATTAATACATACTTTTACTATTCAACAAAAAAAAACAAAACTTAAAGCAAGTACATTCATGTGCAAAACACGTGTATTATACTAGTCTTAGTAAAGTATCTAATGATGTGTCGATGAGCACAACGTGGTGTATCTATATACAAAGATAATAGGCTGCATGCACATGGATTTGCGTAGATAATAGGCTTCATAGGTATGGATATGGATCCTTTTAAACTAGAAGAAATTTGCAAAATAGACCTATTTTGCTAAATATTTAGCAAAACAGACCGTTTTGCTAAATATTTAGCAAAACAGACCGTTTTGTTAAATATTTAGCAAAATAGACATCTTTTTGGCTAACATGCTAAAAAGATGTCGATTTTGCAAAATAGACCATTCGAAACATACGGGACTAGTAATCCCGTATGATTTAATGGGAGATTAAATCATACGGGACTACTAGTCTCGTATGTTTTAAATGGTCTGTTTAGCAAAATCAACCTCTTTTGGCCTGTTGGCAAAAAAAAATCTATTTTGCTAAATATTTAGCAAAACGGTCTATTTTGCTAAATATTTAGCAAAATAAGTCTATTTTGCAAAATTTTCCTTTAAACTATCACTTTGATAGCAGAAATGGTAGTTATAAATTCATCTAGGTAAGGGTGTTAATGGATCAGATAATGCTCGGATATGATATCTACCATATTTGTATCTGTTTACTAATCATGAATATAGATACAAATATGCCTCCATAAGAAAAACTCATATCCACATATGTTAAAACTAGATACGGGTACAAATATACATGTGGATATACACATAGATAGGAAGCAGATATGAGAAAACTAGATATATCGAAAAAATGTTGTTTGTAAGATATAAGAGAGTTCATTAATATGTTTGTTATATATGAGAAACTAATAATATATATTTTGATCATCAACATAAGTCTCATAAACATTTTTTTATTTTTGATAACCCAGACTGGAATGGAACCGAAGACTATGGGAGCTATAGTGAAACCTCTCGACCGTGTAGGTTACCCGTGGTGGGTTAGTCTCAAATACATTGATCTAAGGACTAAAACAACTACAGCTATATGATCAACATATATTTAGATATTTCAGATACAGATTCGGATATTTCGCTATATAACAATATTTTATTGGCCATAGATTTTAGCAACCATATTCGTATCTATGTCAGTATGCAAATGAAATAGAGTATTTGTTTAAAAAATAACTCACTATTAAATTGAGAAGAGCTGCTAAAATAAGATACTAACGATGAGAATCTATACTATTATATAAAAACAGTGTGAGCGTAGTAAAAAAATGTACCAAAGGTGAGCATAATCTTATTTCAACTATAATTGGGAGGCCAAAAATGTAATTTAACAAGTGGCTTTTGTGTTTTCTTTTCCTTTCATTCTTTTTTATTTTCTAGAATCTTCTATATCATATAAAAAAACTCTCTTTCTTTTTTTCTTTGATGTAATTCTTTATTTGGTTTCTAGAATATTCCATACCATACAATGTCATGAACATGGGAATTAGATATACGTAATTACATATTATCCATTATATTTTTGGTTCTAAAACAAATATAAATGAAAACTATAAGTTTCTTTTAGAAAAAGAAGCGCAACACACAAAAAAAAAATCAAAGAATGTCAAAGTACAAAATATTAACATAAGTTTTTTCTTTGAAAGTTAGAAGTTTTGTGCATGTGGCATGTGCATTTATTATTGCACAACAAAAGAAATAAAACTTGTACAAACAACATTAATATTGATAAAACCTTGTCTTTTCCTATGATATAAAAGGATAGTTTCTTCAAAATTTAAGACCTCACATTATAATCAGATCTACTATATATTTTTGGCATATAGAAATTTAATAAAAAGTAATTTTGTTTGAGCGTGCAGCAACGCTAGCAATAATAATAATAATATCAAAATTTTAAGACATTTCTCGTTAGCAACACAACGGAAATAGTATTTTCTTGAACACTAGAAGACCGGAAGGTAGAGACATGTGAAATCAACATAAAAGGCTCAATTGCACTTAAATGCCCCGTAGTTTCCCCTACTTAGTACTTATATACTCTTTTGTTTTTGGCAGTATTTATATATTCTAAAATTTTTAAATCTTGCATTTATATACTCTTTTTTTTGCAGCACTTATATGCATTAAAGTTTTTAAAACTTGTACTTAAATATCCTAAAGTTTTTTAAATTTGCACTTAAATACCATTAGTTATGCCAATTGAAGGGTATTTAAATGCAAGATTTAAATACTTTAGGGTATCTAAGTGCCAATTTTAAGAAATTTAGGCTATTTAAGTACATGTTTTAAAACTTTAAGGTATTTAAGTGCCAAATTTAAGAACTTTATGTTGGCCTTCTTGTTTTGATGATGTTTAACAAACAATTTACATCTAATGTTGTTTGTCTAGTGTTTGTGTTTTCCTATGTATTATAGACAAACAACGAGTTGGAGGATGGATGGAATCGAGCATTCACGATCATATCATATGGAGGTTGGCGGAATTGTGGAGTGAAGCCTACGCAATTCAAAGTTAAAGATACAAGTTCAAGCTTCATCCGCAAGTGTACCAAGATAGAGCTTCGTTGAAGATCAAGATTGCTTGGGTAATTTAGTTTAGGAGTTTATAATATGTGTGTTAGTACTTTAAGCTCAATCATATACACACATACACATTTTGGTTTTGTATATATATAGTTATATATATACATATATGTTTTGGTTTTCATGTTTACAAATATGAAATTACATATTTCATATTTATTATTGTGATTTGGTTTAACTACTTAGATATGAAACAAATATATTTTCATATATATACTCATATGTTTCATTTTCTATTGTATTTGTAAAAATATTGTATTCTTAGTTTTTAGACTTAACAATAATCATATACATATTTTATTAAGTCTACATAATCATTGTGCAAAGTTTCAAAACATGGTTTAGCCAAAATATCAAAATTCATATGTTTACATTTTCATATTTTGGCTTATTTTGTAAAATGATGATATTTTTTATTTGAGAAGTCCTTTTTGGAAACCAGTCATTGTAGCATGTTTATTATCATGTCTACAATCATTCCCCAAAGATTTACATTTTTAGAATTTATTTGATATTTTTAAACAGTGTTTTTAAAATCAGAAAAACAGTTTTCAGAACTTCATTTTCATATATCAGTTCACGGTCGACCGCACCTGTGTTCTTTCGTCAGTGGGCAGCAGAGAGTTTGTCAGTCGACCGCCGCGGTCGACCGAGATTTCCCACGCGTCGACCGCCACGGTCGACCGTCGAACTCTCTAGAGTCTTTTCTTTGTTTTTGTTGCTCCGCGGTCGACCGCCCGCGATATGACCGCCGTTTCAGCCCAAAGGCTAGTTTGTACAGAATCTTATATCCGATTCTGTGGGTTTTTGGTCTTTTCCTTTGGGGTTTTGGCTGAGATTTTGGGAGGCTATAAATACCCCCTTATACCTCAGTTCTTCAAAAAATCTAAGAGAATGATTTAAAAGATTTTAAACAAGGGTTTAAGTATTGTTTAAGTTTGTTTAAAGAAGCTTTTAAGCAATTGAGTGTTTTGGGTTTGTGGAATCAATTTCACAAGAGCTTGAGGAGATCTTATTGGTGCTTGAGCATCCAACCATCCTTCCTCAATCTCTTGATCTATTGAGAAGTTTTCTAAACTCTATTTCTAGCTTTATTTATAATTATTTGTTGATTATCATTCTATTAAGCTAGTCTATTTCTAGCTTTATTTATAATTATTTGTTGATTATCATTCTATTAAGCTAGTTTTTATATTGAGTTTAGATTTGATTTATCTCTTTGTTACACACACCCACTTGAACTTATTGTATTTGCATACATAGTATATTAGGGTTGTGAGAGATTGTAACTTTGAGTTGTGATTAATTGAGTTCTCCCCTTGTATGAGAGAACAAATCATTTATTGTTAGATTGTGAGATTGTAAGGTTTTTGGTGAGCTAGAAAACCGAGTGTGTTGTGAAGTTTTCGGTGAACTAGAAAATCGAGTGTGAGGAGTGAACGTTGTTCGGTGAGCGTTGAAAACCAACACTGTGAGGTGTAAACGTTATTCGGATGAGCGTAGAAAACCCGGTTGTGATAGTGGATTTCTCCCCGGGAGTGGGGAGCGAAGACGTAGGACGGAAGGTCCGAACTCCGTGATCATATCGTGTGTTTGAGTTTGCTTTGGCGCACTTAATCTTATGTTTATATTTTTTATCGCCATTGTCCATAGTTCATTATTTATATCATCCACTATCTAGTTCATTTTGTTTACTCTTGTATTAGTTTATATATCCTTGCATATATATTTCATCATATAGGATATATCTCATTGTTTACATTGCTTATCCTAGCTCATATATCTTGTTGTATTTCATACTTGCTAGGATAACTTGTTAATTATTTTTAATTGGCATAAAATCGGATTAGATTAGTATAAGACCCTAATCACCCCCCCCTCTAGGGTCTAACACTTTAGCGTATTTAAGTGTAAGTTTTAAAACTTTTGGAGTTCACAAGTGTTGCAAAAAAGTAAGGGTATATAAATGTAAGTTTAAAACTTAGAGTATGTAAGTGCTACAAAAAACAAGTGGGTATATAAGTGCAAAGTAGGGGATGTTGCGCGCAGCGGAAATTTCAGCAGCACTTCGGCAGCACAACAAGAGGGTCAGGTCACAATAAGAATTCCCGTCTCACCAAGGAAACAAGAATCTAAAGTAAAATATCTCAACCAAGTGAGATATCAGCTATTCCTCTCATCAGTTCTAGGACTGACCTATCGAGGGAACCTAAAAGCTATTACAAATCATACAAATAGCAGTACAACCAATTTTTACGTGGTTTGACAAATTTCCTACGTCCACGGGGTAAGGAGAGGGGAGTTCTACTATTAGAGGGAGAGAATACAACTAGGGTTTACAATCACTCAATCTAAACCCTCACATAAACTCTCAGATTCCTCAGACAAATATCTCTCTCAAAAGGATGTACAAAACCCAAAAAAAGCCTATGCTTTCCTTTTGCACCCGCCGCCAGTTTTCCCAAAACCCCTGCTGCGTCTGTTCCTTTTTCTTCTTGTCGCAGCCAAAAGAAAACCAACCGAAAGCAAATCCCTGCACTCCTTCGCTCACGAAAACCTAGGAATAAAGAAATATATATAGTAAAGTCGGGTGGGCCATCACCACGCAAAATCCCCTCACGCGGAAATGAGACATCCGCGTTCACGCGGCTTTGCTCCTGTTTGTAGCCCCACATGTGCCCCCCACATAATTGCGGTTCACAATTCTCCACATCGGTGAAGTTTTTCCAAAACTGAGCCGACACCAAAGTAACCAAATGTCACACTTGTTATATCCAGTACACCGTGAAACAATTCACGACAACGGACTCAATCCATAACAAGTCGAGAACCCGAATGAGAGTCCAAACAATCTCCCCCATCGAAACCAATACCGGCTGCATTATTAAGACTGCCTACGTATCCTCTTGCCTAAGGAATCAAGCCTCACGTAGTTCATCAAATGGCCTTCAACGTCCTCAACAATCACGAATGTGCAACAAGTTTCGACAATGATCAAACTTGCTGCTCGGAACCACCTTAGTGAGCATATCCGTCGGATTATCCTTCGTGTGGACCTTCACAATTTCCACATCGCCATCTTCAAGAACATCCTGAACGAAGTGATAACGAACGTCAATGTGCTTCGTCCTCCCATGAAAAACCTGATTCTTCGCCAAATAGATAGCACTCATGCTATCACAATGAATAGTGACAGACCTCTGCGATATACCAAGTTCCTCCAAAAGTCCTCGAAGACAAATAGCCTCCTTCATATCCTCCGTAACTATTATATACTCTTCCTCCATCATAAACAAAGCCACCGTCGACTGTAAGGTGCTTCTCCAACACACCGGCGTATGGGTCAAAGTAAACACATACCCCGTAGTAGACCGGTGCTTATCCAAATCCCCGGCATAATCCGAATAAATATAGCCAATGCATAGCTGCCCACCCGTAGTGTCCCGCTCATAAACTAAACCAACATTGAGCGTACCTCAAATGTACCTCAAAATCCATCTCACGGCGTCCCAATGACCCACTCCTGGATCGTGCATGTATCTCGAAACCATGCTCATCGCCTGTGACAAATCCGGCCTCGTACATACCATCGCGTACATTAAACTCCCAACCACGCTTGCATATGGAGCCTTCGACATTAACTCTCGATCTTCAACTGACTTTGGTGAAAGACCAGCTGAAAGCTTCAAATGGGCTCCCAAAGGTACACCAACTGGCTTCGTATCCATACTAACATGGAATTGCTGTAGAACCTTCTTCAAATAAGCCACCTGTGTCAAACAAATTCTGTCATTCTTCTTGTCTCTGCCGATCTCCATCCCTAAAATACGCTTCGCCTCATCCAAATCCTTCATCTCCAACTCCTTTAAAAGCTGTGTTTTCAACTCATCTATAGCAGATCTGGAAATAGAGGCAACCAACATGTCATCGACATAAAACAATAAATAGATGTACGCACCTCCTTTCAACTTGCGAAAATATACGCAAGAATCAAACTGGCTTCGAGTGTACGAATGACTAATCATAAAACCATCGAATCGCCTATACCACTGTCGAGGAGACTGTTTCAAACCGTATAGCGATTTCTTCAACCTACAAACCAACTTATCTTTCCCTGCAAGTCGGAATCCCAATGGTTGAGTCATATATATTTCTTCATCAAGATCACCATGAAGAAATGCCGTCTTCACATCTAACTGATCTAACTCCAAACCATACTGCGCCACCAAAGCTAGTAAAATCTGAATCGAAGAATGCTTCACCACCGGAGAGAAAACCTTATTATAGTCAATACCTTCCTCCTGTGCATAGCCCTTCGCAACCAACCTAGCTTTGAACCTCAATGGAGTGTCCTCAATGCCCTCCTTCTTCGTGTATACCCACTTGCAACCAATTGCCTTCCGCCCCTTTGGAAGCTCAACAAGCTCCCATGTATCGTTCTTATGAAGAGATTTCATCTCCTCCTACATAGCCACCTGCCACGAATCAGCCTCCGAACTCTGCTCGGTCTCTCTGAATATAGTAGGCACCAACTCATCGATACTCTCCACCGGAAGTGCATACTCAACTATATCGGCATACCGTGCTGGCATTTGTATATTTCTCCTCTGTCTCCGAACTGCAATCGAATCTTGAACCTGAGCCGTCGGTCCCTGATCCTGCACATCAGTACTCGTATCCCCCGTGTCATCGTCGTGCTCGCCTGGCGTCACCTCAGTCGGTACTCTAATGGATACTGTACCATCTGGACAATGTGGAGCTGCATCGATCTCCACCACCTGCGATATCTCCTCCGTCGGGTCACTCTCTGATGCGGCATAATTATGTACCAAAAATTACAAGTGCACAATTTATCAAGTTATAGTATAAAAAGATATCGATCCCACGAAGAAGGTGATTTTAAGAGATTATTAAACTTGGTTCTTATATTTTGTGCGTGACAATTAGGAATAAAGAATAAGTGTGATTTTGTTGAGTGATTGTTATGAATATATGCAAAAGATAATGAATTGAATTTTAGAGAAGAGAAGGAATAATCAAAGAATAAATGAAATCACGAGGCAAGAAATATGAATTAATAAAATCAAGAAATAAAACTAAGAATGAAAAGAAAATTTAAGAAGTCAAGATGGAGGATTCAAAAGAGGTAAGAAATCTAGAATATAATCCACTAACCAATTTCAATTACAAAACATAAACTATTCTCTTTTTATCATATTTCAACTTAGATTTATTAAGCATAGATTATCAAACCATTTAAGGAAAGTGTAACCTATCAAATTATCATCTAAGTTAAAATCACTATTCATGATAAGAACAACAACATGATAATAATCCTAGAATTCATAAGCATAACCTATCAAACCATTTAAGGAAAGCATAGATTATCAAATTCTTCTTCTACCGATTAGTTCTCTAGTTGATTATCCTAAACATGAACATTTTAAGTACAAGAGAATAATTCATACAATATAAAAGAAATTAGACTAGTTTCATACAATTCTAAGATTCCTACAAGAATTAAATTCACATCTTAAGAAATAAAAACAAGAAAAAGAAGACTAATTACAAAATTAAAAAGAAAAGAAAAATCTAAACTATGAACAAGAAATAAATCTAATTACAAAGAAAATAAAAATCTAAACTACAAAATAAATTGCAGAAATTAAATGCAAGAAAAATAAATCTACTCTACAAATTAAAGTGCAAAAAGAAAATAAAAAAGACAAGAAAGTAAATCTATACTACAAGCATGAATTTAAATCTAACTAATAAGCAATAATAAAGAAATTACTAAAAAGAAATAAAAGAGAAAAGAAATGCAAACCTTCAAATTGCTCTTCATCTCCATCCTCATCATTCAACAAAGAGGAGAAAGAACAAATTTAAAGAGGAAAAAATTATTTTTATTAATTGCAACTAAAGTTACAATTTTTGGAAGGCCTTCTCAATTAAGAGTAGCCCTCCTCTCCAAAAGGAGTTTACAAAATTTTCACACCCTTAACCCCTCACTCTCTACCCCTATTTATAGTAATCTTCAATGAATATGAGCCATTGGATTTGTCTTGAGCCCCAAGTAACAATCTCCACCTTAGATTTATTTGATTTTCAAAGAAATTTAAAAATCCAATTTGTAGCAACAAGGTGAAGTCCGGTCCATGGTGATTTGCATTGATTCTTTTGATAATTGAAAATCCAAGCCAACTCAATAAGCAACTAGCCCAATTCATATGATTTTCGGCCCAATTCTTGCATGTCTGCAGCAAAACATCTTTGAGGGTTGGTTTCATTTGAATTTAGAGTTAGGCCCACTTGATCTTTGAGGGCTGGTTGCATTTCTCCCTTGATTTTCCCAAAATGCAAATGAAAAACGTCCGGCCCACTTGATCTTTGGAATTAATTTTCTCTTTGTGAAAACAATTCAAACTGCAGCAGCACATCCAAGATGCATTCATGAAGTCCGGTTGCATTTGATCAAAAGCATCCGGTCATGTAAATTTTGCATAAAAACCCAATATGCAGCAGCCTAGGTTCGGTCTTGTTTGCTTTGCATAAAAGTCCATTCCATTCCACTCTTTGCATCCAAGTCCATTCCATTGCTTTTCTTGGTGTATTTATTTTTCTTGATGGGCTTTGGCTTCAAAAATGCTACAAAATAGAGAAGAGAGATTTTTGAGGGGTTTTTACATTTAATAATATTTATTTATATTTCCATTCATTTATGTGCAAACTAATCTAACAACAATTATTAATGGTATATTTATTCATATAAAATAGATAATGAGGGTATAAAATTATAATAAAATGTGATTATCAAATACCCCCACACCTAAACTTTTGCTAGTCCTCTAGCAAAGAAAATAAAAAGAAAATCCTAACTCACTTTCGCAGGAATCGCGGTTGTATTTAGCGCATACAACAAGCCTTTAAACCCCTAGGTTACCCTAGTGGACGAGTTATAGTCTCGTGAGGGTTTGCAGTGAATATACCCACAAAATTCGGTCAACTTGCCAAGTTAAATAAGTCAGTAAATAACAGATTTTCCTTGATATATTTAAACATTCTAATTGAAGCTAGTTAATAATCAAGAAAAGGTTTTTATATATAACTCCAATGTAAATCCCCTAGAAATTCTTTTTCATTATATCAATACAAAACCAAGTCAAATCTTAAAAATTTAATTAAAAAGTTTTGAAAAGAACATGCCAACTCTTTGTTTTAAATAACTTTCAAGTCTCTTGATCAAAAATTGTTTTTCAAGACCATATATACAAAACAACAATATATATAAAAACAATGGTTAGTGTTATATATATATGAACGTTGACTTTTGTCGCAACGCGTTGACTGGCGTTGACCTAGGGTTACGCGTTGACCGGCGTTGACCCTTAGGGTTTTGAATCGTCGAACGTTGATTGGTGTGGATTTTCATCCTCGAACGTTGACTTTTGTCGCAACGCGTTGACTGGCGTTGACCTAGGGTTACGCGTTGACCGGCGTTGACCCTTAGGGTTTTGAATCGTCGAACGTTGATTGGTGTGGATTTTCATCCTCGAACGTTGACTTTTGTCGCAACGCGTTGACTGGCGTTGACCTAGGGTTACGCGTTGACCGGCGTTGACCCTTAGGGTTTTGAATCGTCGAACGTTGATTGGTGTGGATTTTCATCCTCGAACGTTGACTTTTGTCGCAACGCGTTGACTGGCGTTGACCTAGGGTTACGCGTTGACCGGCGTTGACCCTTAGGGTTTTGAATCGTCGAACGTTGATTGGTGTGGATTTTCATCCTCGAACGTTGACTTTTGTCGCAACGCGTTGACTGGCGTTGACCTAGGGTTACGCGTTGACCGGCGTTGACCCTTAGGGTTTTGAATCGTCGAACGTTGATTGGTGTGGATTTTCATCCTCGAACGTTGACTTTTGTCGCAACGCGTTGACTGGCGTTGACCTAGGGTTACGCGTTGACCGGCGTTGACCCTTAGGGTTTTGAATCGTCGAACGTTGATTGGTGTGGATTTTCATCCTCGAACGTTGACTTTTGTCGCAACGCGTTGACTGGCGTTGACCTAGGGTTACGCGTTGACCGGCGTTGACCCTTAGGGTTTTGAATCGTCGAACGTTGATTGGTGTGGATTTTCATCCTCGAACGTTGACTTTTGTCGCAACGCGTTGACTGGCGTTGACCTAGGGTTACGCGTTGACCGGCGTTGACCCTTAGGGTTTTGAATCGTCGAACGTTGATTGGTGTGGATTTTCATCCTCGAACGTTGACTTTTGTCGCAACGCGTTGACTGGCGTTGACCTAGGGTTACGCGTTGACCGGCGTTGACCCTTAGGGTTTTGAATCGTCGAACGTTGATTGGTGTGGATTTTCATCCTCGAACGTTGACTTTTGTCGCAACGCGTTGACTGGCGTTGACCTAGGGTTACGCGTTGACCGGCGTTGACCCTTAGGGTTTTGAATCGTCGAACGTTGATTGGTGTGGATTTTCATCCTCGAACGTTGACTTTTGTCGCAACGCGTTGACTGGCGTTGACCTAGGGTTACGCGTTGACCGGCGTTGACCCTTAGGGTTTTGAATCGTCGAACGTTGATTGGTGTGGATTTTCATCCTCGAACGTTGACTTTTGTCGCAACGTGTTGACTGGCGTTGACCTAGGGTTACGCGTTGACCGGCGTTGACCCTTAGGGTTTTGAATCGTCAAACGTTGATTGGCGTGGATTTTCATCCTCGAACGTTGAATTTTTGTCGCAACGCGTTGACTGGCGTTGACCTAGGATTACGCGTTGACCGGCGTTGACCCTTAGGGTTTCGTGCATCGAATGTTGATTGGTGTTGATTTTCATCAAAACATCCAATAATCGACGAAAACGGGCGTATCTGGGTCCAAAAGAGGCATATGGGGACAAAACAGGACCCGAAACACCCGGGGGTGTCTCGCCCTTGGCCGAGACACCTTGGGGTGTCTCGGCCAAGGCCGAGACACCCTAGGGTGTCTCGGTTTTGGGGCCGAGACACCCCCTCTCCCCTTTCTTTTGTCTTTTTCTCTTTTTGGTTGTTTAACTTTCCCTTGTTTTGGTTCTATTACCCCTTTTGTTTTCCCCCCTCTTTTCAAAATTTCAAAGAAGATTCCTCCTCTTACTTGGCTCCCAAAACCGAACTCTTCCCCCCCCATTTCGGTTTTGTGTATTCTTCTTCCCCAAGCTTCTTTCCTCCATTGATTTGTTCTCAAGGATCCATCAATCCTTAAGCAAGTTTGGATTTTAGCGGATACCCATTGGCCGAAAGCTTGCATTACCCAAATAGGGTTCCCTCCTCCATCTTCAAGCTCAAAGAAAATCTTCTTCGATTTGGTAAGTTCTTCTTCCCAATCTTTTTATTTTCTTGTAAAGATTGCATCTTTAGGCTTGTAGTAGGCTTGGGTTGTGTATGCATTATATTTTGGGGGGTTTTGTGCAAAAGGGGCAATATGGCCGAAATTTTTGTTTGCAAAATAGGGGCTGAAATTCGTGGGGTTTTTTATGCAAAATTGGAACTGAAATTTTGGGATTGAATTCATGTCCCTTTGGTGAAACATTGTGAGGGGTGCTTTATGCAAGAGGATCAAAGGGTTATTTGAGGGGTTAATTTGCAAAACAGCCCATAAATGTTTTAGGGGCTTATTTGCAATAGGGCAGCGGATTTAGGGCTGACATCCAATGAGTTTTGACCACGAACTCATGATCCAAAAGGCATGTGGAGCCCAAACCAAGATTTTGTAGAGGGGCTTTTATGCAAAATTGGCTAAATTCTGCAAAGGGCTCATTTGCAAACTTTAACCAAAATTGTGGGGTACCGGGGTGTTATATGATCGAATGTGACGATCATGACCCGGGTCACGCGTGTCCTTGACCTAAACTTTGGCCTTGAACACGAAGGGTATTTTGGGTATTTCACCAAAATTCACCGTGAAAGATGACAATCATCATTTCGCATGCATGAAATTTGTAGGTTTAACTAGACTTCAATTATGAAATCCTATTTATGTATAGGATTTTAATTAAAGTTCTCAATTTCCCTTTTAAATTTCGTGTATGCATATTTTAGATTGTACCTGACTTGTTGCTTTTCGCTGCAGATCGGCAATGTCTCCGCGTCGATCTCGACCCCGTAGGAGTCGTTCTCATTCTCAGCATAGTGCGGAAGAGGTTCCCTCAACATCTTCCCCTGCGGCCTCCTTTTTCGGGGGTGAGGATTTATGCCGATTATTATTTTTTTGCATCCCTGATTGACCTCTTTGCGGGTCATGAAGGAAGAACCGATACCTCTCTCGCGGAGGGTAAGGTTTGAGACTTGTTTTGCTTAGCCAAATCAAGTCTTCCGGTATATTGGGGCGATTTTGTGTCGTCCTACTCCTTATAGGTCGGTGTATGTTACCACGTTATTCACGTGATGACGCATACCGTTCTTCCGTTATCACAGATGCCACCTTTACCGCTGACTCTACTTCTACTCAGGCTTTACAGAAGCCGAGCTTCTTGTTCGGGGATCATGTTGAGGACCCCGCTATATTGACTCTTGAAGAGGAGCACTGGCTGACTTTTGATGGTGGAGCTTGTTTGTACATCCCTTCGATTCCACGCCAATATTCCTTCAGTCACTTGAAGGGGCAGGCCGTTGACAGACAGATGTCTTGGCCTCTTACTGAAGATGCTGAGCGGGTTCAGTGCGGATATGTTACTCACCACAAGACCCCTGGCTCTAACGGGTATCATGATGTTCGCGGTCTTCGACCCGGGATTATGGGTCTTGACACTGCACCCCCAGGCGAGGTGTCGGCAACTGCCTCTACTGTGAGTAACCGTCTGGCTCTTTTGGGGAGACGGTTACCTCCACCAGAACACAGATGCTATGGCTGGGCTTCCTCACTAGCCAAAGGGTGGTGGGCTCGCATGACTGATTTCGTCTTAGCGCGCTGGGAGAGGGATCTGAAGAGCAATGGGTTGTACGCGCCCATACGAGCTACTATGTACGGAATCCCAGTCAGCTGTCGCCATTTCTTGGCTTTGCTGGAGACCTACATGCCTGACAGCAACACTTTTCTGACCAGTGGTGGTGAGCTAGGGCTAGCTTTGCATGAGATGCATTATGTTTCGGGTCTTCCGATGGGAGATTGTCCGTATCAGGAGTATTTCCCCTCGAACCAACAGCTGGAGTGTATGAAGAAAGATACTCCCGACATGTATGACACTCTCTGGGATCTTACCTGTCATTATCACACCTCCTTGGTTCAGACTTCTCCTCAAGCGAAGAGGAAGAGGCAGGTCAGTTTGAAACAGTTTGCCTGCTATTTGTTCCAGAACTTGGAGGGTAACTCCGACGAGTCTGTTCATGAGCTAGATATATTGCCCCCTTCTGCGGTTAATGAGTTGCTGGAGAAGACTGAGGCTCAATCTTACACTATTGCCAGTGCTGAGGGAACTTTTCCCGCGGGGACCAAGTTTCGCTCTTTTCTCCGCCGTGCCCAGAAGTCCATTGGGCCCCGGACTCGCGCTGATTGATGAGGAGAAACCTAGAAGCGATCGGACTATTCTCGACGCTGGTTGTTTCCGGTGGCTAGTGAATATCCGTGTTGGGTATCTTGTCCTCCGGGTGAAGAATCAGTGCTACATAGAGCCTTATCTTCCTTGCCGCTTTGCTCGCCAGTTCGGTTACGACCAACTGTATGTTGGGAATCCGAGCCGTAGCCTTCAAGTTGATGGAGGACTGATTGATGGCGTACGAGCGTGGCTATGGACGATGGTGGGCTGTACTGGAGCTTGCTTTGCTCTTCCTTCGTATAGGCGTAAGCCACTGATCACTTTCCTCAGCTGCAAGTGGTTGCTTTCTGCCTATGAGTCCATGAGCGTGAAGAGCCTCTCAGAGGCTGCTATGATGGCTGGTCGCAAGGCTGAGCTTGCTCAGAAGCGGAGAAAAGGGCATGCCAAATCTCTTCTCACAGACGAAGAAGAGCTCCTACCTACGGATGATGATGATGAGACCTCCGAGGAAGAGTATGTGGATGCAGATACCGGCAGAGGGGATCTCGATACCGGTTTGTCCTGTCTCTTTTAATTTTCCTTTTCCATAAATGACAGCTCTTTTTCATTGAAATGGCTATTGTCACTTTAGGTAGGACAGCCGATGATCATGAGCCACCACGGTGATCATGAGCCCTCAGCTCCTACACACGTTGAAACGTGTGATAGGCCTGCGCATGTTCGACCCTTTGGTCCTCGGAGGGTTGGTGCCCCGAAGAGGAAGAAGACTGCCCATAAGTCCCATGACGGTCAGCGTCCCTGTGGAGTGGACTTAGGGAGCACTGCCGATGGAGGGGGAGGTAACATTCAATTGCTCTTTCTTCAAGGTTGTTTACCTTTTGGGGATTTGTGACCATGTTTTGTGCTCCAGGTTTCTTCGAAGAGGGCGAACTTCCCCCCGGGATCGGTGTCCCCTGGTGTTGAAACATGGATTGCTTTGTGCAACAAATGTGCGACGCTTTTCACGATGGGTCTTTGGGCATCGACCTTAACATCGATCTTGAGCAGATAAGTAATGTCGAGCCCACAATCCCTTATTCAGGTATATCCGCATCCAATGTCATTTTCCTTATGTAAGGTGAAGGAAGATTTCTCGTTTGAGCTTTCCTCATCCTTCAACATTTGGGTTACCCTGCAGATGTTGCGATGGAGGGGCCAAGCTTCTCGAAGCCGGATGCCGGCTTATTAGCTGACATGCTGGCTGAGCAGACTTCCAGAGGGACCGAGAGACCATTCTTCGGGAACGATTCATCTATCGGTATATATCTGATTTTCTCCCTCTTGCCCGATATTTCATATGACTAATGAATGATTGATTATCGCAGCGTCTACCATTGGAGTTAGCCCGGTATCTATCCCTGGCATATCCAGTTTGCCTCAGAGCGACGGGCTTGCAGGTATGTATACGATTCAGGGATATTGTACTTTCCTATGTTTATCTGTCTTTTGACTAATGAGTGCAATCATAGGACCAGCCGCTAGGACTGATTCTCATATGACTCCTGCCATCAGCTGAGCTGGTTTGCCCAAAGGTTGAGCTCCCTTACGCATATTTGATGGCGTGGCTCGTTCTTCACCGTCCCGACTTGATGTCGGCCCCCAGCGTTGTTGACATCCCTGTCCCCTTCATGCAATTGTTGGAGCAGAGCAGATGGTTTGGGAGCAAATTTAGTGATGTTCAGCGAGAGCTCCGGGTCCGCAAGAGTTGGGAGTTCTTTAAGTGTTTCCCTCACTTTTCAGGTCGCTATGGCGACGTGCTGGTTGATGAGGAGAAACCTAGAAGTGACCGGACCGTTCTTGACGCTGGTTGCTTCCGGTGGTTAGTGAACATCCGTGTAGGCTATCTCGTCCTTCGGGTGAAGAACCAGTGCCACATAGAGCCTTATCTCCCTTGCCGCTTTGCTCGACAATTCGGCTATGACCAACTGTATGTCGGGAATCCGAGCCGCAGCCTGCGGGTTGAGGGAGGATTGATTGATGGCGTTCGAGCGTGGCTATGGACGATGGTGGGCTGTACTGGAGCCCGTTTTGCTCTTCCTTCGTACCGGCGTAAGCCATTGATCACTTTCCTCAGCTGCAAGTGGTTCCTTTCTGCATATGAGTCCATCAGCGCGAGGAGCCTCTCAGAGTTGCAGTCCGAGTATGCGGTCCGGGCTGCTATGATGGCTGGTCGCAGAGCTGAGCTTGCTCAGAAGCGGAGAAAAGGGCATGCCAAATCTCTTGTCTCAGACGAAGAAGAACTTCTCCCTGCGGGTGATGATGACGAGAACTCCGAGGACGAGTATGCGGACGTGGATACCGGCAGAGGGGACTTCGATACTGGTTTGTCCTATCTCTTTTAATTTTCATTTTCCATAAATGACAGCTCTTTTTCATTGAAATGGCTATTGTCATTTTAGGTAGGACAGCCGGTGATCATGAGCCCTCAGCTCCTACACACGTTGAAACGTGTGATAGGCCTGCGCATGTTCGACCCTATGGTCCTCGGAGGGTTGGTGCCCCGAAGAGGAAGAAGACTGCCCATAAGTCCCATGACGGTCAGCGTCCCTGTGGAGTGGACTTAGGGAGCACCGCCGATGGAGGGGGAGGTAACATTCAATTGCTCTTGCTTCAAGGTTGTTTACCTTTTGGGGATTTGTGACCATGTTTTGTGCTTCAGGTTTCTTCGAGGAGGGCGAACTCCCACCGGGTTCGGCGTCCCCTGGCGTTGACAACATGGATTGCTTTGTGCAACAAATGTGCGACGCTTTTCACGATGGGTCTTTGGGCATCGACCTTAACATCGATCTTGAGCAGATAAATAATGTTGAGCCCACAATCCCTTATTCAGGTATATCCGCATCCAATGTCATTTTCCTTATGTAAGGTGAAGGAAGATTTCTCGTTTGAGCTTTCCTCATCCTTCAACATTTGGGTTACCCTGCAGATGTTGCGATGGAGGGGCCAAGCTTCTCGAAGCCGGATGCCGGCTTATTAGCTGACATGCTGGCTGAGCAGACTTCCAGAGGGACCGAGAGACCATTCTTCGGGAACGATTCATCTACCGGTATATATCTGATTTTCTCCCTCTTGCCCGATATTTCATATGACTAATGAATGATTGATTATCGCAGCGTCTACCATTGGAGTTAGCCCGGTATCTATCCCTGGCATATCCAGTTTGCCTCAGAGCGACGGGCTTGCAGGTATGTATACGATTCAGGGATATTGTACTTTCCTATGTTTATCTGTCTTTTGACTAATGAGTGCAATCATAGGACCAGCCGCTAGGACTGATTCTCATATGACTCCTGGCATCCCTCAAATGCCCGCGGATAATGGATCTACAGGTATGCAGATCCCAATTCTTCTTATTCGTCTAAATTTTCATTTTGACTAATAAGAGAGTGTCATCATAGGACCAGCAGCTTGGGCCGATACTCTTATGACTCTTGGCATTCCGGCTGCATCTGAGGACATGGGGATTGCAGGTATTCATACGACCTTCTTATCCCGATTCTCCTTATTTGTCCAAATTTCCATTTGGTTAACATAGGAATGTCACTGTAGGACCAGGCGTTCAGCCTGATACTGCTACAGTCCCCGGGGTTGAAAGTCCTCATAGCAGTGGTGCCTCCCCGTCTCTGCCGAGTGGTGTGAGCACTCCGCCTGCAGGGGCTGATGTACCTTCTTCTGCTGCTATCCCAGAGCCTGTCGGACCTCAACCCGAGGGGACGTCTGTTGGTGTCGGTATGTTCAGAACTTGCCTTTTGACTTTCCTTTTCATATTCGATAGTTCACTGAGCTTCCAAGTTGTTGCTTGTAGGATCTCGATCTTCTTTGCACGAGCGTGTCCGTAGCCTTTTGGCCGATACTGATCCTGACGGAGAGGCTTTCCGTACGGACCTCAGCTTCTTCACCGCCTGGTATAATGGCTTGATCGAGAAGCTTCTCCACCGAGGAGGCGGCTTCGATCAGTTCCGGCGTTCCTTCTCTCGCCACATGACGATGATGAGGGAAGAAGGATACCCGGAACTGGCTGATTCCTTCACTGCTGATTTCGCTGCCCTGGAGTCAGAGATACGAGAGTTGAAGGAACTGGAGGTTACCGGGGCTTCTTCTTTCGTATCCTCTGAGTTAGAGCATAGGATGGAGCAGTGGCGTGAACTGAGATCTTCCGTCGGGCGTGAGCTTCAGTCACGCGAGAGCTCCCTTGCGCATCTAATGGCTAACATGGCGAGGATGGATAGGGAGAAAGCTGAGTTACTCCGTTCCTTGGACTCGAATCGCGAGGAAGCGACTAGGTTGAAGGAGGCCTTGAAGCGTGCCGAGGAATCCGCCGTTCTTATCGCAGATGACTTGATCGGACTAGAGCGTTCTCGTGACCGGGTACTCGAGGAGTTCGGATCCACTCAGGAGGGATTGATGAAGTTGAAGAGTGAAGCTGCGGAGATCTTGAGCTGTTCTGAGGAATCTGCCCGAGCAGATCTGCAGGCGGGACTTGAGCAGAGTTATGCAGATAGACTTTTTAGCTTAAAGTCTCATATTCTTAGCCGTCAGTTGCCTTCGGGCTAATGAGCTCTTTGTTGTATGCTTTTGACTTGACCTATTAATAGAAACTCCGCATTTGCTTCTTTCTTGTGATTTGTCTGTTGCCTTCGGGCTAATGAGCTCTTTTATGGGATTTTTGGCAAACCCCCAGCCATCAACGGGTTTGATATGCCTTTACCGATCACCGTTTGAATCGGGCTAGCATGCGGATTGTCGAAATCCGTTCCGCATGTAACGTTGTGCTAAAGGAATGAACTCCCTTAGACTTAATGCTACGACTTCGAATACGTAGGTGGAAAAGAAACGAGAGAGGAAGAATTTTATATTCTATCTCCCGTTGCCGAAGAGGAAGAATTTTATATTCTATCTTCAGGCGGAAAGGAAACTTGAGGTGGGATATTCACCCCTAGAATCCGGAAGGATGAACTGGGAGTGGGATCTCCACTCCGAGCATCCAGAATGATGAACTGGGAGTGGGATCTCCACTCCGAGCATCGGAAAGGACCGAGGAGAGGAAGAATTTCATATTCTATCTCCTGGTGGAAAAGAAACGAGAGAGGAAGAATTTTATATTCTATCTCCCGTTGCCGAAGAGGATTCCCCACCCCCAGTATCTGGAAGGATGAACTGGGAGTGGGATCTCCACTCCGAGCATCGGAAAGGTCCGAGGAGAGGAAGAATTTTATATTCTATCTCCCGGTGCTGAAGAGGAAGAATTTTACTCCACTCCGAGCATCGGAAAGGACCGAGGAGAGGAAGAATTTTATATTCTATCTCCTGGTGGAAAAGAAACGAGAGAGGAAGAATTTTATATTCTATCTCCCGTTGCCGAAGAGGAAGAATTTTATATTCTATCTTCAGGCGGAAAGGAAACTTGAGGTGGGATATTCACCCCTAGAATCCGGAAGGATGAACTGGGAGTGGGATCTCCACTCCGAGCATCCAGAATGATGAACTGGGAGTGGGATCTCCACTCCGAGCATCGGAAAGGACCGAGGAGAGGAAGAATTTCATATTCTATCTCCTGGTGGAAAAGAAACGAGAGAGGAAGAATTTTATATTCTATCTCCCGTTGCCGAAG
>NC_033800.1:123621281-123665391 GCF_001876935.1 Asparagus officinalis
ACACACTTAAACCAAACTAAAACCCTTGTTAAAAACTTTATTAAACTTGATTAAAAACTCTCTTAGTTATTTTGAAAAGACATCAGCAATGGGGTATATATACCCTCTCAAAACCCAGCCAAAAAATCAGAGCAAAAGACAAAACAGCCCCAAGGCAACGGTCAAAAAACTAGCCGTTGGAAGCTGAAGGAACACTCGTCGGTCGACCGGAAAATTCGTCGGTCGACCGAAAATTTTCATCGGTCGACCGGACCGGTCGACCGACAGGCTTCTGTCGGCCAGGAAACTTTTGACCTCAGGTTCGGTCATACACTTAAAACAGGTTTTTAAAGCTATTTTTGAGACTTTTGAAGATGTGTTAAAAATAACAAATGAAGTCCAAAAATTATGAAACTTTGGGAAATGTATATACACATGTAAATGAACATGTTACAAAAGGAATTTTCCAAATTGCATTTCCCATTTGTGAAAAATCATCATTTTGCAAAATAGTTCAAAACACGAAAATATAAACACATGAGTTTGATGTTTTGACAACATTTGAAACTTTACAAAATGATTTTATAGACTTAGTAAAACATGTATGAACTGATATTGAAGTCTATAAACTAATAATATAATATTTTCACAAAATTGCATATTCTATGCAATGTTATCAAAAACACAATGGTAAATATGAAATATGTGATTTCATATTATAAACATGAAAACCCAAAACCATGCATGTATATATATATAACTAGATATGTATATACATAGAAAACAAAACTTATGTATATATATATAACTATATATATATACGAAGAAACCAATAAGTGTGTGTGTATACGATATTGAGCTAACGTACTTAACACACATAATATAAAACCTATACTAAGTTACCCAAGCTAGATCTTGATCTTCAATAAGCTCGACTTGGTACACACATGATCCAATTTTAATTTTTCATTGTTTTCTTTAAGGATCACATTTTCATTAGAAATAGTTTCAAACTTAGATGCTAACAACTCATGATCGGATTTCAAAATTTCATGCTTGCTTTGTAAATTAATGAAATCATTTTGCAATTTGTTAAAGGCATGTAATAATTTTTCACTAGCACAAGCAAGTTCATCATTAGGTAAATCATTTATGGTTTCGAACTCGCAAACCTCACTAGGGCTATCGCCTAGTGGCCGTGTGCATGATGCTCCACATGAACTTGAAGCGGGATCCTCCAAAGCTTGTCGGATCGCCTCCAAGTCTCCTTGATGTGCTTCTATAAATATCCATAAGGTGTAAGCACTATCAAAATGAACAAACTTGTTAGACATAGATGAGTTAAAAGCATTTAACAAATATTCTAACAAAATGTTGTTCATAGTAAACATGCGATGATCATTTTTATTCCACTTGGATTTCTCCAAAATGGGCACAATATAAGCATCATCTATAATTTCCCATAAATCAAAATGTTTAGATCTAACAAATAGTTTAAATCTAACACACCATTGGGCATAGGGGAAATTGTCTAATCTAGGAGCAACACTAGAATCATAGCCTAAACAAGATGCATCATTCATATCCATAATTTGTAAAAATATGCAAGCAAGATACAAATGCAATCAAAACAAGATTAGCACAAAAATATAACTTGGATCTTTAACTCAAGGCGATTAGACCTTAAATCAAAGAGCACCAAGCTCTGATACCAATTGTTAGACCCTAGAGGGGGGGTGATTAGGGTCTTATGCTAATCTAATCCGATTAAATGCCAATTAAAACTAATTAATAAGTTATCCTAGCAAGTATAAAATACAACAAGATACGTAAGCTAGGATAAGCAATATGAACAAATGAATATATCCTATCAATGAGATATTACAAATATATGAGCAAGGATATATGAACTAACACAAGGGTAAAATAAACAATCTACACAAGTGATAGGGTAATATGATGAGCAATACACAAAGGCGATATAAGATATGAAAACAAGAATAAGAACGCCAATGCAATCACAAACAAAACGATATGTTTACGAGGTTCGGTCCCCACGACCTACGTCCCCGCTCCTCACCTCGAGGAGATCTCCACTATCACAACCGGGTTTTCTACGTTCACCCGAACAACGTTTACACCTCACAATACAATCACTATGTAATCACACCTCACACACTAAGTGTTGGTCCTAGCCCGTGTCCTCCTCCTCAAGTGCTCGGTTACAACCTCTCCCTAGGCACGTCAACCGACGCCACTCCTCTTGGATTTGACCCCGTCTCTCACCACACACTTCTCTCGGTGTACAAGTGTATTACAAGTGAATCCTCACAATAAGCACAATATAAATCAAATGATTTGTTCTCTAAACAAGGTGAGAACTCAATTAAGCACAACTCTTGGTCACAAACCCACAACCCCAAATTATACTATGTATGTAAATACAATAAGCTCAATAGGTTGTGTGTGAACAAAGAGTATCAATAAAACGATTAAACTCAATATAGAAATCTAGCTTATGGAAATTAAGATCAAAACAATAAATAGCTAGAATTGAGTTTAAGGAAAACTTCTCTATAGATCAAGAGTGAGAGAGAGATGAGTTGAATGCCCAAACACCAAAGGATGATCTCCTCTTTGCTCTTGTGAAGTTGATTTCACAAACCCAAACTCTCAAATGCTTAAAAGCTTTTTAAACAAACTTAAACAATACTTAAACAAGTTTTAAACTCTTTTAAAAACTCTTTTAAAACATTCTCATTAAAATAGAATTGAATGCAATGAGGGTATATATAGGAAGAGGAAATATCAGCAAAAACCCCAAAACAGAAAGACCAAAATGCCCCAGAAAAGTCAGCTCAGAAATAGCCGTTGGAAGTCCAACGGTCACATTGTCGGTACCGGTCGACCGACAAACTCTCTGGAGCCCAGTGACGGCTAAAAATATGAGCGGTCGACCGGATCGGTCGACCGATAACTGATACTTGAAAATAAATTCTGAAAACTGTTTTGCTGATTTTAAAACCCTGTTTAAAAATATCAAATAAATTCCAAAAAATGTAAAACTTTGGGGAATGATTGTAGACATGATAATAAACATGCTACAATGACTGATTTTCAAAAAGGACTTTCCAAATGAAAAATATCATCATTTTACAAACTAGTCCAAAACATGAAAATATGAGATACTTGAATTTTGATGTTTTGACATAAACCAACTTTTGAAACATTGTGAAATATTTTTATAGACTTAGTAAAACATGTATAAACTGATATTGAAGTCTATAAACTAAGAATACAATATTTTCACAAAATTGCATCTTCTATGCAATGTTTTCAAAAACACAATAGAAAATATGAAATATATAATTTCATATATATAACCATAAAAACTCAAAACATATGTATGTATATATATAACTATATATATGCATAGAAACCAAAACTTATACATATATATATGACTATATATATATATAAAGAAACCAATAAAATGTGTGTGTATAGATATTGAGCTTAACGTATTAAACACACATAATATAAACCTATACTAAATTACCCAAGCTTGATCTTGATCTTCATTGTAGCTCAACTTGGTAATCTTGCGGATGAAGCTTGAACTTGGATCTTCAACTTGAATTTGCATAAGCTTCACCGACATTCCGCCAACCTCCTTTAGATATGATCGTTGAAGCTCTATTCCATCCATCCTCCAACAACGTTGTTTGTCTATAATAAATAAGAAAACACAAATACTAGACAAACAACATTAGTGGTAAATTGTTTGTTAAACATCATCAAAACAAGAAGGCCAACACTTCCCACTCTTGGCTCCCTTCAATAGCCCCTGCTTACACAATGCCTGCAGTGACTTTTCACATGTGTGCCCCAACCTATAGTGCCAAAGTCTACTCATGTTCGCTTCTGAAATAGCCGAAGCAACTTGGCCAATCTCGATGCTTCCCTTCAGATAATACAAATTTTGATTGCGGACTCCCTTCATCACCACCAATGATCCCTTAGTAACCTTCGCTACAACGTTTTCGAAAGTCACCTTAGATAATACAAATTCCGATTGCGGACTCCCTTCATCACCACCAATGATCCCTTAGTAACCTTCGCTACAGCGTTTTCGAAAGTCACCTTGAATCCCTTCGCCTCCAAAGCTCCAACTGAGATAAGATTTTTCTTCAGTTGAGGAACAAATATCACCTCCTTCAACTCACAGACTACTCCATCGTGCATCCTAATCCGCATGGTACCTATCCCACAAACGCCACAGGATTAATCATTTCCCATGACAACAACACCCCCGTCGACTTTCTCAAAAGATGCAAACCAATCTCATCTAGGGGTCACATGATAAGTAGCGTCGGAATCAAGCATCCAATCTGATGCATCCACATGGTTCACCTCCGGAGTAATCAGTAGAGAAAAGCACGAATCATCAGAATCATCGCCTTTCGCAACGTTCACCTCATTGGCCTTCGGGCCCTTTTTCTTGCCATTCTCCTTCTCCTTGAGCTTCGGACAGTCTCTCTTCTAATGTCCCTGCTCCTTGCAGAATACACATTGGTTCTTTGCTAATTTGTGGCAGCTTCTTGACTTTGACCTCCCTCTATTACCACCTTTCGAATATGGGCTTCTACCTCTAGTCGGCAAGGCCTCGCCTGAAGTGCTAGCAGGGGAAGCCTCCTTGTCCTTCCTCCTCAAATCATAATTGGTCAATGCGTTAGTCACTTCACTATAGCTGATAGAAGATCTCCAGTTCAACAAAGTGAGCACGAAGAAATCATACTCCTCATCCGGTAAGGAGCCCAATAAGATAATAGCTTTGTACTCATCCGAAATCTTCTCATCAACATTTGCCAAGTCCGATAACAACTTAGTATAGTTGTTCACATACGCCGCTAGTGAGGTGTCTCTGGACATCTGAAATCTAAAGAGTCTTCGTAGCAAGTGCAACCTGTTCTCAACACTCTTCGTGAGATACTTGTTGTTGAGAATTTCCCACATCTTCATTGCAGATGTCAACCCAATCACATCATATTTCAGTTTCTGTTCCAAATAAGACCTGATTACCCCACAAGCGTTCATGTAAAACCCCATGATTTTGATGAGTTATGGAAGTGTCAACCAGCGCAGGAGTAGCGTCGAACGAGTCGACGAACAGCAGGGTCAAAGAACCCAGATTTTAGCTCATGAGTCGACCCATAACTGTCATGAGTCGACTCATGATATCAACCCCTGTTGTCAAATGGCTCTGCTGAGTCGACTCATCACCTTATGAGTCGACCCATGAGTCATGAGTCGACTCATATCAGAGCATGAGTCGACTCATCGGGGTTTTTTTGGTTTTCTGGGTCGGGTTTGTTTAGGTTTTGGGTCGGGTTTTATCCACTCGTATATATTCTCCTCTACCCGAAAACACCTCATTTTCATCAGCTAACCCCGGAGAAACCCTAGCCCCCTCTCCCCCTCAAAACCCTAGCTCGTTTTTGGGCATTCTTGAGCAATTTTTAGGGGATTTCAGCAACTTCTTGTGGACTGCAGCAAAGGGGATTGTTCTTCATCACATCTGAGGCAAGTAACATCTCGTCCAATCTTTCTCCTATGTTTTTAAGAGTTTACAACTATTTTCTATGAGTTTTATTAAGCCTAAGACTTATTTTTAAGTATAAATCAATATCCTTGTTAGGGTTAATGCTAGAAATCATGTGTTTCATATTTTAAATCCCCACCAACAAGTTTTTGATGAAAACCCAGATCTGGAATTTTATTTAAAGAATAAAAATCAACAAGTTTTTGATGAAAACCCAGATCTGGAATTTTATTTAAAGAATAAAAATATGAGTTTTATATTGATTAAATGCTTTCTTTCATGTATAGGAGTTAAATGTTAGATTTAACCTACAAGAAAATCGTTTCTCATGATAAATATGTTTTTCTCACTGTATCATAGTCGAGAATCGATGGCTATAGAAGTGTAGATCAGTAAATGGAAGTGTGGATCGAATTGAACGAATTACGGTTGTGAGAAATGTTTTGTTCAGCCCGTGAGTCGACTCACGACTCAACATGAGTCGACTCATCATGTTGAGTCGACCCAGGACTGTCATGAGTCGACTCACGAAGTCTAGTTGTGTTGCCTTTTTGATTCTGCTGAGTCGAATCGTCAGTATACGAGTCGACCCATAAGTCATGAGTCGACTCATAACAAACCATGAGTCGACTCACAAAATCCTTTCCTGTTATCAAATGTATTCTGCTGAGTCGACTCATAATTAAGCACAAGTCGACTCATCGCAGTATTTGCTTTCTGTTTCGTTTGTGCTTCTGTTTAAATCACCTGCTGGGTGTATATAAGTATATATATACATACAGTGTTTACATATTCAAGGGTACTGTCTAGCACGTTTGAACTTGAGGAGTGCCTTGTTTATGGAGTATTTAATTGCAGTGATTAGTTACACAGTCCTCGTGTTGGACTATAATCCATTAAAGTCCTCTTGTTGGACTATAATCCATTAAAGTCCTCGTGTTGGACTATAATCCATTAAAGTCCTCTTGTTGGACTATAATCCATTAAAGTCCTCGTGTTGGACTATAATCCCTTAAAGTCCTCGTGTTGGACTATAATCCATTACTGCCATGTTTTATACTTTTGCTAAACCTTGAGCATGTTACTAAATCAAGTTTGGGTACACGACATATTGTATGAGGCTGGGACATAATAGCTACCTAGGCTGGACATGTCACCTATTGTAGCCTTGACAGGTTTACATTTTTATTGGTAGAGATAGGGTTGTATTCATTTCTTTATTTTTGCTTGTGACAAAACTCAGGTTTAATATTTAGGGATTTACAATTTTAGATACAAGGTATATACATGAGGGTTTCCTTGTTTGGATTATTTCGCTCGACGTACCTATGCTCGTGTTGTATTTCCCTAAGTACTACAACCCATTAATGTTTGTGTAAATGATTTATATTATCATGTATTAACTGTATTTTCATATACAACGAGCCCTATCCCTTGGGGTTGGTTGTGATGTTGTTCGCTAGCGCTTTGACGCTCGTTGTCGCTCCCCTTTTCAGGTAACGAGCCAGGAGCCCGGAGAGTCGTAGGTTGAGGGCGACCCATACTAGTGTCTATTATCCTCTTTTTAGATGTATTTATTTTTGTACTCCACTTGAGACATTTTAGACTTGAGAGGTTTATGTTCTAGAGTTATAAAGGCTGTGTGCCTTATTTCCTGCATCAGACATTATGTACTTTGAGACATATTGAGGTCTCCAGATCTTATTGTTTATTTTAGACCTTGACTATGTACTTCAGCTTATTTGATTGATGAGATGTATTAATTTGAGTCTTATCATTTCATCAAGTATTTGTTGTAAGATCTTTTACTTGCTCTGTACTACACCTGTTGTTGATTCTACTAGAGAGATAGTAATTGTGATGGTAAAACATATTATTGCACGGTGTGGTGCATGGCAGGTTTGACATTTCTGGTTTCACCTCGGACTGCAGCCTTGTGAGAACCCAGGGGCGTCACAGTTGGTATCAGAGCTCTAGTTCCAGTATCCCTAGGATCATCCTGTGTCGAGTCGTGGAGCTAGGTTAGAGTTTCTTAGGATTCATGTGTAGAGTCTGCTAAGGATTTCCTACTATGAGTGAGGACGATATATGCGTATATCTCAAAAATTTGAGAATTTTTTTTATGACAACTATTTTTGCTTAAAGTGTATGCGTGAATATTATGTAATGTGAAAATCACATTGTGATGTACTATGTATGAATAGAATATACATCTACTTTGACTCATGAACTTTATTGTTTCTTATGAACAGAGAGATGGCAGGACGTGGGAGACCTCGCACTCGAAGGGCCGCTCAGGCAGAGCCCCAGCAGGCCCCACCTGAGCCGCAGCAGGCTCCACCCGAGCAGGAACAGGCACCACCAGAGCCGCAACAGGCTCCTCAGTATTTAGTGGATATCATGGCTCCTCTTATAGCTAGGATGACAGCCATTGAGGAGTTAGTAACGACACATATAGCACCACGGACACCACCACCACCGGTAGCTCAGCAGCAGGGGATACCAGCCGTCCCGATCAGAGAGAGACCCAGAGGTAGCCCCTGCAGCTATTCCACTAGCGGTACCAGATAGAGCCACGGATCAGGAAGCTTGGCTCCGTATAGTAGAGAGGTATCAGAAGATGAGGGCACCCGAGCTCCAGGGGTCACCAGACCCTCTTGCAGCACACAAGTGGAAGGAGGATGTGAGCAATATACTTGACATACTTAGTGTAGATTCGGTTCAGAAGCAGAGGTTGGCATCCTACAGTCTGAAGGGAGATGCCGGGAGATGGTACCGATTACAGTTTACTCCAGAGCAGAGGATGACCCTCACATGGGAGGATTTCATCTACTTCTTTGATGGGCAGTATATTTCTTCTGTAGCATGGACTGGGAAGGAGCTTGATTTGTCCCGGATGACTCAGGGGGACATGACAGTGGCAGATTATGAGAGCCGGTTTATGGAGTTACTGCATTTCACGGGTATGTGGCAGACAGGAGAGCGTCAAGCTCAGATGTTCTTAGCAGGGCTACGCCCTAATCTCCACCGGTACCTCGTCTCGAGGAGGTTCTATTCAGTTAGGGAGGTAGCTGAGGCCGCCATTTCACAGGAGATTGAGACTGCTATGTTCCAGAAGGATAAGGAAGGGAAGGCCAAGGTAGGACAGAGCGGGGACAAGGGTAAGAACAAGAGACCTTTGTTAGGGCATCAGCATCAGCAGCAACATGGCCCTCATAAGAAGGGACCCCAGCAAGATCAGAGAGCGCATCAGCAGCGCAAGTTCCAGGGATCTTGTTTCAACTGTCGCAAGGTCGGGCATAAGACATCAAAGTGTCGTAGTGCACCAGCAGGAGCTCAGCAGGGCAGGGGTCCGAACCAGTAGCAGCAGCGACCGCAGGGCAGAGGTCAGGGTTAGCATAACAGGCTTGAGGCACCGCCAGCGACGTAGAGGGCAGAGGGGCAGGTTCGAGCAGTCCAGGAGGCTCCCCTGGGGCAGATTGTCCCATATTCTCCAGCATTAGCAGTAGAGCAGTCTTCAGCCACAGGCAGAGTATATGCAGTGGTTCCCCGTGATCACGGTGCCAGCGGAGCAGTTGTGGAGGGTACGTTCCTTGTGAATTCCGTTCCCGCCCGTATTCTTTTCGATTCGGGAGCTTCGCATTCTTTCATCTCGCATGCATTTATGGTTAGACTCCAACTCGTAGCTCAGCCACTAGAGACCCCTTTATCAGTCTCCACCCCTTTAGGTGAGGTATCGCTTCTGGAGAGCGTTTGTAGGAGGTGTACCGTCAGTTTAGACGAGTCGGAGTTCATAGTTGATCTGATAGTTTTGCATATGTCCGAGTTTGATGTCATTCTTGGTATGGATTGGTTATCGTCCTACCATATTAGTATTGACTGTTTTGCGAAGACAGTCAGATTACGAGCGTCCGATGCGTCTGAGATGATTGTGGCCACTTCTCAGGGCAATCGTTTTGCGGAGTCATTTCTAGCATTCATCGACGAGGTGATGCTGCGGGATCAGAGTTCTGATTTGTTTGAGACTCGAGTTGTCTCAGATTATCAGGATGTCTTTCAGGACATACCTGGGTTACCTCCTGTGAGAGAGGTTGAGTTTTGTATTGAGTTGCAGCCGGGCACAGCCCCGATATCCCGCGCACCCTATCGCATGGCGCTAGCTGAGATGAGAGAGCTTCAGACCCAGTTGGACGAGTTGTTAGCTCAGGGTTTTATTCGTCGGAGTCATTCTCCGTGGGGTGCGCCAGTCCTCTTCGTGAAGAAGAAGGATGGCAGCATGAGATAATGTATAAATTATCGGGAGTTGAACAAGGTCACTATCCGAAATAGGTACTCACTGCCTAGGATTGATGACTTGTTCGATCAGTTGCAGGGAGCGCGATTTTTCTCGAAGATTGATCTTCGTTCTGGTTATCATCAGTTGCGGGTTCGGGAGATGAATATCCTCAAGACCGCTTTCCTCACACGCTATGGATCTTTCGAGTTCTTGGTCATGCCATTTGGGTTGACCAATGCACCCGCGGTAGTCATGGACTTGATGAACTAGGTTTTTCATCCATTCTTAGATCAGTTCGTGATTGTTTTCATCGACGACATCCTCATTTATTCGAGATCGGAGGCAGATCATGAGCAGCACCTCCGTTTAGCTTTGCAGACCCTACGGGAGCACCAGTTATATGCCAAGTTTAGCAAGTACGAGTTTTGGCTTTCAGAAGTCAGATTTCTCGGTCACATCATCAGTAGAGAGGGCATATCAGTAGACCCAGCTAAGGTTACAGCAGTGCTTGATTGGGAGCCACCAAAGACAGTGACAGAGATTCGTAGCTTTTTAGGATTAGCAGGCTACTACAGAAAGTTCATCCAGGACTTCTCGAAGATTTCGACACCACTTACACGCCTTATGAAGAAGGGTGTATAGTTTATTTGGAGCACAGAATGCCAGAAGGCCTTTGATATCTTGAAGACTAAGTTGACCTCAGCACCAGTTTTGACTATTCCGAGCAACGACAGGACATTCGTCGTCTACACAGATGCATCATTGGTAGGATTAGGAGGCGTCCTTTATCACCCGGGGAAGGCGAACGTCGTAGCAGATGCTTTGAGTAGGAAGCGTCGACATCAGGTTGCGGCTTTGAGGTGCTCATTGCACCGAGACCTTCTCACTCTTAGCCATTTTGATTTTAGACCTGAGTTTGGTGGCACTAGTGTATTTTTGGGAGCTATATCAGTGTAACCAACTTGGAGCGGCAGAGTTGTTAGAGCTCAGTTGGAGGATTCTTGGATTCAAATCTGTAAGGAGGAGATTTCCAAAGAGCCTAAGGCCGATTGGACCATTGGAGCAGATGGAGGTCTACGGATGAAGGGTAGATTGGTTATGCCAGCCAGTGCAGAGCTGAAGAGGGAGTTGTTTGATGAGGCACACCGTACTCGATACACAGTACATCCAGGGACCACTAAGATGTACAAGGACCTGAAGAGGCACTTTTGGTGGAGTGGTATGCGCAGAGAGATTTCAGAATATGTGGCGAAGTGTTTTACCTGTCATCAGGTGAAGGCAGAACATCAGAGACCGGCAGGAACACTTCAGCCTTTACCCATCCCAGAGTGTAAATAGGCAGACATTTCTATGGATTTCATTGTAGGGTTGCCGAAGTCGAAGAAGGGGAATAATTCAGTTTGGGTCATTGTGGACCGGTTGACGAAGTCAGCACATTTTATTCCCGTGAGGACTACTTATACAGCTGAGGCGTATGCGAGAATTTTCATTCGAGAGATAGTTTGACTTCACGGAGTTCCGGATACGATCGTGTCGGATCGAGGATCGGTTTTCACTTCGCATTTTTGGAGGAGTTTTCAGGACTCATTTGGCAGCAAGCTATCTTATAGCAGTGTTTTCCACCCACAGACAGATGGTCAGATGGAGAGGGTGAATCAGGTGTTGAAGGACATGTTACGGGCATGTGTCATTGACTTCCAAGGCAGCTGGGAGGATCATATTCCATTGGTAGAATTCGCTTATAACAACAGTTACCAAGTGATGATCGGTATGGCCCCGTATGAGGCATTATACGGGAGACCCTGTAGATCACCAATATGTTGGGCAGAACCGGAGGATAGCTTGATGCTTGGACCAGAGCTTGTGAGGCAGATTACTGAGAAAGTAGCATTGATCAGAGAGCGGATTCTAGCCACTCAGAGTCGGCAGAAGAGCTATGCAGACAAGAGGCGAAGACCCCTAGAGTTCCAGATAGGGGATTTGGTTTTGCTGAAGGTATCGCCTATGAAAGGCGTACAATGATTCGGGAGGCGAGGAAAGCTTGCACCGAGATACATTGGACCTTTCCGGATTTTGGAGCGCATTGGAGCTGTGTCATACAGACTAGATCTTCCAGCTTCTATGTCTAGTATACACAATGTATTCCACATTTCTATGCTCAAGAAGCACTTGCATGATGAGGAGCGGTAGCAAGTGTTGGATGCACCAGAGATTGAGCTTCGGGATAATTTGTCGACTATTGAGATTCCAGTGTCCATACTTGCTAGAGAAGACAAGAGAATCAGGAACAAGGTGATTCCATTGGTGAAAGTTCAATGGAACCGAAGTGGAGTTGAGGAAGCTTCTTGGGAGCACGAGGAGGACATGCGACGCGACTACCCACACTTGTTCGAGCAGGTAAAACTAATTAAAGTGTTTATGATATGACTTCTTACTTGTATATTTACAACTATATATATATATTGATACTTATATTTAACACTAGAATGAGGGTATTTTCACTTAATTATTAATCTTCCAGAACACATGGTATATACATGGGGGGTTCCTTGTTTGGATTTTTCACCCGACGTACTAGTTTCGTTAGATTAGGGGTTAGGTAAGAATATTATCATTTTAGATCGTTAAGTATGAATATCGCTATGTGCTAACTAGCATTCAGTATTGCGAAATGTGTATGTGTGCGGGTTGGATTAGACCCTTATCGTGTTTTTTCAAGTATCTTTATGAGATGATTATGACTTCCTGAATTTCGAGGATGAAATTCTTCTAAGGGGGGAAGAATGTAAAACCCCGTGATTTTGATGAGTTATGGAAGTGTCAACCAGCGTAGGAGTAGCGTCGAACGAGTCGGCGAACAGCAGGGTCAAAGAACCCAGATTTTAGCTCATTAGTCGACCCATAACTGTCATGAGTCGACTCATGATATCAACCCCTGTTGTCAAATGGCTCTGCTGAGTCGACTCATCACCTTATGAGTCGACCCATGAGTCATGAGTCGACTCATATCAGAGCATGAGTCGACTCATCGGGGTTTTTCTAGTTTTCTGGGTCGGGTTTGTTAGGGTTTTGGGTCGGGTTTTATCCACTCGTATATATTCTCCTCTACCCAAAAACACCTCATTTTCATCAGCTAACCCCAGAGAAACCCTAGCCCCCTCTCCCCCTCAAAACCCTAGCTTGTTTTTGGGCATTCTTGAGCAATTTTTAGGGGATTTCATCAGCTTCTTGTGGACTGCAGCAAAGGGGATTGTTCTTCATCACATCTGAGGCGAGTAACATCTTGTCCAATCTTTCTCTCATGTTTTTAAGAGTTTACAACTATTTTCTATGAGTTTTATTGAGCCTAAGACTTATTTTTAAGTATAAATCAATATCCTTGTTAGGGTTAATACTAGAAATCATGTGTTTCAGATTTTAAATCCCCACCAACAAGTTTTTGATGAAAACCCAGATCTGGAATTTTATTTAAAGAATAAAAATATGAGTTTTATATTGATTAAATGCTTTCTTTCATGTATAGGAGTTAAATGTTAGATTTAACCTACAAGAAAATCGTTTCTCATGATAAATATGTTTTTCTCACTGTATCATAGTCGAGAATCGATGGCTATAGAAGTGTAGATCAGTAAATGGAAGTGTGGATCGATGCTTTGTTTTGCCCGTGAGTCGACTCACGACTCATCATGAGTCGACTCATCAGGTTGAGTCGACCCAGGACTGTCATGAGTCGACTCACGAAGTCTAGTTGTGTTGCCTTTTTGATTCTGCTGAGTCGACTCGTCAGTATACGAGTCGACCCATAAGTCATGAGTCGACTCATAACAAACCATGAGTCGACTCACGAAATCCTTTCCTGTTATCAAATGTATTCTGCTGAGTCGACTCATAATTAAGCACAAGTCGACTCATCGCAATATTTGCTTTTTGTTTCGTTTGTGCTTCTGTTTAAATCACACGCTGGGTGTATATAAGTATATATATACATACAGTGTTTACATATTCAAGGGTACTGTCTAGCACGTTTGAACTTGAGGAGTGCCTTATTTATGGAGTATTTAATTGCAGTGATTATGATTTCACCTGTACATGTAAGATGACATTTCGGACACAAGCTTAAGTCAGTACAGCAGGGTACGTATGAGAATAAGACATGCATACCTTCTTATACGCAGTCCTCGTGTTGGACTATAATCCATAAAAGCCCTCGTGTTGGACTATAATCCATTTAAAGTCCTCGTGTTGGACTATAATCCATTACTGCCATGTTTTATACTTTTGCTAAACCTTGAGCATGTTACTAAATCAAGTTTGGGTACACGACATATTGTATGAGGCTGGGACATAATAGCTACCTAGGCTGGACATGTCACCTATTGTAGCCTTGACAGGTTTACATTTTTATTGGTAGAGATAGGGTTGTATTCATTTCTTTATTTTTGCTTGTGACAAAACTCGGGTTTAATATTTAGGGATTTACAATTTGAGATACAAGGTATATACATGAGGGTTTCCTTGTTTGGATTATTTCGCTCGACGTACCTATGCTCGTGTTGTATTTCCCTAATTACTAAAACCCATTAATGTTTGTGTAAATGATTTATATTATTATGTATTAACTGTATTTTCATATACAACGAGCCCTATCCCTTGGGGTTGGTTGTGATGTTGCTCGCTAGCGCTTTGACGCTCGTTGTCCCTCCCCTTTTCAGGTAACGAGCCAGGAGCCCGGAGAATCGCAGGTTGAGGGCGACCCATACTAGTGTCTATTATCCTCTTTTTAGATGTATTTATTTTTGTACTACACTTGAGACCTTTTAGACTTGAGAGGTTTATGTTCTAGAGTTATAAAGGCTGTGTGCCTTATTTCCTGCATCAGACATTATGTACTTTGAGACATATTGAGGTCTCCAGATCTTATTGTTCATTTTAGACCTTGACTATGTACTTCAGCTTATTTGATTGATGAGATGTATTAATTTGAGTCCTATCATTTCATCAAGTATTTGTTGTAAGATCTTTTACTTGCTCTGTACTACACCTATTGTTGATTCCACTAGAGAGATAGTAATTATGATGGTGAAACATGTTTTTGCACGGTGTGGTGCATGGCAGGTTTGACATTTCTGGTTTTACCTCGGACTGCAGCCTTGTGAGAACCCAGGGGCGTCACAGTTGGTATCAGAGCTCTAGTTCCAGTATCCCTAAGATCATCCTGTGTCGAGTCGTGGAGCTAGGTTAGAGTTTCTTAGGATTCATGTGTAGAGTCCGCTAAGGATTTCCTAGTATGAGTGAGGACGATATATGCGTATATCTCAAAAATTTGAGAAATTTTTTTTATGACAACTATTTTTGCTTAAAGTGTATGCGTGAATATTATGTAATGTGAAAATCACATTGTGATGTACTATGTATGAATAGAATATACGTCTACTTTGACTTATGAACTTTATTGTTTCTTATGAACAGAGAGATGGCAGGACGTGGGAGACCTCGCACTCGAAGGGCCGCTCAGGCAGAGCCCCAACAGGCCCTACCTGAGCCGCAGCAGGCTCCACCCGAGCAGGAACAGGCACCTCCAGAGCCGCAGCAGGCTCCTCAGTATTTAGTGGATATCATGGCTCCTCTTATAGCCAGGATGACAACCATTGAGGAGTTGGTAACGACTCATATAGCACCACGGACACCACCACCACCGGTAGCTCAGCAGCAGGGGATACCAGCCGTCCCGATCAGAGAGAGAGAGAGACCCAAAGGTAGCACCTGCAGCTATTCCACTAGCGGTACCAGATAGAGCCACGGAGCAGGAAGCTTGGCTCCGTATGGTAGAGAGGGATCAGAAGATGTATCAGAAGATGAGGGCACCCGAGTTCCAGGGGTCACCAGACCCTCTTGCAGCACACAAGTGGAAGGAGGATGTGAGCAATATACTTGACATACTCAGTGTAGATTCGGTTCAGAAGCAGAGGTTGGCATCCTACAGTCTGAAGGGAGATGTCGGGAGATGGTACCGGCTACAGTTTACTCTAGAGCAGAGGATGACCCTCACATGGGAGGATTTCATCTACTTCTTTGATGGGCAATATATTTCTTCTGTAGCACAGACTGGGAAGGAGCTTGAGTTGTCCCGGATGACTCAGGGGGACATGACAGTGGCAGATTATGAGAGCCGGGTTATGGAGTTGCTGCATTTCACTGGTATGTGGCAGACAGGAGAGCGTCAAGCTCAGATGTTCTTAGCAGGGCTACGCCCTAATCTCCGCCAGTACCTCGTCTTGAGGAGGTTCTATTCAGTTAGGGAGGTAGCTGAGGCCGCCATTTCACAGGAGATTGAGACTGCTATGTTCTAGAAGGACAAGGAAGGGAAGGCCAAGGTAGGACAGAGCGGGGACAAGGCTAAGAACAAGAGACCTTTGTCAGGGCATCAGCATCAGCATCAGCAGTAGCATGGCCCTCATAAGAAGGGACCCCAGCAGGATCAGAGAGCACATCAGTAGCGCAAGTTCCAGGGATCTTGTTTCAACTGTCGCAAGGTCGGGCACAAGGCATCAGAGTGTCGTAGTGCACCAGCAGGAGCTCAGCAGGGCAGGGGTCCGAACCAGCAGCAGCAGCAACTGTAGGGCAGAGGTCAGGGTCAGCAGAACAGGCTTGAGGCACCACCAGCGACGCAGAGCGCAGAGGGGCAGGTTCGAGCAGTCCAGGAGGCTCCCCTGGGGCAGATTGTCCCATATTCTCCAGCATTAGCAGTAGAGCACTCTTCAGCCACAGGCAGAGTATATACAGTGGTTCCCCGTGATCACGGTGCCAGCGGAGTAGTTGTGGAGGGTACGTTCCTTGTGAATTCCGTTCCCGCCCGTATTCTTTTCGATTCGGGAGCTTCGCATTCTTTCATCTCGCATGCATTTGTGGTTAGACTCCAGCTCGTAGCTCAGCCTCTAGACACCCCTTTATCAGTCTCCACCCCTTTAGGTAAGGTATCGCTTCTGGAGAGCGTTTGTAGGAGGTGTACCATCAGTTTAGACGAGTCGGAGTTCATAGTCGATCTGATAGTTTTGTATATGTCCGAGTTTGATGTTATTCTTGGTATGGATTGGTTGTCGTCCTACCATATTAGTATTGACTGTTTTGCGAAGACAGTCAGATTGCGAGCGTCCGATGGGTCCGAGATGATTGTGGCCACTTCTCAGGGCAATCGCTTTGCGGAGTCATTTCTGGCATTCATCGACGAGGTGATGCTGCGGGATCAGATTTCTGATTTGTTAGAGACTCGAGTTGTCTCAGATTATCAGGATGACTTTCAGGACATACCTGGGTTACCTCCTGTGAGAGAGGTTGAGTTTTGTATTGAGTTGCAGCCGGGCATAGCCCCGATATCCCGCGCACCCTATCGCATGGCGCTAGCTGAGATGAGAGAGCTTCAGACCCAGTTGGACGAGTTGTTAGCTCAGGGTTTTATTCGTCGGAGTCATTCTTCGTGGGGTGCGCCAGTCCTCTTCGTGAAGAAGAAGGATGACAGCATGAGATTATGTATAAATTATCGGGAGTTGAACAAGGTCACTATCCGAAATAGGTACCCACTGCCTAGGATTGATGACTTGTTCGACCAGTTGCAGGGAGTGTGATTTTCCTCGAAGTTTGATCTTCATTCTGGTTATCATCAGTTGTGGGTTCGGGAGATGGATATCCCCAAGACCGCTTTCCTCACGCGCTATGGATCTTTCGAGTTCTTAGTCATGCCATTTGGGTTGACCAATGTACCCGCGGTATTCATGGACTTGATGAACCAGGTTTTTCGTCCATTCTTAGATCAGTTCGTGATTGTTTTCATCGACGACATCCTCATTTATTCGAGATCGGAGGCAGATCATGAGCAGCACCTCCGTTTAGCTTTGCAGACCCTACGGGAGCACCAGTTATATGCCAAGTTCAGCAAGTGCGAGTTTTGGCTTTTAGAAGTCAGATTTCTCGGTCACATCATCAGCAGAGAGGGCATATCAGTAGACCCAGCTAAGGTTACAGCAGTGCTTGATTGGGAGCCATCAAAGATAGTGACAGAGATTCGCAGCTTTTTAGGATTAGCAGGCTACTACAGGAAGTTCATCCAGGACTTCTCGAAGATTTCGACACCACTTACACGCCTTACGAAGAAGGGTGTACAGTTTATTTGGAGCACAGAATGCCAGAAGGCCTTTGATATCTTGAAGACTAAGTGGACCTCAGCACCAGTTTTGACTATTCCGAGCAACGACAGGACATTCGTCGTCTACACAGATGCATCATTGGCAGGATTAGGAGGCGTCCTTATGCAGACTCAGAGAGTAGTAGCTTATATCTCACGGCAGTTGAGAGTGCATGAGCAGAACTATCCAACTCATGACTTGGAGCTAGCAGCAGTGGTATTTACACTGAAGTCATGGAGACACTACTTGTATGGAGTACAGTTCGAGCTGTTCACAGACCACCAGAGTCTAAAATATTTTTTCTCTCAGAAGGAACTCAACCAGAGGCAGCGGAGGTGGATTGAGTTTATCAAGGACTACGAGTTCGCGATTCAGTATCATCCGGGGAAGGCGAACTTGAGTAGGAAGCGTCGACATCAGATTGCGGCTTTGAGGTGCTCATTGCACCGAGACCTTCTCACTCTTAGCCATTTTGATTTTAGACCTGAGTTTGGTGGCACTAGTGTATTTTTGGGAGCTATATCAGTGCAACCAACTTGGAGCGGTAGAGTTGTTAGAGCTCAGTTGGAGGATTCTTGGATTCAAATCCGTAAGGAGGAGATTTCCAAAGAGCCTAAGGCCGATTGGACCATGGGAGCAGAGGGAGGTCTACGGATGAAGGGTAGATTGGTTATGCCAGCCAGTGCAGAGCTGAAGAGGGAGTTGTTTGATGAGGCACACCGTACTCGATACACAGTACATCCAGGGACCACTAAGATGTACAAGGACCTGAAGAGGCACTTTTGGTGGAGTGATATGCGCAGAGAGATTTTAGAATATGTGGCGAAGTGTTTTACCTGTCAGCAGGTGAAAGCAGAACATCAGAGACCGGCAGGAACCTTTCAGCCTTTACCCATCCCAGAGTGGAAATGGGCAGACATTTCTATGGATTTTATTGTAGTGTTGCCGAAGTCGAAGAAGGAGAATGATTCAGTTTGGGTCATTGTGGACCGGTTGACGAAGTCAGCACATTTTATTCCCGTGAGGACTACTTATACAGCTGAGGCGTATGCGAGAATTTTCGTTCGAGAGATAGTTCGACTTCACGGAGTTCCGGATACGATCGTGTCGGATCGAGGATCGGTTTTCACTTCGCATTTTTGGAGGAGTTTTCAGGACTCATTTAGCAGCAAGCTATCTTATAGCAGTGTTTTCCACCCACAGACAGATGGTGAGATGGAGAGGGTGAATCATGTGTTGGAGGACATGTTACGGGCATGTGTCATTGACTTCCAAGGCAGCTAGGAGGATCATATTCCATTGGTAGAATTCGCTTATAACAACAGTTACCAAGCGACGATCGGTATGACCCCGTATGAGGCATTGTACGGGAGACCCTGTAGATCACCAATATGTTGGGCAGAACCGGAGGATAGCTTGATGCTTGGACCAGAGCTTGTGAGGCAGACTACTGAGAAGGTAGCATTGATCAGAGAGTGGATTCTAGCCGCTCAGAGTCGGCAGAAGAGCTATGCATACAAGAGACAAAGACCCCTAGAGTTCCAGATAGGGGATTTGGTTATGCTGAAGGTATCGCCTATGAAAGGCGTACAGCGATTCGGGAGGCGAGAAAAGCTTACACCGAGATACATTGGACCTTTCCAGATTTTGGAGCGCATTGGAGCTGTGTCATACAGACTAGATCTTCCAGCTTCTATGTCTAGTATACACAATGTATTCTACATTTCTATGCTCAAGAAGCACTTGCATGATGAGGAGCGGCAGCAAGTGTTGGATGCACCGGAGATTGAGCTTCGGGATAATTTGTCGACTATTTAGATTCCAGTGTCCATACTTGCTAGAGAAGACAAGAGACTCAGGAACAAGGTGATTCCATTAGTGAAAGTTCAATGGAACCGAAGTGGAGTTGAGGAAGCTTCTTAGGAGCGCGAGGAGGACATACGACGCGACTACCCACACTTGTTCGAGCAGGTAAAACTAATTAAAGTATATATACATGGGGGGTTCCTTGTTTGGATTTTTCACCCGACGTACTAGTTTCGTTAGATTAGGGGTTAGGTAAGAATATTATCATTTTAGATCGTTAAGTATGAATATCGCTATGTGCTAACTAGCATTCAGTATTGCGAAATGTGTATGTGTGCGGGTTAGATTAGACCCTTATCGTGTTTTTTCAAGTATCTTTATGAGATGATTATGATTTCCTAAATTTCGAGGACGAAATTCTTCTAAGGGGGGAAGAATGCAAAACCCCATGATTTTGATGAGTTATGGAAGTGTCAACCAGCGCAGGAGTAGCGTCGAACGAGTCGGCGAACAGCAGGGTCAAAGAACCCAGATTTTAGCTCATGAGTCGACCCATAACTGTCATGAGTCGACCCATAACTGTCATGAGTCGACTCATGATATCAACCCCTATTGTCAAATGGCTCTGCTGAGTCGACTCATCACCTTATGAGTCGACCCATGAGTCATGAGTTGACTCATATCAGAGCATGAGTCGACTCATCGGGGTTTTTCTGGTTTTCTGGGTCGGGTTTGTTTGGGTTTCAGGTCGAGTTTTATCCACTCGTATATATTCTCCTCTACCCGAAAACACCTCATTTTCATCAGCTAACCCCAGAGAAACCCTAGCCCCCTCTCCCCCTCAAAACCCTAGCTCGTTTTTGGGCATTCTTGAGCAATTTTTGGGGGATTTCAGCAGCTTCTTGTGGACTGCAGCAAAGGGGATTGTTCTTCATCACATCTGAGGCGAGTAACATCTCGTCCAATCTTTCTCCCATGTTTTTAAGAGTTTACAACTATTTTCCATGAGTTTTATTGAGCCTAAGGCTTATTTTCAAGTATAAATCAATATCCTTGTTAGGGTTAATGCTAGAAATCATGTGTTTCAGATTTTAAATCCCCACCAACAAGTTTTTGATGAAAACCCAGATCTGGAATTTTATTTAAAGAATAAAAATATGAGTTTTATATTGATTAAATGCTTTCTTTCATGTATAGGAGTTAAATGTTAGATTTAACCTACAAGAAAATCGTTTCTCATGATAAATATGTTTTTCTCACTGTATCATAGTCGAGAATCGATGGCTATAGAAGTGTAGATCAGTAAATGGAAGTGTGGATCGAATTGAACGAATTACAGTTGTGAGAAATGCTTTGTTCAGCTCGTGAGTCGACTCACGACTCAACATGAGTCGACTCATCAGGTTGAGTTGACCCAGGACTGTCATGAGTCGACTCACGAAGTCTAGTTGTGTTGCCTTTTTGATTCTGCTGAGTCGACTCGTCAGTATACGAGTCGACCCATAAGTCATGAGTCGACTCATAACAAACCATGAGTCGACTCACGAAATCCTTTCCTGTTATCAAATGTATTCTGATGAGTCGACTCACAAAATCCTTTCCTGTTATCAAATGTATTCTGCTGAGTCGACTCATAATTAAGCACAAGTCGACTCATCGCAGTATTTGCTTTCTGTTTCGTTTGTGCTTCTGTTTAAATCACCCGCTGGGTGTATATAAGTATATATATACATATAGTGTTTACATATTCAAGGGTATTGTCTAGCACATTTGAACTTGAGGAGTGCCTTGTTTATGGAGTATTTAATTGCAGTGATTATGATTTCACCTGTACATGTAAGATGACATTTCGGACACAAGCTTAAGTCAGTATAGCAGGGTACGTACGAGAATAAGACATGCATACCTTCTTATACGCAGTCCTCGTGTTGGACTATAATCCATAAAAGTCCTCGTGTTGGACTATAATCCATTTAAAGTCCTCGTGTTGGACTATAATCCATTACTGCCATGTTTTAGACTTTTGCTAAACCTTGAGCATGTTACTAAATCAAGTTTGGGTACACGACATATTGTATGAGGCTGGGACATAATAGACCTTTGACACTTATATGGTTTCGGCGTGACTTTTGATTTAGTATTGAGATGGGTTGTTTCTTTTAGTTTATTATTCATGTATTAGACTTCGGGTTTGGTATTTAGGGCTTTACAATTTGAGATACAAGGTATATACATGAGGGTTTCCTTGTTTGGATTATTTCGCTCGACGTACCTATGCTCGTGTTGTATTTCCCTAAGTACTAAAACCCATTAATGTTTGTGTAAATGATTTATATGATTATGTATTAACTGTATTTTCATATACAACGAGCCCTATCCCTTGGGGTTGGTTGTGATGTTGCTCGCTAGCGTTTTGACGCTCGTTGTCCCTCTCCTTTTCAGGTAACGAGCCAGGAGCCCGGAGAGTCGCAGGTTGAGGGCGACCCATACTAGTGTCTATTATCCTCTTTTTAGATGTATTTATTTTTGTACTCCACTTGAGACATTTTAGACTTGAGAGGTTTATGTTCTAGAGTTATAAAGGCTGTGTGCCTTATTTTCTGTATCAGACATTATGTACTTTGAGACATATTGAGGTCTCCAGATCTTATTGTTCATTTTAGACCTTGACTATGTACTTCAGCTTATTTGATTGATGAGATGTATTAATTTGAGTCCTGTCATTTCATCAAGTATTTGTTGTAAGATCTTTTACTTGCTCTGTACTACACATGTTGTTGATTCCACTAGAGAGATGGTAATTGTGATGGTGAAACATGTTATTGCACGGTGTGGTGTATGGCAGGTTTGACATTTCTGGTTTCACCTCGGACTGCAGCCTTGTGTGAACTCAGGGGCGTCACAGTTCCTATTCATCTTCTCCCATACCGCCTCTTCATATTTAGGTGGCCTTTCGTAGACCATGATGGTCTCTTCCAGATTAGCATTAAGTGCATCCTGTACGTCGCTCATCCACAAATCAAAGTTGATTTTGCCGTCATACTTCACCACACTAATCTTAGTGTTCTGAAAACCAACTTGTATTGTACTCGCCATCGACTTGCTGCTTTCACCTTCTTCTCCAAACTAACTCCAAATTGCAAAGAAAGATTCAAACTTTGAAAGGAATAATAAATTAGCCAACTGAACCCTAAATTGGATTCCAAATAGAACTCCTAACCACACGAGGAAAGCGAGATCTCCAACGGCAACTTTAAATCCTATCTCCACCGAAGCCTAGAACTCCAAGAACCAAGCTTCCAACTGAATCTGCTCCACCTAATCCAAAACACCCTAGATCTAAAATCTGGGCTCTGATACCACTTGTTGCGCGTAGCGAAAATATCAGCAGCACTTCGGCAACACAGCAAGAGGGTCAGGTCGCAATAAGAATTCCCGTCTCATCAAGGAAACAAGAATCTGAAGCAAAATATCTCAACCAAGTGAGATATCAGCTCTTCCTCTCATCAGTTCTAGGACTGATCTGTCGAGGAAACCTAAAAGCTATTACAAATCACACAAATAACAGTACAACCAATTTTTACGTGGTTCGGCAAATTGCCTACGTCCACGGGGCAAGGAGAGGGGAGATCTACTATTAGAGGGAGAGAATACAACTAGGGTTTACAATCATTCAATCAAACCCTCACACAAACTCTCAGACCCCTCACACAAATATCTCTCTCAAAAGAATGCACAAAACCCAAAAAAAAAACCTATGCTTTTCTTTTGCACCCGCTGCCAGTTTTCCCAAAACCCCTGCTACGTCTGCTCCTTTTTCTTCTTGTCGCAGCCAAAAGAAAACCAGCCGAAAACAAATCCCTGCACTCCTTCGCTCACGAAAGCTTAGGAATAGAGAAATGTATATAGTAAAGTCGGGTGGGCCATCACCACACAAAATCCCCTCACGCGGAAACGAGACATCCGTGTTCACGCGGCTTTGCTCCTGTTTGTAGCCCCACATGTGGCCCCCACATAATTGAGGTTCACAGGGGAAACAATAGGATATTTTAGTACAATTAAGCCGGCATAAAAAGAAGCTAATTTCTAGTTCAAGCATACCAAATATTGATTGTGACCGTCATATAAATGAAAACAGGTTTGATAGATATTTTAGCAAGTTTAAAATTTATAAGAGCTCTTAAGATTCGACGTTAAATTATGACCTTTGTTTAAGCAAAACTTAATCAATCAACGAAGAAGGAAGTACTTACTTCGGGGAGGTACAAACATAATGGTAAGCAGCAATTTTGGTTCTTGGCCCAACCCAAATTATTTGAGTTGCCCAGTTTGAAACAGCCCCAGCCTATCCACAATGTGTATAAGGCCCAATCAAAGCAAAGAAAGGACCAGGCGCAAGATAGAAAAATAACAGAGAGAGAGAGAGAGAGAGAGACCTACAAATCACGAGTAAGCATGAAGAGCAAAACGACTGAGACGACAATTTACAATTTGTAAGGTCTTCCTCAGTGTTTGGAAATAAAAGAGAACTAGTACATTTCATTTTAATAGGTTTTATACACGTACAATGCACATGGTTATTTACAATGATTAAGTGTTTTTGGCTTATTTTCTAACTAATTTTTTTCTCAGTTCCACTTTAATAGTTTGTACTCATTTATATCTCTAAACTTTAATATTGTGATTATTTTTTTTAATGTTTGTTTAAATGGGCCACATCCAATTTAAATTATCATATTGACATTTGAATTAACAAAAAACAAATATAATTTGAAGCTAATTTGAATTTTTATATTATTTTGATTGACAAAAGCCAAGCTTTATTGAGAAAGTATAGTGTTGTTGTTATGGTGTTTTCAGTCCCCAAAGTACGGTCCTTTTTACCAATAACGGACATGTGTCCACCTACATGCACCGCTCAATCCAAATTGATGGTCAAACAGCCAAGGATCCCGACGTAGCCGACCCATCAGGTCGACATCTCTTTATGTCGACACGAAAGACGGTACTTGTCGATCCTCTTGTCAAAGACGACTCGCAACGAGCCCACTCTACCAGTTATTCAACGACTCGCGAGGTCGACTCGAAAGACGTTACTTCTCAGCAAAGCTATAGGACGACTTTAGCCTCGAGCCTCTCCCACTGACAGCACGTCACCATCGATTTAATTTTTGGCAGGTGCATCATACCTCTAACCTCAATAGTCTCCATGACTCATCGTACCACGTCAGCACTGTCATGCCTCCAATCACTTCCCAATTAATGTTAAAGTGATCTCTCCTCCACTTGCCGACCAACACGTGTAAATTAGGTACTGACGCAGCCGCCAGCCCATACTTCTTCACCGTCATCCTGTGCTTGGCCGAAGTACGTGTCCATTCTACCCTTCCATCACCACTATAAATGGAGGTACTATTCTTCCTTTTGGAAGGATCTGAATTCTAACTTTTGGAATATCTGTTAGATATACTGCACTACACACAAGAACTCTCACAGTTTTTTATTTTCCACTTAAGTTCACCAGCTGACTTGATCGCGAATGTACAACGGGGAAACCAAGCCCCGTTCTCTTACGAGTTTCTACTTTGTGCAGGCTGAAAGAAACTCTACTCAAAATCAGATATTCGGAGAAGTGAGCGACCCCTCATCAATCTCACCCTCGAAAATATTCAACTATTTGATTAACCATCATCAACAGTTGCAAAAGTAAAAAATATTAAAATAGTACTATACAAGGAACGTGAATATTTAAAACCAATAAGGCAAAATGATTGATTAAAAGTATTTTAAAACGATAAAAAAGAGAAAAAGAAATTTGTTCCTAATCATTGATAGACTATATAAAAAAATTACAAACTAAAGATTAATGCTAACTCTAGTATACTTTTATACGATAAAAGCATCCACATAAGCATATAAAAATACTAATTTTTTTCATAAAACTCTCTTTTAAAGATTTCTAATTTCACTCAAATTAATTAAACTATTCTATAAAATATTTTAAAAATATTGTCTTTTATTCCCTATGTTTTATTTTTTATTGAGCTAAGATCAAATTTTCTTCACCTTTATCTTTTTCCTGGGTAATTCTAAAGTAGTGTCTTCATCATCTACATCGATTGTGATATCAGGTTGGAGTTGTATTTTTTGTGCTGTTATCTTTCCTGGGCTCGTTAATCTTTTATCTTCTCATTTTAACTTCACAAAAAAGTTAAATATATTTTCGATGTTCAACACAAGCTTCTTGAAATACATGCTTTGATTTTTTTTCTATTTCAATAAGAATAAATATTAATTTCATATATATGAAATTCTTTGTATTCCTAATTTATTACTTAAATAAGATTAGGAGTTACCTCTTTTTTCTCTACATTGAATTCTTCTGATGTGCATCCAATAAGAGTTTCTGTTATGTTAATAATATTATCTTTGCTCTATCCCCGTTATTTTTCACAAAGATCTAAACTAAATACCTTTATTTTTCATAGCCAATTTGCTTTAGATTATAATATTAATATTTATTTTTTTAGTATTTGAAGAACAAAGTAAGAAATTTATGAATACATACTTATTTTTCTTATATCTTCTATGGAGAATTCTTTTTTGATTGAGATAAAATTATTAAATTATTCTTCAATGTAACTCAGTCAGTGCTTCTTTAATAGATATGCCTAATGTTAATGCCAATTCAAGTGATTCATGAAAGTTTTCTAAATTTTAGATTTATTTCCATCACTTTCACATTTGCAATAAAAATAGCTTGGTTCCTTTGAAGGATATCTCTGAACATTCTGATAGTTTCTCTATATGTAATTCCTCGTATTCTTTTACCTTAAAAATATTATTAACATTAGAGATTAATGTTTCTAAATTATAATTAATTAATACAATGCTATTATATTATAGTCGTTTATCATATATATGGATTTAAACATCTATCAATTAATGTTACCAATATATTTTTGCTGCTCTAACTTATTAGTAAAATTATATGCAGTCACTTTAATTTATATAGTGACGATAATTTTTAATCTATAATATTTTTTAAAATTTTATTCCTTAACCATATGTTTTTAATCAATTCTTATTGCTTTTATTTACCAGTATCAACTTAGACTATTTTTAGATGTTGAAAAGAGATAGTAAACCCTAAATTACATATATATATACAGTAGATTTCTCATGCGCACGAATTCGTACGAATCAGCCCCGTGTTTGTTAAAGCAGGGTGTTTTTTGAAAAATTGGCGACGACTAAAAATAAAAGGGCAGGCACGAATCTCAAGCTGGGAATTGTTAAAGCAGGGGTTTTTATGAATAATACGACGAAATCAATTAGCACATAGCGCTACAATTCCCAGCTCGTGACCCCCTGCTTCTTCTTCCCCTATTTCTCCCCCATTTCTCCCAAAATCAAAACTCCGTCTCCGTGTTGAATCAGCCGACTTTTTTATTTCGTCTCCTCCGTCAAGTTCCCCATCTCCGCCCACCACGAAAGCAGAATCGCCGCCGACGAAAACTGATCTTCCTTCGAGCTCGAGCGCTACAACGAGATCCCCATTTCTCCTCCTCCATCAAGCCACCTCCTTCCCCCAACTCAGGTAAGGATCACGGCCATCCATTTACAGGTTTTGATTAGGGTTTTTTTTTTGATTTTTTTTTCGATTTCAGGTTCAGCGTCCTCTCCCCCAAATCCGGCTACAAGTCTCCGCGGACGAGCTCGTGGTCGAAGGTACAGAGCTCTGTCGGTCTTTTTTTTATGAATCAATCTATAATCCTGGAAAATAAGCCAAAAACAAGAGAGTTGGGATGTGTTGACGTTTTTTTCGTTTGGTTTTTATCCATGGAAATTGTGTTATGGATCCTGATTGTATACCCGTTGCTAATCTGGTCTTTGATCAAATGCATTTTAAATCTTCAAATAGTTTTCTTTCTATTTTAAAGAATAAAAATGGTTTTTTTTAGTTTACCAAAACTTTAAAGTCTAACTCGGGTGACTGTTATAAAAACTATGTTTTCAAACCTCCATGTATATAGAATTGATGCTTAGGAAATTTACAATATCGATATTTTAAGAAACACCGCAAGTCTCTTATCCTATCCACTCCTTCCTTAAAAGATATTATGTTACTCATTTATAAAGACATTTATCTCTTGGTAAATGTTGGATTTGCATGGTGATTATTATTGAATTTCTTTTTGTTCCCTCTTATAGTTCTTTGCCTGATCTTTTTTTTTTCCTCAAAACAGGTTGAATATCTACATCAGGGGTCTTTTGGGAGAGTGTACACTTTTGAGCTGTGGCATAATCGAGTAAAAATAAAGGAGTAATTCCTGAGAATAAGTTCTCCTTTGTGTGGTAATTGTGTTGAAGACCAGAACATGTTGCCTTCCTGATTGTAAATTATAAGGAGTGCTTTCTCATAATAAATTATGAAAATTTATATTAGCACGGCATCGGCAGTTACTGTATTAGTTTTCGAGAATAATATTTATTTTTTGTGGTTGAGTTTGCATTGGTTGGCTAAACTTGCATAATTTGTTGTTCTGTTTTTACTTTTTTCACTCATTTTGTGTGAAACTAGTGATATCTGTTGCGTCATGAGTTTTTGTTGTTCTGTGTATTAGGTGTATATGTTGTTCTGTATCTCCTCTTCTCTTTACAGTTCTTCACACTCTTTGTACACTCCAAATATGCAACAACAAAAGGGTCTTCTTTCCTTGTACTCCTATTCCCATGAATAATCTTTGCCAATGAATTGAAATGACAAAACAGTGAAGGAAAATAGGTGCTATCAGTTGAAAGGTTTGGACTTGGAGGAGGGACTGGCAACCTAGGAGCTGCATTCTCTTTTCTTGATTCTTTTCTTGGGAATTCATCTAATAGAAGAGGAACGCAAAGGAGTAAGCTTCTGTTACATTCATTGAACACCGTGACTATCATAAATTAATTAGTTCTGTTTCCTACACAAAAACAAATATAACCATGACATTAAATTCAGGATTCAGTTACATATTGTTCTTGAAAACAATAGACCAATATGTAAACAAGGAACTGTATCTTCTTTGTAAATAAATGACTAAATACTCATAACATATCTCGGGGTGGTTGCAGCGGCTCTGGAGTTGACAGCGGGCGAGGGGGAAGGCGACGGGGACTGGAGGAGCTCGGGGCGGAGCTCTGGTGGCGAATGGGGAGGAGGCGCTGCAGCTCGACGGTAAAGGTGAGCGGAGCTCGGGGTGATGGCGTCGGAGCTCGAGGAGCTGGAGGTGGGCAACGACGAAGCTCGGGGGTGGAGTTGTGCACATTGGTGGTGAGCTGTAAGTTCCTTGATTTTTCTGGAAAAAAAAAAGATTTGTCAGACGGAAGATCCTCATTTTGGAGTCCCATTTTAGGTAGTTCAGGTGGTTTTGTTCTGGATTTTTCAGATTTTTATCTTCATATGATGAAAACATCAAAGACATAAATATGAAGAGGGGCAGCTTGTTTCTTCAATTTGATGTTATAAGGTGCTGCGTGTATTGAATGTGGATGGTTCTGCAGCGCAGCAAATTGCAAACAGCGCAGAAGTTAAGCTTTAATAACGTCATGTGCAATCTGGTTCTTTTGCTTTATATTCTGCTTAAGAATGCAAATTTCTCAGCAAAATTTTATCTTATTTCACGTGACCCTTTTGGATTTAGGAGCTCGAATTTACAACATGGTTTGGGTTACAAATTGGATGATACGCGAAACATGCAGCCGGATATTTATGTGCTTCCCTTTATTTTTGGGGAAGAGGAGCCGCGTGTAAAATATTGAGATCTTAGATGAAGTCACTCTACTCTTTTCATCGCCAACTTCAAATGCATGTAGTTTTTGTATTTTCATCTGTTTTTGTAACTGTAAGCATGTGCAGTTGGTCCTTGGTGGTTTTAATTATGTGCGTTTTGTTTTGTAAAAGCGAATTTTGGTTGTACTAGTTAAATTTTATCTGCAAACTGCAGTTTTTGCCCAAGGAAACTGTGCCAAGGAGGTGATTTCAAATGCTTCGATACGTTTGAAACAGAGTTTTTTGTATTTGGATATGAGAATAGGTTGTGGGTAACTCCTCATGCTGTTCATTTGTGTAGTAGTAGTGGTCTTCTCAAATATAATTCAATGTTTTAGCAAAAAGAGAAGAGACTGCAGCTTCTCTGCTCACAAGATTTTTAATTTGAGTGTAATTAGAAGAGACCGCGGTTTCTCTTATCATAAGTTTTTTTAGGGAACTTAGCATAACATTATCGCCTGGCAAATAGTTTGTAGATCAAATCTGCAACCCTTACGAATTAAATGTTGAAATAGGTTCATTAAGAAAATACTGAAGCTTTGCTGCTAAAATTGAGCATCTTCCGTGTGGTTTAAGACGCCAGTCTGATTACTGCAAGAGGTAATTCATAAAAATAAACTTAGATTGCCGGAACTTCTTTGTTTACGTGAACCTGTTCTCGCGTGCATGATATCAGCTGCACTTTTTTGTTTCTTGAATTAGAGGTAGTTTTGTCCTTCTAATTTTCATTTAACGGACTCTTTAATGGAGAGTTTAAAAAGGACTAAGTGTACATCTAATAATGGGTTTAATGACAAAATTGAGAAAAACAGAAAGTGGAAGAACCAGTTCAAGTATGAAGCCCTAGCATAGAGACCGAGTTGGTCTTTTAGTCAATTGAGAAAAGATTAAAGTACCGGACCGATTTAAGTATGAAGATTTATTATAAGGAAAGAACAGGAACCAATTGGAGTACGAAGCCCTATGAAGATTTATTACAATGAAAGAACAGGAACCAATTGGAGTATGAAGCCCTAGTACGGAAACCAAATTGGCATTTAGCTAGAAAAGTGATTATAAACTTGGAAAGCATTTATAAATAAAAAAAATTGGGGATTAAACTAAAACTGCGTACACCATCCTAACTCAGACCGACTGTGATAAACAAATCAAGCGGTGTAGCTTAAGTGCTTTATATGTTGCAAGCACAAAGCGCATCTTAATTCATCTCTTTAAAAGTTGATTTCTTTTCATCTAAAGTAGAAACTCAAAACGAGGTCACAACAAGTCACAAAGTGCTCTTCAACTGTTCGATAAAAAGCCCATACAAGAACTCTCAAAAGTAGGTCCAAGATATTTACACTTGCAAGAGATATGGTTAATTTGTTGTCCCTCCTAAATTTTGAATAATGAAATTAAGAATAAAAAAATTATCAACAAGCACACAGTGGAATATCAGTGCAAATGAAACCTTGTCATCAGTTTGGAAAATTATAAAGCTAAAGGATTCCAACAACGATAATTATTTGTTAACAAGTCTTAATGCACCAACAAACTTTTTGTTTTCTTATTCACATTGCTATTTCTGCATGTACTTGATAATCACCGTCTCCATTTCACCGCAGAATTGAGGGTACATATAAATCCCCATTTCTTGATTAATGAAAGAGAATTAGGGAGTATCTACCGTACTCAGACAAATTTTCCAAACAATCATATTTGGACTTTTAATTACACAAAACCTCCGGTTTCCAACTTAATACTAAACAGTTACACTTTTCTTTTCCAAGCTTTACAATTTTAGCTTTTTTGTGGTTTTGAACTTTGAGGGTGTGATTTGTAATTTTTAAAACTTTAAGAGTTTTTAAAAAAATTACTTTTAAGTTTGGTCCTTGTAACTTCTATATTTCATGTGTCGGTGATAATTAATACTAAACAATTACACTTTTCTTTTCCAAGCTTTACAATTTTAGCTTTTTTGTGGTTTTGAACTTTGAGGGTGTGATTTGTAATTTTTAAAACTTTAAGAGTTTTTAAAAAAATTACTTTTAAGTTTGGTCCTTGTAACTTCTATATTTCATGTGTCGGTGATAATTTTTAAATGCCAGGTTATTTTTTTACAACTCTAAAACTTTTAGGGTGTTTTTTACAATTATTAAATCTATAGATTAATTTTTAAAAATTCAAATTATAGCAGTCTACTAATAGTTTCCAAATTTGATATGCACTAGTTATAAATTTTAAAATTTTAGACTTTTTTGTGATTTTTAAATTTTGAAGGAGTTTTTTTATAATTTTTGTAACTTTGAGGTTAGTTTTGATAAATTTTAAATGTTTAGTGCCTAAAGGTAATCTTTCAAATTCATCTTTTGTTGTTTGAAAATTTTAAAATTTTAGAATTTTAGAATTGTTTTTTATAATTTAAACTTTTGATGGTATTTCTATAATTTTTGAGACATTAAGGGTGTTAATTGGAAATTTTAAATTCTTCAGAGGCTGCTGTTATCTTCTTGATTTCATGTTTGTTGTTTTTAGTTTTAAAATGTCAGAAATTTTTAGCTGCACATGGTAATCCCTTGAATTTATCTATGTTGTTTACAGGTTTTAAAATTTTAGAATTTCAGCGTGCTTGTTTGTAATTTAAAATTTTGAGGGTGTTTTTATAATTTTTGAGACATTAAGGTGTTCACTGCAAATTTTAAATTTTTTGAAAATTGCTGTTAATTTCTTGATTTCATATTTGTTGTTTCAAGTTTTGAGACGTCAGGATGATTTTTATAATTTTGAACTTTTTAGGGTATTTTGTGCAATTTAAAAACTTTTTAGGGTTTTTTATAATACTTACATGTATTATAGTGGTTAGCTATGTATAATTTTTTTATCTTAACAAACTTAGTGATGCTCAATATCAAACAGCCGCTTAATCCAGAAGATTTTAAATGTTTATGAAGGATGATGGAGGGCCCGCTCCTTCTTCGACTTTATGCCTGGTTCTTGAACGAGGGCTCGATGTCCACGGCACAAACAAGAAGAACCCATGAGAGGGCGGGGACCGGTCCCCCGTGATTCTCCAATGATCAAGTTAGTGAAACTCGAGTGGGGAAAGAGAAGGTCAAGGATCGATATGGTTCTTAAGGTGGCAAGGTGCGTGTCCAGAGAATCTACGTGAGCTCCTCTGTTTGGACGAAGAACTGTGTGTTCTTGTTTTTATGTCATCTATGCTTTAGGGGGTTTTAGATTGCTAACCTCCTCTTTTCCCCTCTTTTTTATGGTGAATAGCCTTTGATGTATATAAAGAGGATGATCCTCAGCAGATTGATCTGCTCGGCCATACAAAATGGCGGTGACAAAATGTGAGTTGGAAGGTGAATCATCCCTCGCTTTACAGGTGTCGACTGGCGACTGGAGGGTGTTAGGGTTTTGGTTTTGAACCTACACTCTTGTTTTGTTTTGATGATTTTACAAATAATTTATAACTAATTTTGTTTCCTAGTGATTGTGGCTTATTACAGGTTCATATCAGAGTTAAAGATCCAGATCATCCATGTTTACAATCACTTATGTATTATTGTATATATCATATGTTATTTTCTAAGCTCAATATATATTTATACACACACAGTTGTTTCGTTTCGTGAAAACAATATGGCTTTGGTTTAACATCATGTTTACATTGTATATTGTTTATAAAAACGTTTTACAAAAATTTTGCAATACACCTCTTTATCAAAATCAAATGTATATGTTTACATATTTACACATATATGTGCACATTTGCTAAAACGATAATCTTTTACAAATGGCAAATGTAATTTCCAAAATTCCTTCACAAATATGTTTAATATCATGTTTATAAACTACTCCCAAAGTTTTACATTTTTTAGAATTTCTTTGATATTTTTTTAACAAGGTTCAAAGTTGAAATTTTCTGTGTACATGTTTATGAGTCGACTCATGAACAATATTGAGTCAACTCATAAACTCCTGCATAGTTCACAATTTGTTTCTGATGAGTCGACTCACAACATCATGAGTCGACCCATCAGGTTGAGTCGACTCATGTCTGTCATAAGTCGACTCACAAACTGTGCTGGAAAATGAGTTTTGTTTCTGCTGAGTCGACTCATGATCTTACGAGTCGACCCATGGTTTATGAGTCGACTCATGAATTTTATAAGTCGACCCATAAGTTGGTTTTTAGCCTATAACGGCTATTTATGAGTCGACTCATGAACAGTACTGAGTCGACTCATAACACTGTAACGGCTACTTTCAATTTTTATCTTCTTCTGGCTTTTTGGTCTTTTTACTTGAGTTCTTGCTGATGTTTTGGGTTGTTATAAATACCACAGTGCATTTAACATTCTGACTGACCAAGAGATTTGTTTAATTAAGTTTACAAGTGTTTAAGAGGTGTTTAAAGCCTTGTTTCAAGTTTTGTTTCAAAAGAGAAGTTTTACACAAAGAAGAAGCTTTCAATTTCAATTGAGGAATTCATCCTCGTCATCATTTCTTCAGTTCTTTGTATTTATAGAGAAGTTTTTCTAAACACATTTATATATATTTTATTGATTGTCAATTATATATTCATATCTTGCTATATTAAATTGAGTTAGATTTTTATTGTTCTCATTTATCACACACACCCTTATTGAGCTTAGATTATTTCATACAAGATATTAGTGGGTATTGGTGTGTGAATTAGTGAGAGTGAGCTCCATTGTGTTCTCATTCATTATAGAGAACAAAACATTGTATTTGAGCTTATATTATGAGTATCACTTATAATACACTTGTACACCGAGAGAAGTGTGTGGTAAGAGATGGGGTCTAATCCAAGAGGAGTGGCGTCCGTTGACGAACCTAGAGAGAGGTTGTATCCGATCACTTGAGGAGGAGGACACGGGCTAGAGACCAACACTTAGTGTGTATAGTGTGATTGCATAGTGATTGATTGTGAGAGTTTTCGGTGAGCTTGAAAACCGAGTGTGTAAAAGTTCTGGCTTCCAAACCGGGTTGTACTAGTGAAGATCTCCTCGAGGTGAGGAGCGGGGACGTAGGTCATGGGAACCGAACCTCGTGAACATATTGTGTGTTTGCGTTTGCTTAGCGTTCATCTTTATTTGTGCTCACATCATATATCACTCTCATCTCTTTACTATGTCACACTTGTGTTTATATATCCTTGCATATATTTTCACCATTTAGGATATATCTCTTTGTTCATATTGCATATTCTTGCTCATAACATATTGTATATCTATCTTACAAGAATAATTTATCAATAAGTTTTAATTGGTATAAATCCGGATTAGATTAGCATAAGACTCTAATCACCCCCCTCCCCCCTCTAGGGTCTAACAATTGGTATCAGAGCTTGGTGCTCCTTGATTTAAGGTCTAATCGCCTTGAGTTAAAGATCCAAGTGATCTTTTTATGCTAATATAGTTTTGTATATTTTTTTGTATCTTGCTTGCATCTTTTTTATTATGGACATGCTTTGTGCACCTCGTTTAGACTATGACCCTAATGTTGCTCCTAAAATAGATAATTTTCTCTATGACCAATGGTGTTCTAGATTTAACATATTTGTTAGATCTAAACAATTCGATTTATGGGAAGTTATTGAAGATGCTTATATTGTACCCACTTCGGAAAAATCCAAGTGGAGTAAAAATAATAAAAGAATGTTTAATATGAACAAGCTATATTGTACCCACTTCGGAAAAATCCAAGTGGAGTAAAAATAATAAAAGAATGTTTAATATGAACAAGCTGTTGTTAGAATATTTGCTTAGTGCTTTTCACTCATCCTTTTCTAACAAATTTGTTCATTGATAGTGCTTGCAATTTATAAAAATTTATAGAAGCACATCAAGGGGACTTGGAGGCTATCCGACAAGCTTTTGAGGCTTCCTCTTCCATTGGAGCATCATGCACACGACCACTAGGTGATAGCCCTAGTGAGGTACGCGAGCTCGACAACGATGATCACTAGGTGATAGCCCTAGTGAGGTACGCGAGCTCGACAACGATGATGATATTACTTTTGATGAGCTTGCGCATGAATTTGAAAACGATGATGATATTACTTTTGATGAGCTTGCGCATGAATTTGAAAAATTATTCAATAGCTATATTGAATTGAAATGTAAGCATGATAATATGAAATCCTCTCATGAAATACTAGCTACTAAGTATGATCTCATTACATATGAAAACATAAACCTTAAAGAATGCAATGAAATTTTGAGATTAGAAAATGCTAGATTGCTTCATGAAAAATGTGATGCCATGTTAGAAGTAGAGATTAGTACAAATAAATTAAACTCTATGGTAAATGATTATGTTTATCCTACTTCTACTAGCAATGCTTGTATGCATAATGATGAGTTGAATCAAATGAAAAAACGCATATCAACCTTAGAGTCAACACTAAACACTTGTATTGCCAATAACAAAAAGCTTATGGACATATGTGCAAAGTACTGTGTTAATTCTTCTAAGAAACCTACACACTATGCACACATGTATGACAAAATTCACAAATATTCTATTTGTGGTCTTAAAGTCCATATAGCCAAAATTTGTCATAATGCGCAAAAGCTTAACAAGCATATTCATGATTGTGCATCCCATTAAGCTTCTTCATCTCATAAACATGTACACACACATAGTGTAAATCACAAACATGCTTATGTGTACAAATGTGATTTTTGTGGTCGTTTGGATCATTTGATCAAATTTTGTTTTGATTTGAAGAAGGTTTCTCGTTTGCAAAATAATTTCAAAGATAAACCTATTTTTACAAATGATTTGTTTTGATTTGAAGAAGGTTTCTCGTTTGCAAAATAATTTCAAAGATAAACCTATTTTTACAAATGATTTTCGTGCACCTTATGTTGGTCAACAAAATAATTTCAAAGATAAACCTATTTTTACAAATGATTTTCGTGCACCTTATGTTGGTCAACACATACTATTTAGACCCTTTCATTGCACTCATTACAATCGAAAAGGTCATGTATACAAATTTTGTTTTGACCGTATCTATGCATCATACACGCCCAAATGGGTTCATAACCCAATGGTCTTGATTTTAAATGATAGGGGTCATGTCCCTAACCCTATTGTTACCAAAAATATTAGGGTACCAAAATGTACTTAATTTCTATTTCTTAAGAAATTTTTGTTTTTTGATTGTTGATCTTGTTTTTGACTTAACTTTTCATATCTCAATAAACATTTAAAGCTTATTTAAGATCTATGTGTAGATTTTTATGACTCAAAATTCTTGTCAAAATATTTTGTTGTTAAAACTTTTTCAAGTGCAAAAGTTTTATTTTAGAATTTATGTAAAAACTTGGTATTTAAGCTTAAGTCGACTCAGGGTCGACTCACATCCCTTAGTCGACTGCAAGTCGACCTTCGGGTGACTGTTTTTAGGGTAACTTATTCGTTTTGTTTTTGGATTTGAGATGGTTTAGGACCCGACCCGATTGCCTGCCTTAATCCTGAGCCTACACTTATCACTTTGACCAGATCTGGACCGTCGATCTCCTTTCAAAGCCCTAGATTACTTCCTTTTTCCTTCTTTCTTTCCTTCAGCCGATTCTCTTTTCCCAGTCGACCTTTATCTCCAGCCGCTCATCATCACCAGTCAACCCTTCCTCTCCAGCAATCGTCGTCCGCACTCAGTCTTGTTCGTGCATGTATCTCTCCTTTGTTCGGTATAACCTCTTTCCCCTCTCATTTACTTTTCTAGGGTTTCATTTCTATCAATGGCCATTGCTTCAACCAAACGTCCTAGAACTTCCAAAGGTAAAGCCCATTTTTCTCGTGATCGTGCATCTTCACCTCCAGAACGTAGCAATGCACATTACGAACAATTTCTAAATAGTATTGCCTTAATTGAAAAATATCATGCTCTTTGTCAGTTAAAATTGTTCCCTAGTAGATACATTAAATTCGAGGACTTTGGTCATTTTTCTCTGGAATAATTTTTCTCTGCTGCTAAACTCACTGATTTAGTCTCTGATCAGTGCTCTGAAAAACTTTACCCCCATATTGTGCGTGTGTTTTACGTAAATCTTATATCATTTTCTCCTGAGAATAGACCCCACTTTATCACTTACTGTGTCAAAAATCGCCATATTCGTTTCACAGCGGACCGTCTATCTGAGATCATTGGCATCCCTCGAGGTGACACCTTTCTTGATGATGTTTCGTATGATAATTTTGGTGTTGAAGCTCTTATGACTCTTCCTGGTAAAAGCCTTCCATTAGATGCTAAAAATGTGTCTGACTTGGCTACCATTGTTGGACGTATCATTTCTTATAATTTGATTCCAAAATCTGGGGGATATAGTCACTATTCACAAGATCTCACTAGGGGTATCTATGCCATTCTGGGAAATATTATTGTTTGTTTATGGAAATTTTGTAATAAAAAGAAATGAAAGAAAAGTTGATTTGTATTCTCTCGATCTCAATTACAATTCGATTACAAAAGAGAGGAGAATGAATTTGATTCTCCCCTTTGTTTAAAAAACTGGGTTCTTCTCGGTAGCGATGGAGTGCCTCCTTCGAATGCTTGCGTCGAATTTGCTCTCCGTTGACGATCCGACCGTCTTGTATCTCATGGGAACAATGAACTTCTGTGGTAAGTTTGAGGAATAACTCTTAATAAGTTTTAGAACTCAGAACGAGCTAGAACTCTGTGAAAAGAGTTATTAGAACCGAGAATTCGGTTAATGGCCAAGCAGATTTTTTGTTGCTGAAAGATTCTTCGAGATTTTATCTTCTAAGTCTGATTTAAATCCTCTATCTCCAAAGCATTCGCCTCTCCTATCTCTAGAGAAAATCCCCAGCTCCCCACCTCCTCGTGCGGTTTTGATGCCAAAAAATCCCCCTGCTCGGTTGAGTTTGTTGAGGTTTTATAGGTGGATAAGAGGTTGTAACTGCCCTCTAAATCTGCTCCTAAGTGGGCATGATTTCCTCAAATCGTGAGGAAAACGGTTCTGAAACCGTTCGACTCGTGTTTGAATGAGTCAAACGCCCAATCTGGCGTTCAAGACCCTAGCTTCGCGTCTTAGAATTGAGACGCGGAGCTGGGTGTTGCCTAAACGTTAAAAATACGAGGGCCGCTCGCATCTTGCTTGTTACGGCTTAGAAACGCGGGGGTCGCCTGCATTTCAAGAATTGTAACGCGAAGATGAGTTCCGCGTTTTAGAAGGGGCTAGTTGACTTGTAACCTCCTCTGTAAAGCGTTGCAAGGACCATTGTTCAGTAATCCTTGCTTTAGTTATTGTGGGGTGTGAAAGTCGTCAGATTGTAACTCTCACTGTTGATTGTGAAGACCACTGAATAGAATTTTCATCAGTTGTTGGAAGTGTCGTTGAATTACAACTCTTCTCGATCTATGTGAAAAGTCCTCTATTTGCAGCTTGCATTTGTTGGCATGAAAGTCATCTGATTGTAACTTTCATCATTGAAGCTTGATAGGGATTAGCTATTTATTGTGATTTTTAGACAGCCTACATAACCCCCTCCAAAGTTTTTGAAAGTTCGCGGTTGACTGGGACGAATTTTCGGAATACTTTGGATCCTAAAATTTAGTTGATTGGTTGTTCATTCCATCTGATATGAAGACATCATGAACCAGGTTGTTGGAATGTTGAAATTCTGTTTCCTCGAACCAAACAAAGTAACTTTTAAGTCTTGATGACAATGAACTTAGTCAAACAAGCTAAAGCCCAAGTCATTGCTGATGAATCAAACAAGAACGATGATGACAATGATTTTGTCTGGGTCCTTAAGATACTCCACTCAATCTGCAATGAGATGCACTCTTTTCTACAGAGAATTCTTGTAGGCATTGATGAACACTCGAAATACAGCTTTTAGCTTCATTGATCTTAGTGGGAATGTTAAGCGATTTAGAAGAATGAGTTGCGCGCGATTCCTATCTTCATTAATCTTTGTGGGAATGTTAAGCCACTTAGAAGAATGAGTTGCGCGCGAAATTCCTGTCTTCATTAATCTTTGTTGGGATGTTAAGCCACTTAGAAGAATGAGCTATGCACAGCTCCTAGCTTCATTAATCTTGGTTGGGATGTTAAGCCATTTAGAAGAATGAGTTGCGCATCGGATCGTGTCTTCATTAATCTTTGTGGGAATATTAAGCCACTTAGAAGAATGAGCTATCCGCAGCTCCTGGCTTCATCAATCTTAGTGGGAATGTTTAGCCACTTAGAAGAATGAATTGTGCGCCGGATCGAGTTTGACGGTTTTAGCGTTGCTGATTGTAATCTGTCTGTACTCATCCAACAGACTCCACAGCGGAGTCGTCTGTTTCTTCTCGGCTTTGGTCACCTTGATGACCTCTATTAGCTCTTCTTTTATTTATTTGGAGCTGTGCCGTAGCCTTGGTTGTCGGGATGCTGCTATTATAGCGGTCCAAATGCATAGGTGAATTTCGCCTTTAGGGATTGGAACGCGTAGGTGAAATCTACGCTTGAGAACTAGAATGCGTGGGTGAATTCCGCGTTTGGAAGTTCAACCAACTCGAATGCTGAAATCGCGTTTGGGCGGAATTTTGGCCTAGAATCCCGTTCCGATTTGATAGCTCATAGCTATCTATAAATAGACCGCTGAGGGTCAAATCAAGAGTCATTCGACTCTTCTTGAAATTTTAACGAAAATTTCCGTTCTTATCTCCGGTGAGGACTATTCATCTTCTCCTTCGACCGAAATCAATGGCGCCCAAGAAGAAGACTGTCACTCGTCCTTCCAAATCTAACATCGTCGTGGCCTAAGGTTCGTCGGCGCTTGCGTCGGCTGGTGGCGCCATAGCTCAGGCGGGCGTGCCGTCGCCTCAATGCGTCGGGTGGTGGCGCCGTGGCTCAGGCGGGCGTGCCGTCGCCTCAACTCCCTTTAATCGGTGGTGAGTATGACTTTTGTGGTCGTCAAACTCGCTGCGGCGAGTTCCTATCTTTGAATCAATGAGGAGACTCATTTCAATAACGCGGAGCTAGACTCTATCGTTTAGTATTTTCGACACGGGGTTCGACCTCCACGTCCGAGATTTTCGATGTGGGGCTCTATCTCCGCGTCTAAGATTTTCGACGCGAGGTTCGATCTCCGCATCTAAGATTTTCGACGCGAGGTTCAATCTCCACGTCTAAGATTTTTGACGCGGGGCTCGATCTTCGCGTCTGATTTACCTTTGCATTGTCTAACTATTTTCTTTATTTTGCAATGCGTCATACCAACGAGCCTCTCCCTTTCCGCCATCATTTTGGACATGAAAGTGGCGTGGATCTAAACATGACATTTAATCTGCGCAAAGAACTCCCGGTTTTCAGGATTACCGAGAAGAGTCGTGTGGAAATGATCACCCAGGCTTCTCCTGACACTCTTAGGATATTGGTTACGGACGCTAGGCTTGAGAACCTGAGCCGTAAACCGATAGTTAAACCAGGATTCCTCTTCGGGGATTTTGTTGACTTTGAAGCAGGCATCGCTTATGATGGGGACTACAAATGGCTAAGGTTGGAGACCATAACCTTTTCTTACCCAATATGGAGAGAATGTTCTCCATATCATATTTTCAATGCGCCTCCATCCCAAGGCGTATGGATTGGAACCTTGTTAAGGATCAGGATGGAGTTGTTCTCGGGACCTTAACTTTTTAAGGGGTCCGCACAGTTAGTTATAACAGACAGGTGACGGCTTTACGGCCAGTCTTGTTCGCCAAAGAATACCCGGTCGGTGAAGTGGCCAGCCCGGCAAATACTTTTGTCAAGAAGTTTATAGCGAAGAAGGGAGAATTTCCCGCACAAGGGTTTAGAACTCCTGGTTGGGTTCATTCTATGGTAACAGGGTGGTGGACCCGGATGACCAACTTTATTCTGGAGGAATTGGAGGCACCTCTTACTCGAGCTGGCCTAAAGATTTCGGTACGGGCTACTAAGTTTGGGATCGTCTAGAGCCATTTTCATTTCTTCTCTATATTAGAGAGGTACAATCCCGAGACTTGTACTTTCTTCACCCCGGTGGGGGAGTTAGGCTTCGCTCTTCACGAGATGCATGAAGTCTCAGGTCTTCTTCTTGGGGATTTACCATATGAAGAATTTGTTCCGGGATCAACGGAACTTAAAATTTTAAAGAAGACCAGCCCCGAAGTTTACTCCACTCTCTGGGAAGTCATGTGTCACTTTCACATTTGTATGCAGCAGACGGGGGCTCATGGAGGCGGTATCAAACAAGTGTCTTGGGCGGAGTATTTATTCCAAAACCTGACTAATAAGGGAGCTTTGATGACCAGATTGTCTGCAAGCACTTTGGAGGAGATTCAAGCTCGAATCGACGCTGCCACCTCTCATTATACGAACGAGGTCAAGGAAGACATTTTCCCAGCTCAGACGGAGTTTGAAAGCTTCCACTACCAAGGTCAGATTCCCATTTCAGACATGGCGCTATTGGCATGGTTTCTGATGCTATGGCTTAAGCGGTGCGTTGTCCCCACTAGGCCAATTGACGCTCTTGCCGTTTAGGTGATTTACCCGGCTGTTCTTTTGGCGCACGGGAGGCCATTGAATCTGCTTTACGCTATGGTAGGTTGCTTGCAGAGCGGGCTGCGTGAGTTGGCTATGGATTTTATTGATGTTACAGAGGTGGAGTCTGGTGGCAACAAGGCTTTCAAAACTCCTAATCCCCGGATACCATTGCCTTATACTTATCTGATGGCTTGGTATGTGCTTCACCGTCCTCCCCTAATGAGTGCAGCCTCTTCCCCAGGAGACTCATTCATCCCGCTTGTGCAACGACTAGAATCTGCAAAATGGGAGGGGCGTTATATAGTTAGAATTCGCCAGATCTTGTCGCGAGACACCCACTACCATATCTTCTGTTGTTTTCCCGATTTTGAAGGCGGGGTCTATGGAGCAGAGTATCAGGACGTGGCGGGTCCTAACGGATTCACCCAGCGGAATGGGGGTGTTTTCCATTAGCTCCTCTCTATCAGGCTAGGCTACCTGATCTTCAGGCAAGGTGACAAATGTTTCCTCAAGCCCTACCAGCCCTATAGGTTCGCTCGCCAATTTGGATACGATCAGCTGTACGTTGGGAACCCTCGACCTCAGCTCTCAGTTGTGAGCAACTTATGTGAAGGGACCAGGGCTTGGTACTATTTCGTGGCAGGTTGTACCAGAGCCATCTTCAAGCTTCCCCACAAAACACCCAACTCTTACACTTCCATGAGCTTCTGCAACTGGTACTTTGCCGCTTCCCAGACTCCTAATTACAACTTGAATACGTCTTGTCTGAAAGACATCAGACGTATGTATGCTTCAAGGAGGGGGTCAAAGACAACCCGTCTGAGAGGGATCGACGAGTTTTTATCCGTTGAGGACCCTTCTGCTAGACAGGAAGAGGAGCAAGCAGCTAAGCCTGCTCCAGTGGAGGAACCCCGTGTGGTAGATTCTTCTACAGCAAGGGCAGCTGGGAAGAGAAAACTCTCGGCGGATGAAGCTGGCCAATACGATAAGCAGATCCGCCAGAAATTGATGGTTGGTTCTTCCCCTAGCAAAGGCCCGCATAAACCAAAATTGATGGCCGACGCTATCCGAGCTGCAGAAGAAGAAGAAGAGCATGAATCCTCGGTTGCAGGTCTGCCACATAAGACTGGGCTCCGTTCGCACGGTCCGGCCTTATCAAGTGAAGCTTCCTCTCCCCATCCTTCCGAGGATGAAGAGGGTGACTTAATGGCTACTGATGCAGAATCCGCTCCAACGGTAGACCCTTCTAAGGCTACTACATTGGAACCAGAGGGTCTTGCAGAGAATCCATCCCCTCCTCCTTCAGCACTAATGCCATCGGCTGGGGGGGCGGCTCAGGTCTCAGTCCTACAACGGGACTTATGACTAAATCAGCAACCGGCACAAGTCTTCCTGAGTCTTCAGCTATACGTGATGACGAAGAGGAAGTGGATTATGAAGGCTCCTCAACTGGTGAGGCAGCTGATGAAGATAGAGGGACTGAGGGTGCTGAAGTTGGCAACATGCCAGGTGATAGTGAGGATGTCGAAGGGCACGATTCTATGGATGACATCACTACTTTTGATGATACTCCCAAGGTCCCATCCGACAAAGTATCTGGTTATACTCCTTTTACATCTCCGGTAAGCCTACTTTACTTCGAATTCTTTCGCACATTCTTTCCGCGTTCCGACCCTTTTTGCGTGCAGGTTCACCTCCTCCCGAGACCAACACTGCTTCTCCTCCTATGGAGCATCAGCTTGTGCAGGTGTCAGCTCCTTTGCAGGAGCAACATTTGCCTGGCTCATCCATGGCAGCTGCTTCACCAGTAGTATTGCCCAGGGCTACCACTGTGACTTCTCCTCTGGAATCACAGCTCGTGCAAGTATCAGCTCCTCTACAAGAGCAGCCCTTGCCTGGCTCATCTACGGCAGCTGC
>NC_033800.1:123666176-123704273 GCF_001876935.1 Asparagus officinalis
AACATTGATAAAGATTTCACTTGCACCAACAGAGGTAGGGCGAAGCACATCTCAGGCGAGGGTAATGATGGCTTTGACTTCAAGTCCTTCACAGTTGACTGTTTCGACTGCTTCTGCGGCTTTAGTACCTGGATCGCCTGTTAGCCATTATTTTGACGCACCAATCTCAATGGCTAGGGTGGTATCCCCGACCATTGTTTTAAGTCTCGCGGGTGCACCTGAATTCCTTCAAATTTCTTTAGTGTACTTGAATAGCCTCGCAAAGAAAGTAATCGAATATGTGATGAGTGGTCAAGGAACTTTTAATTCCTTCCGACCTCTTTTGGAGGCAGGCATAAATGGAGTTAGAAGTGTGGGGAACACTCAGTGGTTCGAGCACTGTTCCGAAGTTATTCTTCGTTTGGGAGAACAATTACAGCATTTTGAAGCATTAGGTCGCTGAGAACTTCAGCCACAGATTGTGTCTGCCTTGGCTGGCCTTCAAGTTGCAGAAGTGGCTCACTGAGAAGCGATGGAGCGGGACCTGGCTGAAAGAGAGTGTCAGGTTGCAGAGCTTTGCAAGCATAATATTCGGAGACGAGAGGAATTAGAACTCTTGACTGCTTCTATGAACTTGCTTCGTACAAAGCTCGTTGAGGCTGAAGCTGAAGTGCTGCGACTAAAGGCTCAGCTATCTCGTGAAGAGAACATCGTCAATATCCTCAGCACTAAGAATGCAAATGGTGTTTTAGAGTATCACACGCATGCTCAAGCTCTGGAACATGCTAGGAATGAGGTGGCGGCCATTATCATACCTAGTGAAGATGAACTACGGGCAAAGGCTGAAGCCATGGTGCGAGCTAATCACGAGGAGGAGTTAGCTGAAGTCAAGACTCAACTCATCTCTTTCGATTTGATGCGCGAGTGACTTTTGCCCTTGTAATTTTTCTTTTAACAAGAACAAATTTGTTCTGTATCACTTTCTTTTGGTTTTTGAATAAAAATTGATATTTCTTGCATTTGTCATGTTTTGATCTTAAGCTACAAATCATGAGAAATGCTAGAGATTTAATGCTGACTTAGCATTGATTCTCGCAATAGCCCTTACTTAGAAAATTCTCTCTATTATCATTTAAGATAACTTCAGAAAATTTCCGACTGCTGGGGATAGGTATATGAACACTTGTTACTCTTATGTAGAAGAATTAAAAGGTTCAAAAGGATTGCTAACTGATTTATCATCAAAGTGATGAGTTGTGATACTTGTGATTTGAACAAGATTTGAGGAATTTTATCACCCCATTGAAAGGAGTTGATAAACAGGTTATTTACTACTCTGCTGCGGAGAGTTAATAAACTGATCATGATTTAAGTACTTTTGGAGACTTATCATTCCACTGACGAGAATCGATAAGTGGATTCTGACAGAGGAATTATAGCCGTATTGGTATTGATGCCAGTTAAATTCAAACTCTGTGGGGATGATGATCGTCTGGGGTGTAATATTAACCTAACAAGGATTTAGATTCTGCTGAGGAGATATAGAGGTTTTGATTGACCCTCTGTTAAAAGGATTCATGACCTTGAGGAATAAGTGTCATTTTTGAAAACACAGGTGTAGATTCTTCATTTGGAAGAATTGTAACGCAAAGGTGACCTTTGCGTTTGAGATTCGAAATGCGAGGTTAAGAACCTTCATAACGCTGGTCTGAGCCTAGCATTTGAATGCTGGTATGAACTTCGCGTTGAGATTAAAGTCTTAACTGACTTTATCTAAAAACACGAAAAGTTGCGTTTTAAAAGAGAAAATGGTTGGGATTCTCCTGGAATCCCGTGCCATCTTAACAGCTTGATGGCTGTTATAAATAGACCTGAGTGGTCATGTCAAGAGTCATTCAACTCTTTTCATTTTTGGTTATTTCCAAGAATGAGAACCCTCGTTTAATTTCGACGAGTTCTTCGGTGAACTTTGTCTCCTTCGATCGACAACGCCTTCTCCGACCGATTATATCAATGGCTTCGCGAAGAGTGGGCTCTAGCTCCAAGAAAGTCACTGGAGCGACTTCTGAAACGCCGTCGGTTGGGGACGTCGGCGGTGTTCTAGTTCCTGTGGGAATGTCATCAGCATCGTCGCCGTCACGGGGGCCTCCCTGTCGTGGTAAGTGGTGATGAAAATAACTTGCTTTGACAAGTTCTATGAAAACCCTAAATGGGTTCTTGACAACGAGGAAGATGACTCTTTTTTTTAACGAAAACGTGGAGTTGGGACTCCATGTTTATCATAAAATGCGGTGTTGATTCTAGCATTTTGAAATCTAAATGTGGGTCTCGACTCTCGCGTTTGAGTTTTTTCAACACGAGGCTTGATTCTCGCGTTTGAGTTTTTCAACACGAGGCTTGACTCTCGCGTTTGAGTTTTTCAACACGAGGCTTGATTCTCGCGTTTGTATTCATGTCAACAACTTATTTTAGCTGCTGATCTTTGCTTTTGACTTTGCAGTGTTCTTTCCAAATGTACCGCTTTCACAGGAGCATCATTTTGGGTACATTGGCGGACCTGAGGCAAATGATGTTTTCAGTCTTCAAAACAGGATTCCATTGTGTACTTTCCCTGACGCAGAGAGAACAGACATGATCCGATTCCCCCGATGCTCTACTCTCAGAACTTTGATCACTGACTTAGATATAGAGACCCCTATCGGTCGTGATCAGTTTCCCAAACCAGCATTCATATTCGGAGATCGTATAATAATCGATGACCACCTCATACGTGCAGAAGATTCAAAGCTGCTACGGAGAGTCGATAATCGCTTCTTCTTCCTCCCAAATATGAAAATGATGTATCCACTCTCTTATTTCTTGAATGTGAGCTGTCGCCGGGGTTTGACTTTTGACATAGTCAAGGAGAAAGAGAATGTGTCGCTCGGATTTGGTCGACGAGCTCGTACACAAATCGGGAGACAACTCAAAGGGTTAAGACCCAGCTTATTTGAGAAGAAGAATCTTGTTCCAGAGGTGTTGCGTCCAGCGAATATCTTTATTCGTCAATTTATTACGGCTCAGGGTGAATTCTCTACCTAGATGTTCAGATCCCCAGGATGGGTTTGTTCTGGAGAAGGAGGTTGGTGGACCCGTATGGTTGACTTCGTTCTTGAGGATCTTAAGGAACCACTCGCTCAGTCAGGTCTCACAATTCCAGTGTTAGCTACTCGACGTGGGATTATGCAAAGTTATCACAATTTCTTTGCTATGTTAGAGAGATACAACCCGGACAGTTGTACATTCTTCACACCTATAGGGGAACTAGGTTTTGCTCTTCATGAGATGCAAGCAGTATCGGGGTTGCCATTTGGTAGAATGACATACGAAGAATTCATCCCTACCACCGAGGAGCTTTCCCTGTTGAAGGTGGTGCACCCAGAAGTTTACGCTACTTTCTGGGAATTGATGTGCTATTTCCATATATGTGCCCAAGTCATCGGAATACACGGAGAGGGTATTATGCATACTGCGTGGGCGGACTACCTATTTCAAAACTTAAATCAGAAAGGTATAGTTGTATGTCGTGTTGCTGCCATTTCTCCCAAGGATGCCAAAGCCCGAATTAAGACTTCCAATGCTACTTATGAGACAGAGCATGTGGAGGATGATTTTGAGGCTGGCGTTAAATTTGAAAGTTTTCACTACCAGGCCACAACTCTTGTTTCTGATACGGCTCTTCTTGCTGGCTTCTTCATGATCTGGTTGAAGCGGTGTGTAGTACTGTCGAAACCAGTAGAGGCGATATTAGCCGAAGTTGTATACCCAGCTGTTCTGTTAGTGTATGGGAGACCTGTGAGCCTTCTCACTGCTATGGTAAGCTGCTTACAGAGTGGCTTAAGGATGTTGACCTCCGAACTTCTCGGCGCCCCGGGAATTAAGGCTGCTGGGAAGAAAGCCGGGAAAGCTCCTCAACCACGTATACCGGTGTCGTATACGTACTTGGTGGCCTGGTTCGTGCTACATTGCCCCTCGTTGATGATGGGGGTATCTGATGACGATGACGCTTACATTCCCTTTGTACAGAGATTGGAGTCGGCCACGTGGACTAATTCTTACATAGTCAGGGCTCGACAGCTTTTGTCACGGGGAGACAATTACAGAATTTTCTGCTGCCCTCCCAATTTTGACGGAGCTAATGAAGAGAATGCCTGCTTTATGGACGTGCTTTTTGAGGGCTCGTCTTCTTTGGAAGATGGCACATTTAGATGGCTTCTTATGATCAGGTTAGGTTATCTGGTCTATAGCTTAAGGGAGAAGTGCATCATTGAGCCTTACATGTCTTCTAGATTCGCCAGACAATTTGGATATGACCAACTTTATGTTGGCAATCCTAACTCGGTGTTGGCTCAAGTTTGGAATTTATACGAGGGAGCTCGCACATGATACTTCTTCTCTGCCGGAGGGACCCATGCGCACTTTACTTTACCCAATTCGCCACCTGGCTGTTCTACTGTTGCGGATTTTCGCCACTGGTTTGATGAAGCTTCTCGAATCCCAGAATACGACATCTATACTTCATGCATAAACGAGATTCGGGAGTTGTATAAATCGAGAAAGAGTTCTACCAAGACTCGTTTACCAGGAATAGAGGAGTATCTTTCCTGTGAACGAGAAGCAGACGGAGCAGTCGAAGCCCCGAAGGAGTTGCCCACTGTTGAAACTTCTGAAGAAGAGGCTCCTATGGGGGCTGAAGAGGGGTCGTCAATTGATGACTCTCCTAAAGACAAGGCGGTTGAGAAAATTCCTACAGAAGTGCCTACTCCTGAACCTCGTTCTTTGAGATCAGGTAAGAAGGCTCTTTCTGCTGCCGAGGAAGGCGAATACAACAGAAGAATTCGTAAATGAATACCTGTCATGGTCAAAAATTCCAAGAGGGCCAAATTAATTGGGGATGCGATGAAGTCTGCGCCTGTTGCGTGTTTAACTGATAGAGAGGACGAAATACCCCAATCGATCCCTTCTATTCCTGAGGCTGCTGGAGCCAAAGAGGTATTGCCCGTTGAGGGTTCTGAATCCGCTTCTCCTCCTCTTACTCGGGACCAAAGCACGTATGAAGGCCATCCTTCCAAGGTTGCTCCTCTACCTGCTCGGGATGAATATACGGGTCCAATCTATCCAACCGTTCCTCCTCCACGCTCGAGAGCTCTGAAGAAACTAATTGAGGAATCTGAGCACTGGATACAAACGACTATTGATATTGTTAGTGTTGGGGGTGCTTCCTTTGAGGATTGTGAACCTATCCTGACCAAGTGTTTGGACAAAATCAAGGATAAAGGGGATGTGTCATGGGCTGAGCACTATAAAGGGAGTATCATCCTCTTGAAGGCAGAGTTGGCAGCTTTCAAGGAGCTGCAGCGCACCAATCTGGACTCTGAAGTGGAGCCGGCTCTCTCCCTGGCTACGATCTCAAGGGCACATCACCAAGGGACCATTCGCAAGGACTTGTCCGTCCAAAAAGCTCACATATCCTTCTTATGGAAGCAGCATACTCAAGCATATACTGATATCAAGGGTGTTGTTTCTAAAATTCGTGCCACTGAAGAAGCTATTGCCCAATTGGAAGCTGAGTTGGACCAGAGGAAAGCCCAGTTGGCTCAATATGAGGATGTAAGAAAAGGGTTTGAGCTTCAAAGCGATCACATTTATACCGATTTTTGTTGCACGCTCCACGTAGCTGAGAGGATTCGCAGAGACATCATTGCTGCTGCTCCTATTGAAGCAGAACTTAGAAGGGAGATTGAAGAACAAGTCCGAGCAGCTTACCAGAAGAAATTTTCTACCTTCAAGTCCAGGCTGAAATATCTCAAGTTGATGAAGCCTGATGTTTAGATTTTGTACTGTTTTTTTTTTTGACTAAGGAATTTTGTATCATTTTCATTTTGATCATCGTCACTTTGTATTCAAATTAACAATTTTGTATCATTTTCATTTTGATCATCGTCACTTTGTATTCAAATTAACAATATTGAATGAAAACGATATCATTTTGCCTTTCATCATCTCTTTTGTCGAATTCTATTTCAAGACAATGAAAAGTAATGTGAATGTTGTAAGTGTAGTATAAAATCGAAATTCTCTTTATTACTACTTAGAATAATTCCAAAAAATTTCAATCGTCAGAGGTGTAATGTTAACATGACGACATACAAGATAGGAAAATTAAACATTTATTCCCAAAATACACTATGAATTAGCAACCCCCAGCCTGACTCGGCTGGAGTTCAGGGGGCTGCATGATTTACGGAAAGTATCTTTTAAGAAACTTCCCATTAATTGGCATTATGAGCATGTCTCCTTTTTGATTAATGAGGCGATAAGCTCTGTTCGAATAAACTGATTCTATTACGAAGGGCCCTTCCCATTTAGGATTGAACTTCCCTTTGGTTTTGTGTGTCATTACCATGGGTTGTCTGTTCGCCAAAACTAAATCACCTTTCTTGAAAATCCGTTCTTTAACCTTTTTGTTGTAGGCTTTGGAAATCCGGGCTTGATACAACTCGATCTGTTGCTGAGCTTGAAGTCGTTTGTCGTCTAATGCTTCAAGTTCTCGAAGACGTCGTTGGTGTTTCTCTTCCTCTGTCAGTCTAGTTGTAATCGCAACTCTTGGGGAATGGATTTGAATCTCTAGTGGTAGTACATCTTCGCAGCCGTATACTAAAGAGAATGGCGTAGCTCTTGTAGGGGTCCTCACCGTTGTACGATAGGCCCACAAACATTCGCCGAGTCTTTCGTCCCAATCACTTCGGCTCTTAGAGATGAACTTTTTGAGAAGTTTCACGATGGTCTTGTTAAAGGCTTCTGCGAGACCGTTTGCCGGCGGATAATATGCCGTAGAGGCAACGCTTTGGATTCTGAATTTATCACAAAATCTCAGAAACCCAAAACTAACGAATTGTGTCCCGTTGTCATGAACTATCCGTCTTGGGACTCCAAAGCGATAGATGATGTGATGTTTGATGAACTTAATTACATTTGAAGTCTTGACTTCTTTCAACGGGATTGCCTCCACCCATTTGGAGAAATAATCGGTTATGGTCAGAATGAACCGGTGCTCTTTAGAAGTCGGAGGTGAGATTGGTCCCATGACATCCATACCCCACATCTCGAATGGCCAAGATGCGGATGTGGGATGTAAGTTACCTGGCGCTTGGTGGATAAAGTCCCCATGAATCTGACATGCGTGATAACGTTTAGCATAATCGACTGCATCTGAGAATATTTTTGGCCAATAATAGCCAATTCATCGGAGGTGATCCCCCAACTTAGCTCCGGGTTGATGAGCTCCGCACATTCCGTCGTGAGCCTCTTTGAGGGCTTATTTTGCTTCCTTTCGAGAAAGGCATCGAAGCAAAACTCTATCCTGTGATTTACGATACAGAGTTTGAGAAACTGTATCATAATAGAATCGGAGTGCTTTCCGTTTGATAACGGCCGCTTCCTTAGGATCGTCGGGTAAAATTCCATACAGGACATAGTCGATGTACGGGAATCGCCAATCTCTAGATTCGAGCTTCATGGAGGTTGTACAGACTTCTCCTGTTATCCTCTTGTCTGAACTTTCCTCTATAGGAATCTTGGAACAGTATAGCTCACGTCCCGTGACTAGAATCATTATTTTGGCCCCTGGTGGCAATGCTAGCAAAGTCGCCAACGAGGCTAAAGCATCTGCATAAGCGTTCTGAGCTCGTGGAATGTATTCAATAAAGAAACCTTCGAACTTCTTAGCTTGCTTTAGCACTGCGAAGTAGTACGGGATCAGATCCTCATAAAGAAACCTTCGAACTTCTTAGCTTGCTTTAGCACTGCGAAGTAGTACGGGATCAGATCCTCATGACGCGCTTCTTATTCCCCTCAGACTTGATTTACGATGAGCTGAGAGTCACCGTAAGCCTCAAGATGTCGAATATTAAGTTCTTCAGAAAATTATATTCCCAATAGCAGAGCATTATACTCGGCTACATTGTTGGTACATGGTTCAATCAAGGAAAATCCCCTTGGAATCACGTGCCCGTTTGGAGAGATGAATACTACTCCTACTCCTGCTATAATTGCTCCATGAGGATTTGCTCTGGATGCACTGTCGAAGAACAATTTCCACACTTGCATAGATTCTCGAGTGACACAAGCTTCAGCGACTTCGTCGGGCAATTTTTCATACAACTTAGATGTCCCTGGCTCCGGGTGATCGGCTAAGAAGTCTACCAATGCTTGACCCTTGACTGCTTTTTGGGGCATAAATTGCATGTCATATTACGACAAGAGGATGGCCCACTTGGCGAACCGACAATTTAGAGATGATGGTTTCGTCATCAGAACTCTTAAGGAATTTACCTTAGAAATGACATGAATTATTTGTCCAACTAGGTAATGTCGCATTTTTTGAACTGCGAATACCAAAGCGAGACATTCTTTTTCGACCGGGTTATACCGATGCTCGTCTCCCATCATAGTCCTACTTAAGTAGTAGATAGCTTGCTCTTGCCATTGATCGTCGTTCTGGGCCAACAAAGCTCCAAGAGAATGGTCCATGGCTCTCACATACAATAGGAATGGTTTTCCTGATATTGGGGTCACGAGAACTAGCGGTTGGGTGAGATATCCCTTAATCTCTTTGAATGCTTTTCGGCATTCTTCATCCCAAACAAAGGACACGCCTTTCTTCATAAGCTTAGAGAAACGTTGGCAGCGCCCCGAGAGATTAGATATGAATCTCCGAATGTAGGCGAGTCTGCCTTGCAAACCTATGAGTTCTTTGAGATTCTTTGGCGGCGGCATGTCTTGGATGGCACACACTTTCTCTGGATCAAGAGAAATTCCCTTAGATGTGATGATAAATCCCATGAATTTTCCGCTTGATACTCCAAGGAACGATTTTGTCGGGTTCATCTTCAGCTGATGTGCTCGCATGATATCGAACATTGTCTTCAAGTCTGTAAGATGATCACCTTTATGTTGGCTTTTTACTACTATATCATCAACGTAACATTCTATCTTCTTACGCAGATGTTCGTGGAAGATAGCATTCATTGCACGTTGATAAGTTGTGCCTGTATTTTTCAAGCCGAAGGGCATCACTGTGTAGCAATACACCCCCAGTGGAGTTCTGAACGCAATATGCTTTTCGTCTTCAGGATACATCTTGATTTGATTGTATCCTGAGAATCCATCCATGAAAGACATCCTTTCATATCCACAAGTATTGTCGATCATGACATCAGTGATGGGAAGAGGAAACTCATCTTTTGGACAAGCTGCGTTAAGGTCACGAAAGTCGATGCATATACGGACCTTACCGTTCTTCTTAGGCACCGGAACAATGTTGGCTACCCAGTCCGGGTGTTGTTCCTCTCTGACAAAGCCCGAGTCTATAAGCTTTTTAACTTCTGACTCAATTGATTCCATGATTTCTGGATGAAACCTGCGTTATTGTTGTTTAACGGGTTTTGCATCCGGATCAATGTTGAGACGATGCATGGCCACTTTTGGGTCAAGGCCAGGCATGTCTTCGTAATTCCAAACGAAGACATCTATATATTCTCTAATAAGAGATATAAGGTCTTCTTTCTCAGATGGTGATAGGCTTTCGCTTATGAAGATCGGTTTAGGGTCAGATTCGTCCCCCATGTTGATCTGAATTACGTTATCTTCAGTAGGTGGTTCGCATTGTTCGAAACGCATATCCCACAATATGTTAAGGCGTTTGATCCACGGGTCATTGGTTGACTCGATCAAACGCATATCCCACAATATGTTAAGGCGTTTGATCCACGGGTCATTGGTTGACTCGATCAATTCTTCATTACCTCCTGCGTCTTCATCTGGATGACTAGTTGAAACCATGTTCACGGTCAAACTTTTAAAGAAATGTCCGACACTGATGTCGGATTCCCATGAGGATGTTCCAGATGAATGGTCCTGACGCAAATAATTACTGAATGTCGGATTCCCATGAGGATGTTCCAGATGAATGGTCCTGACGCAAATAATTACTGATTTCATTTTCTAAAATAGAGGGAGTTGTGACGTAGCCCACACCCCTTCCGGTTTTTTGATAATAATCCGGAGGTTTTCCTTCGGGGGTTAGAGACATTCGGATCGGCATTCGCCTTCCTTTCCCGAAGTTTAAACCCTGTTTTTCGTTAAAGTTATATCCTATTCGTTTCATCAAATGTATAGAATTGGGTTCATGGTAATGGAATTGAGGAACTCCATCATCTTCTTCCGTACTTCCCCGTTTGAGTGGTTCGGGTTTAACTTTACCGAAATGGATCGGCCTCTGCCCTTTCCTTTTGGACGGGACTTTGAAGAAAGCATTTTGTGCATCTTCTGCTTCTTCATCTGACGTGAATGATGACTTAATTGGTAATGTGAGGGATGCCTCTACACACAACGTGTGCCACGGGTTGGTACCTCCATTACGATCATTCTCTATTCGTTTATTTTTAGAGGACACATCAGACAAGTACGCCAAAATAAAATCTTTATTAATGCACCACTTGCCCTCACTCGGTACATTATTATTGCTCTCATCTTGACCCATTACATTGAAGTTTAATTCCCATGGACAATCTTCTTCAGGATCTGGCTCGATATCAGCTTCATTGCCACTGTCAACATCTTCTTTCTTCTGGGATTCCAGGTAGAAGACGGAGTCGGTGTGAAAGTTTTCCACCCTTCGGAAAGGGTACTTTTCTGCAATCAGGGTTCGAACTTCCTCGTCATCATTAGCATACTTCATAACCTAATGTAGGGTAGATGGGACGATGCAGTTTGCATGAATCTATGCTCGTCCCAACAAAAGATTGTAGGATGTGTCCGCATATCTGATGTAACAAGTCACTTCGGACTTGAGATCTCCAATTTGGCATCTGAGTTTGATCTTTTCCAGGGGCCGAGTGCTGTTAGCGTTGAACCCGAAGATGGTAGTCTGAGTGGTATTCAGTCGATGCATGGGAATCCCTAAGACCTGCATGACCCTGTAAGGCATGATGCTAAGCGCTGAGCCCGGGTCAACTTAGACACGACTGATTTCGGAGGATCCGATATACCCTGTGTAGTACAGCGGTCTATCGTGCTTGTGTTTGACCTGCATATCTTCCTGAGTAAATGATATGCAGGGTAAACTTCTCACTGCTTGTAGGCATTGCAGGTAGGGTTGGTCTTCGGAAGCTTCAGAGATTGGAGCGACTTGTGTAATAAAACTCTCTGTATTCTTTAATGCCTCAATCAGAGCTTCCTTAGTAGTTTTGGACAACCTTAAGAGCTCATATAGAGTAATCCTGGCCGGTATGTTGGCCAGCTGCGCCATGACGTTGAATTGGAAGGGAGCGCTTGACTCCCCGGGCTCTTGGAGAAGGTTTTTGTTGAACCAGATCTCCTTCTATTTCCCCTTATCAACTGGCTTCTTCGGTACAGAACCCCCAGCGTCTTGGTGCTGTTCTTCAGCTGCTTGAGCGCTCTGGTCGTAGTCCCTCAAATAAGCTTTTCCTGACCGAGTGTCAGGGTTGCCTCCTGGGTATGCCGCCAAGATAATCCTCTCTTCCTCTGAGTCGGTAAGAGGTTTGAGATGATCATCATTCTCATTAACAGAGGGGCTAATCATATTGGATGTCTTAGCCTTTCCTCCATTCTTTTTGGACGTGGTTTTCTTCCATTGTCGATCTTCAACTAGGTTGGGATGTACCCACATGATCTCCCCTTTTGGGGTAGTGAGGGGTACCAACCCTCTGTCTTTCTGACTGTGCAAGTCAGTGTTTTTCATATGCATTTCCCCCTTGTGGATGGAAATGACGCCGTTTGCGGTTGCTACCGGAGGGAAATCACCAAATTGGACCGCTACCAAGTTGGTGGACACGGTCTTTTGTTCGGGCTTCAAGGTGAGCACGTTTGCATTTACCAGGTTTTGTAGAATATCTTTGAAGACATAACACTTTTTGGTAGGGTGGCCTAGGAACCTATGATAATGGCAGTAATTAGGGTCATCGACTTTTCCTGCCTCATCCGGCTTCCTGATTTTGGGAAGCTGCAGCTTGTTGTTCTTCCGAAGTAACTGGAACAGGGTGTCCACATGCTCTTCCTTAAACGAATACTACTTGGGTGCTCTTTGCGGGTTCGGTGTCTTGTTTTGCTTAGCCGGTGATGCCCGTGTATTGGTGTCGGCAGCCAGAGTCTCTTTCCCCTTGGATCGAGGAGCATTATGTTGGTTGCGCTGCCCGTGTATTGGTGTCGGCAGCCAGAGTCTCTTTCCCCTTGGATCGAGGAGCATTATGTTGGTTGCGCCGTTGCTGCGGTTTCAGTTGGGTAATTTCTTCAGCCTTGACACGAGCAACGATTTCTTTGGCTTGTTCTCCCTGTGAAACCAGCCGTCTCTAGGAGCGGCATTCTACCACCCCCATCTGAATGAGGAGCTGGGTCTGCAAGTTGTGCCTGCAAGTCTCAACCAAAGTTGATTGAGTCATACCTGACGGGCACCGCAGTACCATGTTGCGGAATCTCTCAACAAACGCCTTGATAGACTCTCCTTTCCTTTGTTTAGTGGCTAGAAGAGTCGGGACTAAAACTTCTGTATCATCCTTAAAGAACCTGGCTAAGAAAAGCATTTCTAGATCTACACATTTCTGAATAGATCTGGCAAGCAATTTCATGAACCACTCGAAAGCGACACCCTTGAGAGTACCGATGAACAAATGGGTCAGGATGGCGTCGTTCGCTACCACATCTCTAGTTTGAGACTTGAAGTAGTAGATGTGCTGATTCGACGAACCTGTGCTATCGAACGGTTGCAAGGTTGGAGTCTTAAACTTCGGTGGATAGGGTGTTGTGTCCCATTCAGCGGGGTAAGGTCGTATTACCCCTTCCTCGCGGAGCTCGCTTCTGTTGGCGATTGCGTTGAGGCGAGCTTCTAGCTCGTCCACCTTAGTGGACTGAAGGTGCAATTCTCTTTCTGTCTCCTTCTCATTTTCAGAAGAAGATTCTATGTTCTGAGCCTCGTGATCCAAATGCTCAGGTGCTTTTTGTCTCCTTCTCATTTTCAGAAGAAGATTCTATGTTCTGAGCCTCGTGATCCAAATGCTCAGGTGCTTTTTGCTTTCCCTTGGATATTAAGATTCTATGTTCTGAGCCTCGTGATCCAAATGCTCAGGTGCTTTTTGCTTTCCCTTGGATATTGTCCTTCGGGAAGATTCCGGTCTTTGGCCTTTTTCAGCAAGGAGCTGGGCCAACATATCCTTCATCTGAAGAAGGGTCTCTTGTTGTACCTGGAGCATGATGTGATGTTCGTCAACTCTCTTGGCTAAATCTTTGGGGTTTCCCGTCATATAAATGGAAGCCTCTCGTGCCACAACAGAGCTTGAAGATTAAGATTCGGCAATAGCCGAATGTTCATCATCAGAAATAATCCCCTTGGCCAACCTTTGATAATCGACCGAGTGGATAGCTCCTGTCCGAGTCCAAGTATGCCGGTATACTCCTTCAAATTCGTCACAAATTTCCCGAACGGTCGGGGAATGACTTCTTTGCGACTCGTCAGAACTAGGATGCGAGGCTTTCCCTCTGCCGATCACGTTGATAGTGACCTGAGGATATTCAGCTTCAGAAACCTTCTTCTTCTGATGACGTCGTCGCTTGGTAGGTCTGACTACGTCAGCCAGTCTGTTGAACACAGACTTGCGAGGCTTACGTGTATAGCAGTGGCATTCTGAAAGGACTGCTGATATAAGTCGCTCACACTGGCATGAATGAGCTGCTTTCTGAGTTGGTCTTCCTCTCGATAACAATTCCCGCAAGTCAGACACCTGAGAGAGATCTCTTTCTGAGCGTGAGGAAGGAGATGGCACCCCCTGTTCTTGAGAGGGTAAGACGGATTCTCGTCGAACATGGATTTTAAACCCATGTTGACCTTTTTGAACTTGATGGACCGCTTGAGGGTCGCGTTCTTAAAGAGAAACACGAGGGTCGCGTTTGGATTTGTAAACATTAGGCCGAGGCCTACGTTTAAATGATGAAACAGACCCCTGAGGGTCATGTTTTTGTTGAACGCACCCCTGAGGGTCGCGTTTGGTTGTTGAAACAGACTTTTGAGGGTCATGTTTCGTTTGAACGCACACGTGAGGTGTGCGTTTATCTTCGGCGGTGCCTTTCTGAGGGCTACGTTTTGAAGGAATAACGTGCCACTGAGGGTTGCGTTTTAGCTGTATTAGCCGAGGCTCGTAGTTAGGCTCATTGCCGCGAAGCGTGCGTTTCGTGGTGGAAACGCTGTGCTCGGGCAAAGCCTCTAAGACGCGATCTTCACGTTGGGCAAGAATCTGACTTTCTCGAAGATGTGCATGTCGTATGGATCTTCTCCGTCTTTGAGCGGCATTCTTTTTGGCTTGTTTCAAAGCCCTGGCAGCAGCGTCATTGGCGTTTATGGCCTGTAGCACGTCGTGTTAACGCGGATGTACGATGTTCAACTCGTTGTACGAGTCCGGCAGAGGCTAAGCCCACTCCTGAGGTAGAGGGGCTGTTTGACGCATTTTGGCCAAAGGAGAGAACTTTCTTTGACATTTTAACAACAAGTTTGATCTCTTTGGAGATCTTGCGGACGTCACGCCTGGCCTTGGGGCTAAGCGATCCAGAGGAGAGGGCTTCCTCGTATTTTGCTTGGTCAAACTCCACGATGAGAGTTTCAACAGTTGTTCCCATGAGGTGGACGTCGGATTGCGCCACCACTTCTTCGTCAGAAAAGCTCGTCCCCAGTGGAGTCGCCATCTTTTGTTTGTGAAAAATTTGTAATAAAAAAAATAAAAGAAAAGTTGATTTGTATTCTCTCGATCTCAATTACAATTCGATTATAAAAGAGAGGAGAATGAATTTGATTCTTCCCTTTGTTTAAAAAACTGGGTTCTTCTCGGTAGCGATGGAGTACCTCCTTCGAATGCTTGCATCGAATTTGCTCTCCTTTAATGATCTGACCATCTTGTATCTCGTGGGAACAATGAACTTCTGTGGTAAGTTTGAGGAATAACTCTTAATGAGTTTTAGAACTCAGAACGAGCTAGAACTCTGTGAAAAAAGTTGTTAGAATCGAGAATTCGGTTAATGGCCAAGCAGATTTTTTGTTGCTGAAAGATTATTCGAGATTTTATCTTCTAAGTCTGATTTAAATCCTCTATCTCCAAAGCATTCGCCTCTCCTATCTCCAGAGAAAATCCCCAGCTCCCCACCTCCTCGTGTGGTTTTGATGCCAAAAAAAATCCCACCCCCCCCCCCCCACCACCCTCGGTTGAGTTTGTTGAGGTTTTATAGGTGGATAAGAGGTTGTAACTACCCTCTAAATCCGCTCCTAAGTGGGCGTGATTTCCTCAAATCATGGGGAAAACGGTTCTGAAACCGTTCGACTCGTGTTTGAATGAGTCAAACGCCCAATCTGGATTTCAAGACCCTAGCTTCGCGTCTTAGAATTGAGACGCGGAGCTGGGTGTTACCTGAACATCAAAAACACGAGGTTCGCTCCCGTCTTGTTTGTTACGGCTTGGAAACGCGGAGGTCGCCTGCATTTTAAGAATTATAACGCGAAGATGAGTTCCGCGTTTTAGAAGGGGCTAGTTGACTTGTAACCTCCTCTGTAAAGCATTGCAAGGACCATTATTCAGTAATCCTCGCTTTAGCTGTTGTGGGGTGTGAAAGTCATCAGATTTTAACTCTCACTGTTGATTGTAAAGACCACTAAATAGAGTTTTCATCAGTTGTCGGAAGTGTCGTTGAATTGTAACTCTTCTCGATCTATGTGAAAAGTCCTCCATTTGCAGTTTGCATTTGTTGGCATGAAAGTCATCTGATTGTAACTTTTATCATTGAAGCTTGATAGGGATCAGCTATCTATTATGATTTTTAGACAGCCTACACTATTAAATAGGGACATGTTATGTTTGATATCATCGCTTCTGGTCCCCCTACTTTCATTCCATTTTGTGGTCTTCTTACAAAAATTTTCAAATATTTTAATGTTGACCTATCTGATGAGACTCTTATTAATATCCGGCCTCTCTTTGATATTACTGCTCTTCATCGGATGAAAATTCCTACCACATTAATGGCAATGAAGGATCATTCTACTCGTAGGCCTCCTCCTGAATCTCCTGTACATGAATCTCCTCATGAGCATTATCTTTCCTCCTCAGATTCATCTGAACCGAGCCATATAGAAGATCTTTCTACTCTGATGACTGAATATTACTATAGTGACCAAGTGAGATTTCAGAGGATTGAAGACAATGGACTTGATATTAGCATGAGACTTGGAGAGGTGGAATTAAGGAAAGAGATAGCATCCTTGAGGAGTGAAAGAGAAGCTGACATGGCCTCCATTCATAGTAGACTTGATGAGATTGTAAATCTTTTGCAACAACCCTATCCTTCTTCGGGTCCAGGATCATCGAATGCTTGAAGTTCCTTCTTGATTTGTGTTAAACAATACGATATTTTGGTTTATGTTGTGTTGGCAAACTTTTATTTACGTTGGCATGTAACATTTAACTTGCACTTGATTTGCTTCTTGTTGGACATGTTTTGAAAACATATGTTAAACTTGGTATGTAATAGCCTAGTAAATCTGTTTCTTTTGAATTTATGTGTGTTTTCACACTTGATGGTGTGTAATAGCCTAGTAAATCTGTTTCTTTTGAATTTATGTGTGTTTTCACACTTGATGGTGAGCTTATATCTTATATGATGATCATATTCTGTTTCTTTTGAATTTATGTGTGTTTTCACACTTGATGGTGAGCTTATATCTTATATGATGATCATATACTTTATCATGTTTGTGTTCCATATGAATATCCTCACTCATGTTTTTTTCTGACAGGGGGAGCGTAGCTCCTATTTTTTTCTAACCAATGCATAAATGTAAGGGGAGCCTTGCTCCAATATTCCCCATTTTGATGTTGCCAAAGGGGGAGAAGTGGCATTGGTTTGTTGTTTATGAGTATTGAGCTATTTGTATTTCATGATTTATATATCTTTCATGAATTGTTTGTCATCATCAAAAAAGGGGAGATTGTTAGGGTTCTGGTTTTGAACCTACACTATTGTTTTATTTTGATGATTTTACAAATAATTTATAACTAATTTTGTTTCCTAGTGATTGTGGCTTATTACAGGTTCATATTAGAGTTAAAGATCTAGATCAGACATGTTTACAATCACTTAGGTATTATTGTATATATCGTATGTTATTTTCTAAGCTCAATGTATATTTATACACACACAGCTGTTTCGTTTCGTGAAAACAATGTGGCTTTGATTTAACATCATGTTTACATTGTATATTGTTTATAAAAACATTTTACAAAAGTTTTGCAATACACCTCTTTATCAAAATCAAATGTAGTTTATAAAAACATTTTACAAAAGTTTTGCAATACACCTCTTTATCAAAATCAAATGTATATGTTTACATATTTACACATAACCTCTTTATCAAAATCAAATGTATATGTTTACATATTTACACATATATGTGCACATTTGCTAAAACGATTATCTTTTACAAATGGCAAATGTAATTTCCAAAATTCCTTCACAAATATGTTTAATATCATGTTTATAAACTACTCCCAAAGTTTTATATTTTTTAGAATTTCTTTGATATTTTTTTTAACAAGGTTCAAAGTTGAAATTTTCTGTGTACATGTTTATGAGTCAACTCATGAATAGTATTGAGTCGACTCACAAACTGTTGCATAGTTCACAATTTGTTTCTGATGAGTCGACTCACAACATTATGAGTCAACCCATCAGGTTAAGTCGACTCATGCCTGTCATAAGTTGACTCACAAACTGTGTTGAAAAATGAGTTTTGTTTCTGCTGAGTCGACTCATGATCTTACGAGTCGACCCATGATTTATGAGTTGACTCATGAATTTTATGAGTCGACCCATAAGTTGGTTTTTAGCCTATAACGGCTACTTATGAGTCGACTTATGAACAGTACTGAGTCGACTCATAACACTGTAATGGCTACTTTCAGTTTTTGTCTTCTTCTGGCTTTTTGGTCTTTACTTTCAGTTTTTGTCTTCTTCTGGCTTTTTGGTCTTTTTACTTGGGTTCTTGCTGATGTTTTGGGTTGTTATAAATACCCCAATGTATTTAACATTCTGACTGACCAAGAGATTTGTTTAATTAAGTTTACAAGTGTTTAAGAGGTGTTTAAAGCCTTGTTTCAAGTTTTGTTTCAAAAGAGAAGTTTTACACAAAGAAGAAGCTTTCAATTTCAATTGAGGAATTCATCCTCATCATCATTTCTTTAGTTCTTTATATTTATAGAGAAGTTTTTCTAAACTCATTTATATATATTTTATTGATTGTCAATTTTATATTCATATCTTGCTATATTAAATTGAGTTAAATTTTTATTGTTCTCATTTATCACACACACCCTTATTGAGCTTAGATTATTTCATACAAGATATTAGTGCTTATTGAGCTTAGATTATTTCATACAAGATATTAGTGGGTATTGGTGTGTGAATTAGTGAGAGTGAGCTTCATTGTGTTCTCATTCATTATAGAGAACAAAACATTATATTTGAGCTTATATTGTGAGTATCACTTGTAATACACTTGTACACCGAGAGAAGTATGTGGTGAGAGATGGGGTCGAATCCAAGAGGAGTGGCGTCGGTTGATGAACCTAGGGAGAGGTTGTATTCGAGCATTTGAGGAGGAGGACACGGGCTAGAGACCAACACTTAGTGTGTATAGTGTGATTGCATAGTGATTGATTGTGAGAGTTTTCGGTGAGCTTAAAAACCGAGTGTGTAGAAGTTTCGGCTTCCAAACCGGGTTGTGATAGTGGAGATCTCCTCGAGGTGAGGAGCGGGGACGTAGGTCATGGGGACCGAACCTCGTGAACATATTGTGTGTTTGTGTTTGCTTAGCGTTCATCTTTATTTGTGCTCACATCATATATCGCTCTCATCTCTTTACTATGTCACACTTGTGTTTATATATCATTGCATATATTTTCACCATTTAGGATATATCTCTTTGTTCATATTGCATATTCTTGCTCATAACATATTGTATATCTATCTTGCAAGAATAATTTATTAATAAGTTTTAATTGGCATAAAATCGGATTAGATTAGCATAAGACCCTATTTAATTGGCATAAAATCGGATTAGATTAGCATAAGACCCTAATCACCCCCCTCTAGGGTCTAACAGATGGGGAAGTCATTTCATCACGGGAGAGGGTGTCTCCGTATTTTCTGGAAAGTGATTGATAGCATGGCAGAAGGCACGTGGACATGCTGAATCATCCATCGCTTTACAGGTATCGGCTGGCGACTAGAGGAGAAGTCACTTCAGCATGGGAGAGGGTGTCTCCGCATTCTCCGAGAAGTGATTGAGTTGACAAGTCGTGGAGACCTTATCAGACCAAAATCTAGATAAGGCTTGTCCGAGGTGGACGAAGATGTCGACATATGCTCTGGTATAGAGGCTTGGAGCTGGGGTCGAATTCTGAATTTAATTGGTAGCAGAGGATGTCCCTCCAATTGCTTCTGAGAATTGCCCAGTAAGTGGTCGAGTGTCCTAAGTAGGGTCGTCATTGATGATAGGGTCGACCGACACCGTCTTTCGCGTCGACTCAGGAATGTTGGCCTGTCCGAGTGGTTAGAATGTCGTCTCGTCTCAGCTAATAACCGTCTCTTGAGTCGATATAAAGATGTCAACTTGTATGGAGGTCAGGATCTCTCGTGCCGACCAATATTGTCTTTGGTGTCGACACCAAAGAGTCGACTTGATGGGTCGGTGGGGGCCGAGTCCTCTGTGATTGTGCCTTGGATTTATCTCTAATACAACTTTTTGTAAGTGATACAATATCCCGTCGAGCTACAATAATAATTCCACAGGATTGAGTTACTGTAGCATGTACTGTAGCGTGAATAGTGAATCTTGGATCCTCTCATTATTTTAGAGGAATATATATATATTCCTCTTTCTCTATTTTCTCTCAACTAAAAATCAATCATCCCGTACCAAAGTTTCTGTCAAATTACATTTTGATACACCATTCAATCGCAGAGTACCGAAGTTTCTATTAAATTTCATTTTGATACCCCATGTATATATTCATTCAATGTTTTATTAAGTTTGTATCACATGCTTAGTCTAAGTGAACAGTGAAGAAGAAAGGGAACGACGGGATTTCTTTGAGGGGGCTCCGATAACAGGTAAGGGGTTTGATTCCTTTTTCTTGTTGTTATATTTTCTCAAGGAGAACACTCCTTCTTTTATAGGTGCCAAACCCATCATCTCCACCTCCTCATAACTGCTCCTGAGAGATTTTCTCTCAACAACCCATTTCCCACGTTTTCCACGTTTTTCATAACATGAGAGCTGTTGATTTGGTCACACAAGACCGAGTCAATGTAACATCTCTCACTTGACTAAATTAACTAAGTGACATGCCTCCCACTATCCGTGAGATCGGATGTTTCTTCTTACCATTACTCCCACTATTCATAGAGAGTAACTTTTATTTTATTACTCATGAAATTTTAGTTGGACTTATTTATTCCTAAGTCCCGTCAAATTTACATATTTGATAAAAGATTTCCGCTAGTATTTTTTTTGTCAAAGGATCAACAATCATGTCTGTAGTAGGGATATAAGTCACTTTGACTTCTCCATTTTCTACAATATCTCGAATATAGTGATACTGAATCTCAATATGTTTTCCTTTAGAGCTATTCGGGCTACTATTAATTAAGTTAATTGCTGCTTGATTATCACAATAAATATTAATAGGTCATTCTAACAAATTAAGATCTAGATCAATCAAAAACTATCTTATCCAAACAGCATGTGTAGTTGCCATACTGCAAGCTATATATTCAACTTATTGCGTATATCTAGCAACACACCCTTATTTCTTACTACTCCAAGAAACAGCTCCTCCTTCAAAGATGAACAAGTGTCCCGAAGTGAAATTTCCATCATCTTTATCACCTCCAAAATTAGCATCAGAGTAACCAAGGAGATCAAGCGAATCAGCTTGATAAACTAATCTATGAGTCAATGTACTTCTGATATACTTCATAATCCTTTTCACAGCTTCTCAATGTGTTGGTCCTGGATTACTTTGATATCGACTAACTAGATTTATAGCATAAACTATATCAGGTCTGATGCACAACATTTCATACATCAACCTTACAATTGCTTGAGCATAAGGAACATCTAATGTCTTTTGCCCCTCTCCAGGGCTTTGCTCTTTACATAATCTCTTTCCCATGACCAACAGAGTTGGTGCCGGATTGGAATTCTCCATTCCAAACCTTTTAAGAACCGATCTTAAATATTTTTCTTGGGTTAAACTTAGCATTCTAGACTTTCTATCTCTAATTATTTGAATTCCAAGAATATATAATTCATCTCCCATATCTTTCATCTCAAACTTTTCGCTGAGATCTGCCTTGATTTTATTCAACATTTCTATGTCATTTCTAGCAAAAAATATATTATCCACATATAAGGATAATATAGTAAATTTACTCATACTTTTCAATACATATACATAATTATTTAATTTATTTTGAATAAAACCAAGTTTAGTGATTGCATCATGAAATTTGAGATACCATTGTCTAGAAGACTGTTTTAACTTGTATAGAGATTTTATTAATTTATAAACTTTATGTTCCTCTCCTTTCACCTGAAAACTTTTAGGTTGTTGTATATATATCGCTTCCTTCAACTCTTCGTTAAGGAATACAGTTTTAACATCCATTTGGAATAACTCCAAATAAAGATATGCAACAATAGCCAAAATAATCCTAATGGATGCAAATTTAACTACAGGAGAACACGTCTTCTGAAAATTTATTCCTACCTTCTGGTTGTAACCATTGGCAACTAACCATGCTTTGAATTTATCAATAGATCCATCAACACGATATTTTTTTTTAAGCACTCATTTGCACCCTATGGTTTTTCTATTTTCCGGTAGATCACATAACTCCCATACCTTATTTTTTTCTATAGAATCAAGTTCTTCTCTCAATTCTAGCCATAAAACTGATTCATGCGATTTTATCGCATCAGAGAAGATTAATGGATCTTGTTCTTCTATATTTGTATCTACCGAGAAACAAGATGGCTCACATGAATACAAATAGTAACCATCCATCCATGAAGGTTGTGTTCTTTGCCTTTTGTTGCCTACAACTGGTTGATGAGGTACACTATATTTTACAGGTATTTTATCATTTTTAAGGTTAGGTTCATTCATAATATCAAGATCATTAGTGGGAACAACACTATAATAATCATCATCTATTACAGTTAGAGGTTCTGTTTTCTCTCGAACTTGTTCCTCTTCCTCTAGGTTTTCTAGAAATGTAGCATCTCTGCTTTCAATAATCCCTTTTTCTTTATTAAGAACTTATAACCTTTTGACTTTTCAAAATACCCTATGAATCTACACTTTATTATTTTAAAATCCAACTTATCTCTAAGTTGATACGGAATGAGAACATGGACTATAGATCCCCACTTCCTGAGATAACTCAGATTAGGTTTTCTTCCATTCCATAATTCATAATATGTAGATACAACTGATTTGGTGGAAATTCTATTTAGAATATAGTTTGCAGTTAACAATGATTCTCCCCCAAAAGTTTTTAGAGAGACCAGAATGAGACAATATGTATCTAACTACATTCAGTAATGTTATGTCACTAGTGGAAATAGTGGTTTCCCTGACGGCAACATCGCTGACGGGAAATTCTCGTCAGCGTTGTTTATATCGCTGATGGGAACTCCCGTCAGCGATGTTGCCGTCAGTGTTTATTCGCTCCCGTCAGCGATGAAAACATCGCTGACGGGCTGTAAACATCGCTGACGGGAAACCCGTATGCTATGTGAGCTATATAACTAATTCGCTGACGAAATTTTTTCGACAGAAACCCTAATTTCCCTCCCCCCCCTTCCCCTCCCCTTCTTCGACTCCACCGCCTATGGCCCCGAGCTCACCGTCGACCTTGGAGCTCGCCGCCGCACCGCCCCCGCGCCGACTCGAACAGTGGGGTCGCCTGAGCTCTCATATCTCCTCTTGAGCCGCGTATGATTCCTTTGATTTTTTTTTCAAATTTTTTATAACTTTTTTGTTTTGATTTTAGGTTTTGTTGTTTTTACTAATTTGTGATTTGATTTCTTGGATTGCAGTGCAGGAGGTCCAAGTGAGTCTTACGTTTTGTTGGATTGCATTGCAGGAGATCCAGCAGTAATTTTTGGTCCTTGTCGCATTTTGGTGTATAGAAATTATACATAATTAGTTGTAAAATGACCAAGCTGGCTGATATTTACAAATAGCTGTAATCTAGTTGAGTCTCATTTTATTTGTAAAGTTTAACATACAGACTTCAACAAAATTAAGCATATGTTGTAATAAAGTGGTTATATAGCATGACAGTTTTTAGTCTAAAGTGCAATCACTAGTGAAATAATTTTTGTCTGAAGTTCATCTGTAAATTGGTTCAGAGATAGCACTATTCTGAGAGAAAAGTTCATGAAGAAAATAACGACATAAGTAACTTCGGTAACAGAATTTGACCTTACCTTAATTCCACCTTTCTGAGAGAAAAGTTCATTAAGAACAATAGTTATCAAATCAATTTGATTTGATGATATATAATATGTATGCTATACTATCTGCATCATTTTAAGTTCAACCATCAATATGTAATTAGTCATTAGATATATAAAGTTTTTGGACTTTGAACTTTGAATGCATGCGGTGAGTTTTTTTGGACACTGAAGTCTCAGACTCGTTATGGTTGTTTATGGGCATGACTATTGTTGAAACCTTCGCCCATGCCTAAGTTTAATTAGAGAAGACCAGAAAACTTATCAAATTTTACCAAATAAAACAGGCTAAATATCAGAAAGTTACCACCTTAAGTTTGAACAATTATCAGATAACCAACCTCTTATGACTTGCTGGTGTTTGATATGATACAGTTGACCAGCTACTAATTTACTCTCTGGGTCTTTATTCTCTTTTGGTTAATTTATTCTCTTGTGGGTAATTACAAGTTTTATTGTGTTATATATCATGATTTATGAATCGAAAGTCGTTACCCCTAGTTTTCTGTCTAATAATGTTGGATGTGAATCTCTTCTGATATAAACTCACGCAATTCTAGTTGGATGTGAAAATACTTTTTACATCTAAAGAGAATAACGTGATTTATGTTAGGAGCATGATATACATGCAATAATTATTAGATCTGTCCGGGGAGGAGTCCCCTTCTCGTACAGGTTAGGAATACAGTAGTGTATCATCTATCTTTGTATACTTTATGCATTTTTATTCCTTAAAAATTTTGATAACACATACCGCATTGTTCTCCGTGTACAATAAACGTATGTTGTTTTGCATATCGATTTATAATCGATCTATTATCGATGATCGATACGCATTATAACATCCACACGGTGTACTCGGAGAACTACGGGTAGGTGCTGCCGAAATTTTCAAGAAATAAAAACACTTAAAGTATATAAAGGTAGTTGTAGACACTACTATATTCCTAATGGGATAGGTCCATTTCCTATGACAATCGTTAAATTGTCTTATTTCAAATATGAGCGTTAGATTTTACTCCCACATAATTTATGTTCTGGTAATTTTCCCTCCGAGATTATTATAATTAAAATTTCCTTGATGTCGTGAAGAAAGTTAATATCACGCAACCTTTAATTTGATGCGTTACTAATAAAAATTCACATTACCTAATTATGCTTAATATCATACAGATCTATGAGGATAGTTCCCGACAAATCATGGATCGATATTCCTCGTATTGATAGATGGAGGGATAGTCGATATAAAGATGGAATAAATCAATTCATATAGTACGCCGAACTGATGGCGGATACCGGTACTTCCGGTGGGAGAATAGATGATACGAGAATAGATGATACACATACGATGCTCGCGGATATGTTAATAGTTCCTAATATAGATCAATCTGATTATGCCGAGGATGCTGACGAGTCAGTAAATGCTGGAGGCATGACTGATCATGAGGAGCTGGCGCAGATAATGAAATTAATAGATGACAAAGAAAATGATCTGTACGAGGGTTGCACCGAGTTCACCAGGTTATCATTTATGCTGCGTCTTTTGCGTATAAAGTCTCTTAGTGGAATGGCAGATAAATATTTTAATATGTTGCTTGTGTTGCTGAGAAAAGTCATTCCAAATAGAAAAGAGAGCATACCAGAAAATTATGATAACGAAAAGAAGATTGTTTCCGTTATAGGACTTGATTACAATAAAATCGACGCATGCCCTAATGATTGTATCCTCTACTATAAAGATAACAAAGATCTTCAGGAGTATCCAATTTGTGGAGTATCACGGTAGGTACAACGCAAAAATTATTCAACACATGGGACAACAAGGTCTATGTTTAAGCAAAAGAAGATTCCAGCAAAGGTCCTGCGTCATTTTCCCTTAATACCAAGGCTAAAACGATTGTATATGAATAAAGACACTGCTAAGCAAATGAGGTGGCACATGGAAGAACGTATTGATGATGGTAAAATTAGACATCTGGCCGATACAGAGGCATGGAAGCATATGGATAGAACTTTTCCTTCGTTTGTGAATGAGTGCAGGAATGTTAGACTAGGTTTGTCTAGCGACGGATTCAATCCATTTTGGATAATGAGTTCTGGTTGGTCTACATGGCCTGTTGTATTAACACCTTACAACTTACCGCCTTGGCTTTGCATGAAACAACCGTATATGATACTTTCATTATTGATACCGGGCAAGCATGCACCGGGCAATGACATAGATGTGTTTTTAAAACCACTAATTGATGAGTTAAAACAACTCTGGACTGAAGGGGTTATGACATATGATACTCATGCAAAGAAGTCTTTCAGACTACGTGCTATTTTACTATGGACAATTAATGATTTTCCAGCCTATGCGAATCTTTCAGGTTGGTCTACAAAGGGAACATATGCATGTCCAGTGTGTGGTCCAGAATTCAAAGGTCTTTATCTGCAGCACAGTCGAAAGTTTTGTTATTGGTTTAATAGAAGGTGGTTGAACATAAAACACAGGTACAGAACAAAAAATGGAGCAAGTTTTTTGATGGTACTGTTGAGAAGAGAGATGCTCCGCGTCCATTAGGTGGAGATCAGATTGTACATTTGCTTGAGAGGTTCCCTGCTGTCAGGTTTGGAAAGAAGCGCTAGTCGAAAGAAGATTTACTTGGAGTAAGGAACTTGCGTATTAACAAAAGGATACCAAAACGAAAAAGACAAGCACAAGCGGTGAGTGATGGGGCTAAAGTCGTAAAATTACCCTCGGGATGGACAAAATTCAGCATTTTTTTTCAACTCCCCTATTGGAAAGAGTTAAAAATACGTCACAACTTGGACGTTATGCACATTGAAAAAAATATTTGTGATAATCTTTTGTCCACACTGTTGCAAGATGCTAATAAATCAAAGGATGATCTACGAGCACGTCAAGATCTAACTGCTTTGAACAATAGAGAGGAACTGCAGCCAAAATATGTCAAAAGTTGAGATGCAAACATTTTGTCAAGTCCTCAAATCAATAAAGTTACCAGAGGGTTACTCCGCAAACATATCGAACAATGTCCAGATGCAAGAAAGGAAAATATTAGGACTTAAAACTCATGATTATCACGTGCTTCTTCATCAACTGCTACCTGTGGCACTACGCAGTACTATGCAGGATAAAAAACAGTGAAGGTTATTATTGATTTTTTTAGATTTTTCAGAAAGCTTTGTTCTAAAGTTATAGACAACCATGACTTTGAGAAACTTGGAGAAATTATTTCAGAAACAATGTGTGAAATGGAGATGCTCTTTCCTCCATCTTTTTTCACAATAATGGTTCATCTTACACAACATCTCGCGGAGGAGGCTGCAATAGCAGGACCAATCCATTATCGTTGGATGTATCCAATAGAGAGGTTAGTATTTAAAGACTTTTAATCGTTACCTATCAATATTTATATTTATTAAATGTCAATATCTTTACATATATATCTGATTAATTATCATTTTTAGATATTTGGGTTCAATGAAGGTTCAATAGCTGAAAGTTACGTGAGAAGCGAGTGTCTCTTATTTGCCTCTCGTTATATGAGAGGGGAACAAACTGAACTTCAAGCACCCGTTGATAATAAGGAGTACACAGTTCTCTATCCTCGCGGGCTGAACAAAAATTATTCTAACATATTGTTAGATCAAGCGCATGCATATGTAGTAAATAATCTTGAAATCTTCTCGGAGTACCGGAGGTAAAATATCTAAAAAGAGTTTTGAATACCATCTAATCTTTAATATTTATTTTGACAATAATAAATAAATTTATTACATTAATAGGCAACATCAGGAAAAACTTAAGAATGAAGTTACCGGTAGTACAGCTGTACATGACATTAAAGAAAGGCATATGAAAGAATTCTCTTCTTGGTTGAAGAATGAAGTAAGTATTATTAAATTTAGCAATATTTGTATGTTTTTTGATAAAAAAAACTTAGAAATTGTTGATTTAATAGTTTTCTTATTTTTTATATTTAGATCCAGGAACAACTTGTCCTTAATAATCAAATATCAGAAGAAGTGAAGGTTCACGCGAAGCGGCCTTACTATGCTATATGTCAATATGGTGGGTATCGTGTTAACGGTTATAAATTTCACACAATGGAGGTTGATGATACGAAGGTCACCCAGAATAGTGGTGTCATGGCTACCTTCTCACGGGAATGTTTCTCAAACAGAAGAGATCAGAATCCTGTTGAAAATAATATAACATATTATGGAAGGTTGGAAGATGTGGTGGAGATATTCTACGGCTATGGTGGTCCAAATGAACATAAATACATGATGTTCATGATTCGTTGGTGTTTTGCAAAGACTCAAAAGGATCCCTTTGGATTTACAATTGTCAATCTCGATAAAGAAATTGATAGTGATGAAAAATTCATGTTTGCATCTCAGGTGGGATAATGTTTCTATGTGAAAGATCATGCGGTTAAAGACGAGTGGGTTATCCTGAACAAGGATTCTAGGGCTTATATTCAATCTTCTATCAATGAAGATGATGACGAGAGCTATATAAACAACTCCAATGAGCCAAATGCAGCGATCGATAAATTCTCGTACCCTCAAAACGTAGTGTTTGATATGGATGCTCCAACAACTCGGACAGACATTCCAAATATTGTCATAGACATTAATAAGAGCTAAACAACAATTATTTGTAATCGGGTCTTCATGTAACTTTTTTTAGTTTGTAAAATGAAAACTTTAATATCACTACGATGTATCTCAATTACCTTTTGGACGATATAAATATGTAATATCTTATTTTGTATATTCAGCTTGCAGATGCCTACAAACTTGATGTGAAATGAAAATTTTAGTAACGCAACAATACATATTGTTTTTATTTTTGCCAAGCCAAATTGCATCTATAATATATTAATTTGTATGTTTATTCAACTTGCAGATGTCTAAAAACATTAACAGGAGGTTATTCGAAGCTAACCCCGGTCAAGACCAATCCACTGAGGAAGAGCCACCGAGTTCAGGAGAGATGTCAGGTATATCTTAGTTTAACTTAAGTATTTTTATTCATGATATATGCACAATGATAATTTATTCCTTTCATTTTTTTAGGTGAGGGTGAGGAAGAGCCGACTACCGTACCATTATATGCAGATCCTCCAGTGATACTTCGAGCATATATTCCCGGGATTGAGCGCGGGCCTTTATCAGAATGTGCAGAGGGGTACAGACTCAAGTATACAGAAAAATACATGCTTGTCAAAAAACGATTGGATGAATGGGGCCCACAGATTAATGAGATTTTATCTGATGCAAAAAATGAAATCAGACAAAGATTTGGTGAGTTTGATCAAAAATTTTCATTCTGGGTCTATTATTTAGTGATGGGTGCCTTGATTCTGTGTATTACTTGGATGATTAATCTTTAGAACAACTCAGCTGAATTAATGCTTGCAAGTGGAGTTGAGATTAAACATATATCTAATGTTTGAAAAAGTCTATTTTCCTTTGCATTTATATTCTGATTAAATAGAAGGTAATGAAATTCTAACTTAGTTAAGGGTGCTATCAAGACAAGTTCTAACCCTTTTAGCTTGTAAAACATCAACAATAAAACCCCAGTCTAAAATATCATATGCCTTGGCAAAGTCCAGCTTAAATAAAGACCTTTCATCGACTAATCAAAAGTTTGAATTATAGTCATAGAAAGCAACTACCCTATTCAAAACGAATGAACAAATAAGATAGAAAATTTTCCCTAGGAGCCTTTCACCTGCATTTTTTTCTATATATATGTTGACTGTCTACATAATTGTATCTATATCTAATAAACATAATATTCTCAGGTTTCTCTTTTCCTTAATATTTTTCTTCATCCTTTTTTTGGTAAATTCTAAGAGCTTAAGATTGATTAAATAAAAGTGTTGATATATCTATTATTTTTTTCTTTGTTGTAGGAGAAAAACTTTACCAGAAAAAAGGACGCCAAGACAGTGACTTTAAAAAAAAGTTACCCCCGGATGGTTTTCGAGCAATTGTGAGATGGGGACATAATGGGATTCCAACCGGACAATGGGCTATTAACTTTAGCTCATACCTTGGATGCTTGATACGGAGGAGTGATAATGTGAATCCTTATTACGAGGCTGAGGAGCAGCCATTTCATGTCTTGGAGAGTATATATCGAGATTGTTGGGTAAATTCTTCTATTTAGCACAATTATTTTTCAATTCTGTCAATTATTGTCCATGCTTAACTATATTTTAATTTTTAGAGATATTTCAACATCGAAGATAATCCCGTAGGCTGGGAATTTTTATTTGGATACACGGGAAAGTTCAAGCATTCTCTTTGGGAGTGGAGACATGAGTTAAAGAAGAAATGCTTTGATTGTTTCACTCACAACTAGGAGAGGATATACAAGCGAGATAAGAGGGTTGAGCCTGAGCACTTAGCTGCACTTATAGTATTGTGGGGCCAAGAGGAGCACCAGGTAAATATGTATAGTAGTTAATTATATCAAGTTATTTATCTGAAACTAGTGATATATTTCATTGTATATTATAGTTTGTACTAAAATTCTCTTTGTTCATGTTGAAGAAAAAATGCCAGAGAAATAAACTAAATCTATGGAAGAAAGATTATGATCATCATACGGGGACTACTTCATTTGCCCAGGTTGAGGATCAATTTTGTAGGACAACGGTAAATAAAGTCTTTTAATCTTCTATATATATTCTCTCCGCTTCCTAGAATATTTGATAAATAAAACTAATAAATATATTTTTAAATCTCAGAACGCTCCCTTTATCCCGCTACCAGAACTGCACAGGAGGACGATGGTTCAATTTAATAAGGGGTACGATGACGATGAGAATAGGAAACAAAAGCTAGAATTGGCCAAGAAAATGTAGGTTAACTATTTATCGTCTGTTTTTTTTTGTTGGGAATTTATTGTTTGCACTCGTCTTTTTTGTCATCTTAATTATCATACATGAATTATATGTGTGAATGTCAAATGGTAAGTGTTATGCTGTAATTATGAGTTTTGTTAGAAGTATACATATTTGTAAAAGAGAATGACCAAAAATCTTCAGGTAGCTCCATTTTCCTGAAGAAGAAAGGATAGGACCATCAATTCTTCTGAGATGATTGATCTTTATTTTGAAGCATACATGTGACACATGCTTGCAAGTTGCATTCACTATTATTGAAGTGACTTGTGAATGTGAGTCGTGAATCAAGATACCATACAATAAAATCTAACTAAATGTTGAGATTATTTCCTACAAGAAGAAATGGGCTGCCTGGAATCTCTACAGAACTAATAAATGTGAGGTTGAACATAGTACAAGGCGCTACTTGCAGGGGTGACATGAACCATGTGCTACTGCTATACGTCTCAAGATGCCAATCACTCCATTGCCATGTCAACGAATGTAGCTAAGTCAGTCTTTCCAAAAAAGGTCTAGGATTTGACCACTATGGAACTAGTTTGTTTCTTCTACAAACAGAACAAAGCAAGTATGATTCAAGTGAGCGACCTGGAGACAGAACTTGCAAATATAAACAAAGGCTCAATTGAATGAACACCAAAACTAAGTCATTAGTTGAAATTTTATATGTGCAAATGTCCTGCCTATATTATTCTCGTACATACCTCACATTTATTGATATATGAGTTTGATTTTATGTAGCTAGAACTGCAGATAGAACTTGTAGACCACAACTGCTGCAAGGATTAAAGGATAACATGATGAGATGCAACTCTACATGCATGAAGAAATATACCACCACCTAGATGCATGCACATACATATAGTAAAACTTTCTATTTGATAACATAATAAGAGGTATATAATTTTATATGTGTAACACGTGTTTACAATTCAAATAATTTCTTTAGTAAGAATTAAATAGTAAAAAACAAAGAGAACAGATTATGACATTTATCACCTTCTTCAAGTAAAGATATATTGATTGTACTGGCAAACACCAAAATGCTATCATATAACTGCGGATGTTAGAACTTTTTTGACCCGAAGAACCCTCTAAGTTATGTTAAAATACATACATGCATACATAAAATAGTTACATGCATACCTAACCATACCCTTTCATATTCTTTTCATAACTAACCCCTAATTAGAAAACAGCAGTAAGTACACCTTCAAATTACATCCACTATTGTTAGAAAATTCAATTCAATAAACAGTGAGACCTCTAATTGGAAAGATTATTTGTTTCTGATGAATATATAGAAAGGCTAAAAAATAGCCATTCCCAAACATCATAGAAATGATGTTTATAGAAAAATTGGTATTTTCAATACTAAATTCCTCAATAAACATTATTATATGTGTGAATGTGTTAAGGAAGATGCATGCATACTTCATATAAACATTATTATATGTGTGAATGTGTTAAGGAAGATGCATGCATACTTCATCTTTTATTTTACTTGTTTAGGTAAATATATCTCTTATTTTTGAAAGGTCAATTCTGAAATTTATTTATTTGTCTTTTAGGAAGCTCTGGAAAACACATATTCTGAGGTTGTTGCACAGAGCCAGGAGCCCCTGACTAGAGAGCAGAATTATAATGTGAGCCATTTAGTTTGTGGACTTCCCAAAAAGGGGAGGACCAGGTGGATGGGAGTTGAAGCTCAGAGGGTGTCTACACAATTCCAGTCTCCGCCAATTTCAACACCATCGACTATGCCCTCGGGGCCCTCTTACATGCCGCAAGAGGATTGCACTCAGCAGGCGATGCAGCTTGTATCCTCTGTGATGAATATGTTAGATGGTCAAATTCCCGAGGAGATGTGGGAGGATATTCAAGAGGAGCTTATGCGAGTGATCCAACCTACTGCTACTTTTACGATGGTTTCCAGGCAAATAATGAAATCTTGTAGAAGGCGGGTTCCTACTCGGGTGCAAAGCCAGATTATGAATTTTTTGGCCACTCAAAAGGCATTTACTGGTAGTGGAGAGAGTAGCCGGCAGGTATACTTATTATATATGTGAAACATGATTACACACAATATTATGTGATTCTAAATTTAAATTATTTTGTTGTTAGAGTGGAGATGATGCTATTGGGAGTACGAGTCGTAGGGATGGAGCCGCCAGTGGCGATGCAGACGATGACATGGATAGGGCGGATGACCTATCTTAGTGAGTTGTATCCTAAACCCGTGTTTGTATATTGGACATCTTTATATTGGAGATTATGATATGCGTGTATGGTTTGTTGTGGAAAATTTTGTGGATTTAGAACTTATGATATGTGTGTACAGTTTGTTATGGGATTTTTCGTGGATTTAGAACTTATGATATGCGTGTATGATTTGTTGTGGAAATTTTTGTGGATTTAGAAGTTATTGTGGAAATTGAATGAACATATTTTGAATATTTGTGAAAATTGATTGAATGAGAGATGTTTGTGAAATTTGGATTGTATATATTTCGAGATGTTTCGGAATGTGCAAGAAATGTCGTTGTTTGCAGATTTGTATGTACAGTGAATTTATATGTATAGGGAACTGATTATAATCAGCTAAATGTTTTTTAGCTGCTAATGACAATCGCTGATGGGAAACCCGTCAGCGATCGTTATCGCTGACGGCATTCCCGTCAGCGATGTATATAACATCGCTGACGGGAGTTTCATTATAACTGACGGCATTTGCCGTCAACATTGTTGCCGTCAGTAATAATCATTACTGACGGCGCCCCGTCAGCGATAGTTCTTCCCTGACGGGACTATTGCTGACGGCATATCCTTGACGGGTTGCCGTCAAGGATACTTATCGCCGATGGGATTTTAAGCATTCCTGACGGGAATGCCCGTCAACGATACCTGGTTTTCCACTAGTGTGTTCTTTCTTTCAGCAACACTATTCTGTTGTGGTGTATACAACATTGTTGTATGTCTTTCAATTCCATGCTGAATACAATAACTCTCAAATTCTTTAGAGTTATATTCCCCATCTCTATTAGTTCTCAAATTTTTAATTTTCATTCCAAGTTGGTTTTCAACTTCTGACTTATATCTCTTAAAACAATCAAAAGCTTTAAATTTTCTAGATATAAGATAGACGTGTGCAAACTTGGAATAATCATATATAAAAGTAATAAAATATTTTTTATTACTACGAGTTTTGACATATGGGACCATAAATATCCGAGTGTATCAACCCTAAAAGTTCATTGGCTCTTTGTCCACCAATAAATGGTTTTCTAGTCATTTTACCAGTTAAACAATGTTCACATGATGAAAATTGAACATTAGATAGTGCAAGAAGTAAGTTCATTTTGATAATTTTTTTATTTTTAAAATAATAGCATGTCCTAGTCTAGAATGCCACAATCCAGACTCAGAAATATAACAGGACAAGTAGTTTAAATTCAAATTTTTATTATTAGAATTATTACAAACTACTGAAAGAATGCATAATTCATACTCGGACACATATTTTCCCATAGCATACACTTTATTATTTTTTCCTATAGAAACCCGGTTATTGTAGAACCTAACTTCCAGTCCTTTCTTCATCAAGCTGGGAACATAGATCAGATTGCGCCAAATTCTTGGTGCATAGAACATATCTTTGAGGACAATAATATTGTCCCCAAGATCCAATCTATACGAATCAATACATTCTACATCGAGATAAGTATTATTTCCTATATAGATTCTCTGTTCTCCTTTCTTTAGCTTGGTGAATTTTGTGACTCCATTATTATCCTTTACGATATGTCTAGTCGCACCGGAGTCGATTCACTAATCGCTGATATATGTCTTCACAGCATTGCATTCCGTCACACCGACGAATTCTCTTTTGCTAGTACCCCCTTGTTGTGGATGCTTATAGCCTTCCTTATTGTGACACCCCTGGGTTCACACAAGGCTGCAGTCCAAGGTGAAACCAAGAATGTCAAACCTGCCATGCACCACACCGTACAATAACATGTTTTACCATCACAATTCTATCACTCTAGTAGAGTCAATGACAGGTGTAGGTACAAAAGCAAGTAAAAGATAATACAAGAGATGACTGATGAAATGATAGAGATCAAAATAATATTTCATCATCCAACATACAGAAATACAAAGTCAATGTCTGAAATGAATAAACTGGAGTTCTTAACAAGTCTCAGATGCAACAAGTCTGCGTAAAGGAAATAAGGCACACAGCCTTTACAACATCTAGAATAAAGTCCTCAAATGTCTAAACAAAGTTTACAGTGGAGCTCCAAAATAAAACATATCTAAAAATAGTCAGCTGAACACTAAAGTGTGTCGCCATCAACCTGCGACTCTCCGGGCTCCTGGCTCGTTACCTGAAAGGGGGAGGGACAACGAGCGTCAAAGCGCTAGCGAGCAACATCACAACCAACCCCATGGGAAAAGGGCTCGTTGTATACAGAAAATATAGTTAATTCATAATAGTCAAAAATCATTACTCCTAGCAAATAATGGGTTTTAGTATTTAGGAAATTACAACACGAGCATAGGTACGTCGAGCGAAATAATCCAAACAAGGAAACCCTCATGTATATACCTTGTATCTCAAATTGAAAGTCCCTAAGTACCAAACCCGAGGTCTAATACAAGAAACAATAAAGAAAAGAATACAACCCATCTCTATCGATAAATGTAACCATGTCAAAGCCACAATAAGTGTCATGTCCAGCCTAGGTAGCTATCATGTCCAAACTTAATAAATATGTCGTGCTCTAAACTCAAATATGTATCATGCTCAAGGTTTAGCAAATGTCCAACACATGGACTAAAGGTAATGCATGTCCAACACAGGGACTAAAATGATAAGTATCCAACACATGGATTAATAGTAATGTATGCCCAACACATGGACCGAAATGATGAGTATCCAACACATGGACTATAAGTAAAGAGGTGCAATTGTCAAAGATATATGTGGAAAGATATACATATCCTAAACTCGCACGTGTCTCGATGTACTGAATGGAATGAGCGTCCAACACGAGGACTAAAAAGTAATACATGTAGACTGTAAGTGTCGATGATATATTACATACACAAAAGATACACATAGACTCATGTCACACATGCCTCGGTGTGCGGATCGGTACTTGTGTCAAAAGTCAACTCACATGTACAGATAAAATCACTAACATTGTAACTAGTGCCAAAATAATCGAGGCAACTCCTCGAACACACAAAAGTATGCACCAAAATTAAAACATGCACAAACAGTGCGGCGGTCGACCGCAGAAACCACTCCGGTCGACCGCGCATAGGGCAGAGACGTTCTGCTCGACAGAACGCCCAGCGGTCGACCGCCGCGTCACACGCGGTCGACCGCGAAATGAACAGAAGCTTTTTCCAGATTTCTGTTCTGCTTCGAAATCGATCCAAACAATACACCCATGCTTCCAAACAATATATTACACATTCTAATACATATGAATCATCGTATAATAACATCTAGCATGAAAACAAAAATCATCACTAGGATTTGTGAACTTCTATACACATGATTTAAAAGTTATAAAACAGTAAACTTGCATCAAAACTCAGAGTTCAAAAACAAATTTTCAGATCCGGATCTATTACAGAAAAGAAATTCATTTGGTGAGGTTATTTTCAAACTGAAATATTGGATTTTCGCATCATATGCTATAAGAACTATACTTATATGTAAACTAGCATTTTAGGCTCAACAAATCTCAATAAAATCATTAGAAAACCCATAAAAACATGGGTGAAGGGCTGGGTGAGATGTCACTCGCCTGAGGGGGTTGATGAACACCCAAAAACGAGTGAGAACGGTCCTCCTTCAATCTGAACAGCGAAACTCCACCAAAAATCCTTCGAAACGCCCCAAAAACGCCAAAATCCGAGCTAGGGTTTTGAGAGGAGAGAGAGAAGGGGTTGGGGCTATTAGGGTTCAATAGAGGGTTCTGAGAGCTTCAAAACGAGTATATATACTTAGGGTAGCAATCGGGTTTGGTATAAACAAAACCCGCCCGAAACAGAACTGGCAGAACCAGGTTCGCTGCGCGGTCGACCGCAGCGACCACGGCGGTCGACTGCGCAGGTTCCTGAGTCATTCTCAGACTGGGGTTCGGTGAAAAGACTATAACTTTCTCATCTGATCTCGGAATGAGGTGATCTAAGATTCGTTGGAAAGATCTTGAAGAGACCTACAACTTTGATCTTATACACTTTTCCAGATTCTAAATAAATCAGTGTACAAAACATAAAAACTCTCAACTGGTCAAAATTCACAGATTCTCACTATTTGCCTTTGTGCATGTTTTGTGTATTTACACTCGTATATTCACAATTATGCATTGAATTGATCTCAAATCAATTCCTATCATACTCAAACATAAAAATACATTATTTTCATCATATAACATATTTATAATTATTTATCACACTATATTCAAATTTTCGGGGTTTTACATTCTTCCCCCCTTAAAAGAATTTCGTCCTCGAAATTCAGAAATTATACTCAAACAAATAATATTACTCTAGACAAGCATATTATGATATTTACCTTTAACAATCTAGGATGACTATATCCCACTCAACCCTTAATCAAATGGAACTAATACGTCGGGCGAAAAAATCCAAACAAGGAACCCCCCATATATATACCATGTGTTCCAAAAGATTAAGAATTGAGCAAAAATATCCTCATTCTAGCGTTAAATCAAAATATAACCCAAGATGTAAACATAATATAAAACACATATCATAAAAATTAATTTACCTGTTCAAACAGGAGTGGGTAGTCGCGACGCATGTCCTAATCGCGCTCCCAAGAAACCTCCTCAACTTTGAGCAAAAATATCCTCATTCTAGCGTTAAATCAAAATATAACCACACAAATAGTCGCACACATAAATCAATCCACTTCCTCACTAGGTGCAGGAAGTAGCGCGGCATAACATCTTCGCGCTCCCAAAAATCATCTTTGATGTCTACACTCAACCATTAAAATGTAAATACTCCAACTTAACCCCTAACTAAATGGAACAAGTACATCGAGCGAAAAATCCAAACAAGGAACCCCTCATATATATACCATATGTTCCAAGTACTTAGGAGATAAGTGTTAATACCCTCATTTTAGTGTTAAGTATAAACATCACTATACAGGTAACCATAAGTCATAAACAAGTCATACAAAAATTTAATTTACTTGATCAAACAGGTGTGGGTAGTCGCGATGTATATCCTCCTCGCGCTCCCGAGAAACCTCCTCAACTCCTTTCCTCTCAATCGTAGTCAAACCATCCTGAAGCTAAATCTCTGATGCGTTCAACACTCACTGCTGCTCTTCATCATGTAATTGTGTCTTGAACATTAAAATATGAAATACTTTATGTACACTAGACATCGATGCTGGAAAGTCTAGTCCATATGAAACAGCCCCAATAAGCTCCAAAATCCGAAACGGTC
>NC_033800.1:123705273-123725411 GCF_001876935.1 Asparagus officinalis
CTGCTCGTTCACACTCAACTATCACGAGATATACGCTACTGCCCTCTGAGTTCGCATTAAGACGCCACCTAAACCTGCTAACTATGCCTCTGTGTAGACACGAATGTCTTGACGCTGCTCGGAATAGTCAAAACTGGTGTTGTAGTCAGCTTAGCTTTTAAAGCATCAAAGGCCTTCTGGCACTCTGTGTTCCAGATGATCTGTTCACCCTTCTTCATAAGGCATGTAAGTGGTGCCGAAATCTTCAAGAAGTCTAGGATGAACTTCCTGTAATAACCGGCTAACCCAAGAAGCTTTGAATCTCTGTCGCCGTCTTCAGCGGTTCCAAATCAAGAACTGTTGTAACCTTAGCTGGACCCACTACTATGTCCTCTCTGCTGATGATGTGGCCGAAAAATCTGACTCCTGAAAGCCAAAACTTGCACTTGCTGAACTTGACATATAACTGATGTTCCTGTAGAGTCCTCAAAGCTAACCGTAGATACTGTTCGTGTTCTATCTTCGATCTCGAATGAATGAGAATACCATTGATAAATAAAATTATCAAACTGGTCCAAGAAGCATTCATGAATACTACGGGTGCATTAGTCAACCCGAATGGCCTGACTAGAAACTCTAAAGATTCACATCGAATTAGGAAAAATGGTTTTGGGAAAATCCATCTCCTGAACCCGCAACCATGATAACCAGAACGAAGATCAAACTTCGAGAAATATTACACTCTCTGCAACTAGTCGAACAAGTCATCAATCCTAGGTAATGAGTACCTATTCCGGATAGTGACCTTGTTCGGCTCTCTATAATCAATGCACAATCTCATATTACCGTCCTTTTTCTTCATGAAGAGGATCGATATGCCCCACGGAGAATAACTCCTACAAATAAGACCCTGAGGTAACAACTTATCCAACTGGGTCTGAAGCTCCCTCATCTCAGCTGGTGCCATACGATAGAGTGCACGGGATTTCGGGACTGTGCCTGGCTACAACTTAATACACAACTCGACCTCTCACACAAGAGGTAACCCAGGTATATCCTGAAAGACATCCTGATACTCTGAGACAACCCTAGTCTCCAATAACTCAGCTCCCTGATCCCGTCGCATCACCTCCTCGATGTACGCCAGAAATGACTCCGCACACAGGAGGTAACCCAGGTATGTCCTGAAAGACATCCTGATATTCTGAGACAACTCTAGTCTCCAATGAATCAATACTCAGATCCCGTCGCATCACCTCATCGATGTACGCCAGAAATGACCCCGCAAAACGGTTGCCCTGAGAGGTTGCTATATTCATCTCGGACCCATCGGACGCTCGCAAATTTGACCGTCTTCACAAAGCAGTCAATACTAATATGGTAGGAAGATAGCCAATCCGTACCAAGAAGGATGTTGAAGTTTGACATCAACGACACGATCAACTCGATGACTAACTCAAACTCATCTAGTTTGATGACACATCTCCCACAGATGGAAGGGACACTCCCTCTAGAGGAGTAGAGACTGACAACGGAATATCTAAGGAATGTGCTACAAGCTGAAACCTATCAACGAAGGTATGTAAGATAAGAGATACGCAATTTCCTAACTCAAACTAGATCCGAGCTGAAAAAGGAAATCACGAAGAAAGCTCCGCTCGTACCCTGATCACGCGGTACTACTGAATAGACTCTGCTGGATAATGCAAATCTTCTGGATAATGCAAATATGGCCTGCTGACCCCTAAATCCTCAGATTAACAAGTAGTGCCTCTATCTTCCCACTGCTGGCTGAAATTACGACTCTGAGACTGTCAACCGAGACTTATATCATGATGACTTCCTGCTGGTGTGCTGCGACAAGTCCTTTGCTCTCTGTTCAATCTTGTTATAATTGTAACATGTACCCCGAACTCTGCGCTGCTTTGGCGCTCTCGAATCATATCGTGCTCCTTTCTTATGTTGTCCTTGTTACTGGGGTAAAATCATTCTCCCGCTGCTAGGTTTCTCTAGAGTTTCACAATAGTTCTCTTGCTACTGTCATTTACTATTCTAGTTCTGATTTCTTCCTTCACTACGGGTATATTTCCCTGCTTCACTTAGACTAACTCTAATAGCTTGTTGAAGTAGTGATTAAAATTCTCCCAAATAGGTGATAATTGCTACCCCGTCAAAAATCTAGATGTTGTTGCTATCCTCCAGCGATGTCATCAGTGTTGAATACATCTAACTTCTGCTTGGTACTAAGTTGACGTTCAAGAAATTTTTCACATACTCCTTCCCTTATAGATTGCAATTGGAATTGGTGTGCCTTGTAACTCTGGTGTTCTCATAGTCTGATATCTTTCTTATTCTTTCAGAGTTAAACCTCCTGCTCTGCGGCTCTATCAACAGCTGATTGTGGTGGTGGTGGTGTACTCATTGGTATTGCCTCTTTACTTCTATGATGAGTACAATCGGTGGTGAATCTCTTGAAAGTGGTACTGCTGACGGAAATGGATACACTTCTTGCTCCTCGAGTGTTGTAATATCTTGTTGCCTACGGTGCCATGAAGTCGATCAAATACTGTGGTGCCTGCTGCGGCTCGGCTCTGCATGCCCAACTCTCCAGGTACGAGTTTTACCTCGATCCCATCCTCATTTCGATATTTATAATATCAAAAGGGGAGCTTAATTATCACAGTAAGCGAGATAATAAATATACATATATATACATAACGTATCACAATACGAATTCATAACACATAGTATTCACGCAAATACCTTCAATCAACATAAAAAAAATAGTTGTTATAAAAAAAAATTCTCAAAATTTTGAGATATACGCATATATCGTCCTCACTCATACGAGGAAATCCTTACGGACTCTATACATGAATCCTAAAAAACTCTATCCTAGCTCCACGACTCGACACAGGATGATCCTAAGGATATTGGAACTAGAGCTCTGATACCAACTGTGACGCCCTGAGCTACCGGTGGTGGTGGTGTCCGTGGTGTTATATGAGTCATCACCAACTCCTCAATGGATGTCATACGGGTAATAAGAGGAGCCATGATGTCCACCAAATACTGAGGAGCCTGCTGCGGCTCGGGTGGAGTCTGCTGAGGCTCGGATTGAGCCGGCTGCTGCTCAGATGGAGTCTGCTGCGACTCTGCCTGCCCAGCTCTCCGAGTACGAGGCCTACGACGTCCTGTCATCTTTCTGATCATAAGAAAATAAGAGTTTGTGAGCCAAAATAGACGTCTATAAATAGCGTATCATGACACAATTTTCACATCATATAGTATTTGCACAACTGTTTGAATTTATACAAAATTAGTTGTCATAAAAAAAAATTCTCAAATTTTGAGATATACGCATATATCGTCCTCACTCATACTAGGAAATTCTTATCGGACCCTATACATGAATCCTAAGAAACTCTATCCTAGCTCCACGACTCGACACAGGATGATCCTAAGGATACTGGAACTAGAGCTCTGATACCAACTGTGACGCCCCTGGGTTCACACGAGGCTGCAGTCCTCGGTGAAACCAAGAATGTCAAACCTGCCATGCACCACACCGTGCAATAACATGTTTCACCATCACAATTACTATCTCTCTAGAGGAATCAACAATAGGTGTAGGTACAAAGCAAGTAAAAGGTTCTACAACAAATACTTAATGAAATGATAGAACATCAAATTAACACATCTCCTCAACCAAATAAACTGGAATACATAGTCAAAGTCTGAAATGATTAATAACAATCTGGAGATCTCAACATGTCTCAAAGTACATAATATCTGATACAGGAAATAAGGCACACAGCCTTTACAACTCTAGAACATAAACCTCTTAAGTCTAAAAATGTCTCAAGTGGAGTACAAAATAAAATACATCTAATAAGAGGATAAATAGAAACTAGTAAAGGTCGTCCCCATCCTGCGACTCTTCGGGCTCCTGGCTCGTTACCTGAAAGGGGGAGGGACAACGAGCGTCAAAGCGCTAGCGAGCAACATCACAACCAACCCCAAGGGAAAGGGCTCGTTGTATACAGAAAATACAATTAATACATAATAATATAAAATCATTTGTCCTAACAACAATGGGTTTTGGTATTTAGGAATTTACAACACGAGCGTAGGTACGTCGAGCGAAATAATCCAAACAAGGAAACCCTCATGTATATACCTTGTATCTCAAATTGTAAATCCCTAAATACTAAACCTGAGGTCTAATACAAGAAACAATAAATAAAACAAATACAAACCCGTCTCTACCGATAAATGAAATCATGACAAGGCCACCACAAGTGTCATGCAAACTCACATGAGTGTCATGTCCGAAAATGATTAAGTGTCCAAAACATAGACTATATAAATTAAACGTCCAACCCATGGACTGAAAGTAACGAGTGTCCAACGCATGGACTGAATATAACCAATGTCCAACGCATGGACTAAATCTAACCAATGTCCAACGCATGGACTGAATATAACCAATGTCCAATGCATGGACTAAATCTAACCAATGTCCAACGTATGGACTAAATATAACCAATGTATGTCCAACGCGAGGACTGAGTGGAATGAATGTCCAACACGAGGACTGAATGGAATGAGCGTCCAACACGAGGACTAAAAAGTAATACATGTCCAACACGAGGACTGAAGAAAAATACGTGTCCAGCACATGGACCGAAATGATAAGTATCCAACACATGGATCAACAGTAAGATATGCCCAACACATGGACTATAAGTAAAGAGGTGCAATTGTCAAAGGTATATGTGGAAAGATATACATATCCTAAACTCGCACGTGTCTCGATGTACGGGTCTAAACTTGTGTCAAAAGTGTCAACTCACATGTATAGACAAGTCACTATCATTGCAATGTAGTGTCAGATAATCGAGGCGACCCCTCGGACGTATAAAATGCACAACCAACACGAATATATGCACAAACAGTGCGGCGGTCGACCGCAGAGACCCCTCCGGTCGACCGCTCACTGAGCCGAAACTCACTGGGCTCAGAACTGAGCGGCGGTCGACCGCAGAGGTCATGTCGGTCGACCGCTCAAATAGCAGAAACATTCTGCTGAAACTAACTCAGGGCGGTCGACCGCCGCGTCCATTGCGGTCGACCGCGAAGCTGACAGAAGCCCAGTTAGGGTTTCTGTCGGCTTCAAAACCCAAACAAACTTAACGATTTCCATTATAGCATAACTCTAACATTTATACCAAGTCATAGGATAGAGAACTACAAGTTTTAATCATTTAAAATCTAACAATTAGATTTCCAATAAGACAACAAAAGAAACATGATTTAGATGTCATTAAAGCAGTAAAACATGATTAATTCTTATTTAACCATTTTCAGATCTAGATCTCATAAAAACAAATTCGTGGGTGGGTTTTTAAACATCTGAAATACTTGAGCTATGCATCATATACCATAATGATTTATTACTTGTACCAAAAATACGATTTTAGGCCCAATAAAACCGGAAAAACTCAAATTTAAGCATGAAAACGAAAAGAGGTGAAGTTGGGCGAGATGTTACTCGCCTCTGATGAGAACCAAGCCCTAGATCTGTAGGAGAATGATTCCTCTCGCTGAATCCACCAAGAATCTCGCAAAATTCCACCGAAAATCCTTCGAAACGCCCAAAAATGCCACAAACCGAGCTAGGGTTTTGAGAGGAGAGAGAGAACAAAAGGGGTGAAGTTGGGCGAGATGTTACTCGCCTCTGATGAGAACCAAGCCCTAGATCTGTAGGAGAATGATTCCTCTCGCTGAATCCACCAAGAATCTCGCGAAATTCCACCGAAAATCCTTCGAAACGCCCAAAAATGCCACAAACCGAGCTAGGGTTTTGAGAGGAGAGAGAGAAGGGGGCTGGGGCTATTAGGGTTCAATAGAGGGTTCTGAGAGCTTCAAAACGAGTATATATACTTAGGGTAGCAATCGGGTTTGGTATAAACAAAACCCGACCCGAAACAGAACTGGCAGAACCAGGTTCGCTGCGCGGTCGACCGCAGCGACCACGGCGGTCGACTGCGCAGGTTCCTGGGTCATTCTCAGACTGGGGTTCGGTGAAAAGGCTATAACTTTCTCATATGATCTCGGAATGAGGTGATCTAAGATTCGTTGGAAAGCTCTTGAAGAGACCTACAACTTTGATCTTATACACTTTTCCAGATTCTAAATAAATCAGTGTACAAAATATAAAAACTCTCAATTGGTCAAAATTCTCAGATTCTCACTATTTGCCTTTGTGCATGTTTTGTGTATTTACACTCGTATATTCACAAATATGCATTGAATTGATCTCAAATCAATTCCTATCATACTCAAACATAAAAATACATTATTTTCATCATATAACATATTTATAATTATTTATCACACTATATTCAAATTTTCGGGGTTTTACACTTATTCTCCTGTTTTTCACTTTGCGGACAAGTGGGCTTGAAATGCCCGAACTTTTCATAATTGTAGTAGGCTCTACGTGGTACTTTCTTTCTCTTGAACTGCTGCGATTTTGGTCCTCGCGGTTGTGGTTTACTAGGACCAGAGTTTTTATAGCTTCCAATATTATGCCTCTGACGGACATAATTCAGCTCTTGCTGCACCATACTGGTTCTTTCCTACTGGCTATTAAGTCCTGTTCTATCGCTAGGTGCATAGGAAGATCAGTGATAAATTTAACGGTAGGGTTCATTTTTAATGTGGTGGCAGTCACAACAAGGGAATGTGGTAGACTATTCAAAATAGTTTCCACTTGCATTCTTTTCAGGATTTCAGTCCTAGCAGTGGATAAGTCCTTAGCCATGACATTCATTTTATTTATATGCTCTACAACATTGTCTCCCTCTTGCATACGACAAGAATTATACTTATGCAAGAAGAGTTGAATGTTAACTTCAGAGGCGGTGTCATATTTCTCTTTTATGGCATTCCATATGTCTATGGAAGTCTTATAAGTTTCAAAAACTTTGACTAAGTTATCTTCCATGAACATGAGCATTAGGCTTTTTGCCTTTTTATCTTTCGACATTTATTGTTCAAACTATTTCTTTTCTTCAGGTGTAGATTTATCAGTAATGGTTGGAGCAGTGGTTTCGATTATATCATTGATATTGTCATGAATAAGAGCATATCTTATTTTTATATGCCACATATCATAATTACTGCCATTAAATTTGTTAATTTTTTCGAGTTCTGATAGAACGAGTTTACTATCCATTCGGTAGAGAACTAAAACTAAAATCCAATTTTGTAATATGTATAAGGTTAGTGTATAAACAGTTATACTAAAATTAGAATAAAGTTAAAAAATAAATTAAAATGAACCTAACTGTTCTGAGTTGATGAAAGAGGCTCCAATTTGAGCAAGATTGTCACTTAACGGTGTTGATTGGATAAGTACTTGTCGAAGTCGGTTCTGACTAGACTCAGAGATGATATGCTGCTGTAGTTGAGTTAAATCGGATAGGATTTGCGAAGAATTGTTTGGACAACTGATAGAAAACAAATTCTGAATTGTGTAAGGGGCTAAAGTGATATTTTTTATTTAAAGCTAGAATTGGCTCTGACTTCCCCCTGAATGCTATTAATTATCCCTTTATGGACCTATCGACACTTCACCCCAAAAAATCTCTTCTCTTTCTGAAAATCAAATCCACTCTAGATTTGATCGATTCCTTCCCTCTTCTCCCCAAAACCCTCTCTTTGGCGGTTCGATCCAAGCTTAGAGATTGAGGTGGTAGTCGCAGTAGGGTTGTCGCAGCTTAGAGATCTGATCGAGGTCGTCATGGCTTAGAGATTGATGGCGGTTCGCAGCAAGGTCGTCGATCCACGTCGTCATCACCGTCGAACGTAGCAGGGTCATTGATCGAGGTAGAGTTGTTATCGATCGCAGTACCCGTTGATTATTGTAGCAGCCGTCAAGAAAAGCAATCGTCGTTGCCATCGAGTGAAGCAGTCGTCATCGCCGATCGACACAGAGCCCAGATACCAGTCTAAGTGAACAGAGAAGAAGAGAGGGATTGGTGGGATTTCTTTGAGGGGGCTCCGGTAACAGGTAAGGGGTTTGTGTTAGGTCTCATGTTTATGAGCCTATTGTCTAATCTTGTTTTGATGATTAACAAACAATTTCTAATATTGGTTTCTAGTATTTGTGTTTTCCTCCAATAAGCATCCAGGTTGAAATTGAGCACTAACGACGATATTCACGGAGATTGGAAGGATATTGAAATAAAGTCGTCGCAATCAAGTCAAAGACCACAATCGTGCTTCATAAGTATTGAGCTTCATGCGTATCTAGTTTGGGTATAGAGTTTAGTTTTATATTGTGTGTGTTTATGCTTTAAGCTAAAGTAATACACGAAAGCACCTTTCTTGATTTATCGCATCACTTGGGAATATAAATGAGTTTTTGGATTATAGACTAAACAATACTATTTTACATCGTTTCTAAAATCTATTAATCCATTCAAAATGATTTCCAAACTTGATTGAAATCATTTTGCCAAAATCAAGTATTTAACGAACTCGTATTTTGAACATTTTGCAAAATAGTAAGTTTTCACAAATAGGAAATGATAATTCAAAATTTTCTTCTCTAACATGTTTATTTTCATGTGTATAAACATTTTCCCAAGTTTTACTATTTTTGGAGTTGATTTAATATTTTTAATTGTTTTTAGAAAACCATGTTTTCAACACAAATATGTGTCGTGCACATTAATCAGTCGACCGACGCATGTCAACCGGTCGACTGACCAGTAGGATTTTTCAGCATTTGAATTTTTAGACAAACCGGTCGACCGATACTAGCTCATCAGTCGACCGATGAACCCTCAAGAGTCGACCGATACACCAACACTAGTCGACTGATAGTGTCTCTTATTTTCCAATTTTGGCTAACGGTCGAATGACCGGTAGACTAATATTTTCGATCAGTCGACCGATCAACAGACAGATTGCCAGTAACGACTAGTTTTTAGACTATTTTGTTAGAGATGCTATATATATACCTCATAACTCGTTTGTTTTATCAAGAAAGTTTACAAAAGAGTTTTGGCAGTTTGTTTTAAGGGTTTTTGAGAAAAATCAAGTTTGTTTATGTGAAAAGAGTTTCACAAAGAGAAAGATCTTCAACTTTAGTTTTGATGCATTCATCCTCAAATCATCTATCTCTCTTTGTTTGGAGAAGTTTTTCTAAACTCATCTTCTAGCTACTTATTATTTTAATTTTATATATTTGTGCTAGATTGATTTGAGTTTAACTTTGATTTCATTATACTCATTGATTACACACACAACCACTTGAGCTTAAGTATATCACATATAGTATACTTGGATTGTGAGAGTGTATCTTTGTGAGAGCCTACAATTTTGTTCTCATCTTTGTTAGAGAACAAAACATTTATTTGCACTCATTATAACACGTTGTAATACACAAGGACACTTAGAGGAGTGGTTGGGAGAGACCGGGGTCAATTCCAAGAGGAGTGGCTTAATTGTAAAAGCCTAGGGAGAGGTAGTAATTCTAAGCACTTGAGGAAGGTGACACGGGTAGGCCAACACTTAGAGGAGTGTATTATGGGATTGACAGCGTGTGATTGTAAAAGTTTTTGGTGAGCCTTGGAAACCGAATTGTGTAGTTATTTATGATAGTGGAGAATCTCCTCGAGGTGAGGAGCGGAGAAGTAGGTCGAGTGTTAGACCGAACTCCGTGATCATATCGTTTGTTTGCGTTTGGCTTTGGCGTACTTTTCTTGTGCATATTTTTATATCGCCTATTGTCTCATAATTTATCGCCTATTATTTCATTGCTTATCATTGCATATTTATCTTATACATCATATTGCTAGGATATTGCATTATTAGTTTTAATTTGGCATCAATATCGGATTAGATTAGCAATTACTCTATTCACCCCCTCTAGGGTTCTTTCAGTTTGATTCCTTTTCTTGTTGTTATATTTTCTCAAGGAGAACACTCCTCCTTTAATAGGGGCCAAACACATCATCTTCACTCCCTCATAACTGTCCCTGAGAGATTTTCTCTCAACAACCTATTTCCTACGTTTTCCACGTTTTTCACAACATGAGAGCTGTTGATTTGGTCACACAATACCGATTCAAGGTAACACTTAGTGACTGGATAAAATAGATTTAATTGTATTACATGCTAATCACATGCTAAGTATGTGATAAAAATTAGCGAAAATTTTCTAACGAAATATGGACGAGGTGTCAAAGTGAAATGTGATTTAAACTTAGGATATTGAAGTGTTAAAGAAATAGTTATGGGTATCAAAGGGAAGCAAGATTGGAACTTTCAGTTTTAAGTGTTAAAAAGCACTTCGACGCATCAAAGTTAAAAGGTGAGCAGACTTTAGGGTACCTAGCTGAAAATGAGCCACTAAATAACGAGAAGGTTTTTTTTCTATATTAGTCTTTTAACCTTTCATGTTTAAAATTAGCCCTTCAAAGAAGTTAAATTGCGATTAAGACCTTAAATTATTAAGATATTTTGCAGTTAGTACCTCGAGTCATATCGAAATTTCTATTAGATTTGTTGATTCTTAAGTTATTTTGAATTCAATCTTTCAAATCAAAATAAAATAGCAACTAGAGAGGTCTATTTGAAACGACTTATAAGAATTGAGGATCCTAATATAAATTCAATGTGCACCATCCTATAATGGTAAACATAAGAAATATAGAAAGTCATATAGTCCTAAGATATTATGAGTGCAACAATATCCATTGGAACTCATTTGGTCCATTGATGGGAAAACAATTCCTGACAAGCACTTTTTACCGCGTGCTTGGCGATTAGGTAGAATGGATCTAATATATCACATGCCAATCACATACTAAGAGCATCTCCAACCCAAAAATCCAAAATGGTGTAGTTTTTACACCAAGATGGTGTAGTTTTTACACCAAATCACTATTCTATCTCCAACCCATTACACCAAATTTTACAAAAAAAGAATATTCCTTTTATTATTCTTATCTTTTAACATTTTTATCTATTTAAAATATTTAACAAATTATATAATTATATAATATATTACATATAATTAATTATAATAATATATTTTATGAATAAAATAAAAATATAAAATTAAATGCTAAATCAAATTAAAATATTACTTTCATAAATTCAACTAAAGATTACATTTACATTCAACTAAAGATTACATTTACATTTAACATCACAAATTAAAGTATAAATATTACTTTCATAATTATATAATACCAATGAAGGTTTGGAGGACTAATATTAAATTACCAATGAAGGTTTGGGGACTCTAATGTCAAATTATGAAGATATGGGGGGCTAATACCATAACACCAATGATGTAAAGGGACTGATATGCAAAGGAACATCCTCTGATCATCTCCTCTTCCTCCCTCTCTCTTAATTTCTGCTCTTCGAATTCCCCCCTTTCGCTCCCTCGCCAAAAACTCTAACCCTAGAACTCAACAAAACATCAGCCTTAGTGCTCGTCCAATTCGGCGGGAGCATCTCCTGCGCGCTGCAGCAAATGAGCAACGCCATCCTCGTCGACGAGAAGATCCTCGGTTTCACATGATAACCTCCCCAAAAAATTATGCGCCAAATCTACAGTGTTGCGCCAAATCTGGCGCAACACTGTAGCACCTCCCCAAAATAGCGCTAAAAATAGCGCACGGTTGGAGAGTGAAATGGCGTTGAGTTTGCGTCATCTTGGCGATTTAGCGTTGGGTTGGAGAAGCTCTAAGAGCGTGATATAAGTTCAACAAAAAGTCTAACATAATCTAGATTCAATGTATAAAAGTGAAATGATTGGAACTTTGGGGTACAAAAGTGTTAAATAAATATTCTCGGGTATCAAAATGTTAAAGAAATACTATCTGTGTCCAAGTGAAACATGATCAAAACTTTGGGTTGCGAAAGTGTTAGAAGAATACTTTGAAGCATCAAAGTGAAAAGGTAGGCAAACTTAAGATACCAAAATGATATAAGCCACCAAATAACAAATTTTTTCCTATCTTAATCACTCAAATCTTTCATATTTATAGTTAGCCATTGGAATTATTGAAATTGCTGTTAGGTCTGGTTCCCAAATTCGTAAGCTACTTTGAAGATAGTACCTCAAATCATCAAAATTATTATTAGGTCCCTAGATTCTTGAGTTATTTTGAAATTAGCCCTGCAAATCAAGTAATTGTTGGCCTTCTTGTTTTGATGATAATTTATAAATAATTTACATCTAATATTGTTTGTTTAGTGTTTGTGTTTTATATTTATTCTAGACAAACAATATGTTGGAGGTTGGATGAAATTACGCTTCAACGATGATATCTAATGGAGGTTGGCGGAATAGTGGTTGAAGCCAATACAATTCAAGTTAAAGATCCAAGTTCAAGCTTCATCCGCAAGTTTACCAAGTCAAGCATATTGAAGACCAATCAAGCTTGGGTAAATTAGTTTAGCGTTTATACTTGTGTGTTAAGCACTTTAAGTTCAATTATATATACACACTTTAATTGTGGTTTCTATGTATATATAGTTATATATATACATATATGTTTTGCTTTGATAGTTTTCAAGTTTTAATATGAAACAATTGAATACAATTGAAAATACATTTCTTATTTCATACTTATATGCATATATATGATTTCATCAATATCAATTTTATTTAGTTCAATAAAAACATATTTATTGTTTTTGAAATCTTTACAAAATATGCAATTTTATGAAAATATTATATTCTCAGTTTTTGGACTTAACAATAATCATATACATCTTTTATTAAGTCTACAAAATTATTTTGTAAAGTTTCAAACATGGTTTAGCCAATATGTCAAAATTCATATGTTTACATTTTCATGTTTTGGACTTATTTGCAAAATAATGATATTTTACAAATGGGAAACACAATTTGAAAAATTTCTTCTGTAACATGTTCATTTACATGTTTATATACATTTCCTAAAGTTTCATTATTTTTGGACATCATTTGTTATATTTAACAATTTTCAAAATCAACAAAAACAGGTTCAAAACCTAAAATTTTTCAGTGTCAGTTTGCGGTCGACCGTCACGGTCGACTGCCTTGAGTCCAGAGACTCAGGATGATTTTTGGAGACTCGCGGTCGACCGTGGGAAGTTTCACGGTCGACCGTCACGGTCGACCGGCTGATGTCCAGAGAGTTTCCCTGGCCTTTTTGTTGCTCGCGGTCGACCGCGCAAATCTCACGGTCGACCGCCGATCGCCCAACGGCTATATTTTGGAACAGAATCATATTTCTGATTCTTTGGGGTTTTTGGTCTTTTGTTTAGGGTTTTGGCTGAAACCTTCTCTTCCTATAAATACCCTACTGCCTTCAACTCTCAAACTAAAAGTTTAAACAAGTTTTTTAAGAGTGTTTAATTTTGGTTTAAAGCTTGTTTGGTTTGTGAAGAAGTTTTCACAAGTAGAGGAGATCATCTACATTGTTTGGGCATTATTTTAATCCATTTCTCCATCTTTTTTTCAGAGAAGAATTTCTAAACTCAATACTAGCTTTATATTAATTATTTATTGTTTATCATTTTCATCAAGCTAGGGTTTACATTAAGTTTATGATTGATTTTCTCATTGCTTACACACACAACCATTGAGCTTATTGTATTTACATACATTGTATAATTGGATTGTGGGGAGTTGTAAGAATTGAGAGTGAGCTTAATTGAGTTCTCATCTATTGTAGAGAATAATTTATTTGTTATGAACTTTAACTGTGAGATTCACTTTGTATTACACTAGTACACCAAGAGGAGTGTGTTGTGAGAGACGGGGTCACTTCCTAGAGGAGTGGTGTCGGTTGACGAACCTAGGAAGAGGTTGTATCCGAGCACTTGAGGAAGGACACGGGCTAGAAACCAACACTTAGAGGATGTAGAGTGTAGTTACATTGTGAGATTGTGAACGTTGATCGGTGAGTGTTGAAAACCGATATTGTGTGGTGTAAACATCATTCAGGTGAGCATAGAAAACCCGGTTGTGATAGTGGATTTCTCCCCGGGAGTGGGGAGCGGAGATGTAGGACGGAAGGTCCGAACTCCGTGATCATATTGTGTGTTTGCATTGTTTATATTGCCCTATCACATTTGTATCTTGTTTATTTTATTTACCCTTGTGTATATTACTTATCCTAGCTCACATATCTTATTGTATTTCATACTTACTAGGATAACTTATTAATTAGTTTTAATTAGCATAAAATCGGATTAGATTAGCATAAAACCCTAATCACCCCCTTCTAGGGTCTAACAATTGGTATCAGAGGTTGGTGCTCTTTGATTTAAGGACTAATCGTCTTGAGTTAAAGATCCAAGTTATCTTATTTTCGTGCTAATCTAGTTTTGATTGTATTTGTCTTGTTTACACATATATATATATATATATTTATCATGGACATGAATTGTGCATATTTGTTAGGCTATGAAACAAATGTTGCTCCTAAATTCATTAATTTTCCCTATGCATAATGGGCTTCTAGATTTAAACTATTTGTGCAATCTAAAAATATTGATTTATGGGGAGTTATTGATAATGCTTATATTGTACCCACTATGGAGAAATCCAAGTGGAATAAAAACAATCATAGAATGTTTATCATGAACAAGCTTTTGTTAGAATTTTTACATAATGCGTTCGATTCATCTTTTTCTAACAAGCTTGATTCTTTTGATAGTGCTTACACATTATGGAAACTTATAGAAGCACATCAAGGAAATTTGGAGGCGATCCGACAAGCTTTGGAGGATTCCACATTATGGAAACTTATAGAAGCACATCAAGGAAATTTGGAGGCGATCCGACAAGCTTTGGAGGATTCCACCTCTAGTTTTTGTGGAGCTTCATCATGCACACGACCATTAAGCGTTAGCCCTAGTGCGGTATGCAGTTCCGAACCCGATAATGATTTATCTAGTGATGAACTTGCTTGTGCTAGTGAAAAATTATTACATGCCTATAATAAATTGTATAAAGATTTTATTGATTTAAAAAGCAAGCATGTTAGTTTAGAATCCGATCATGAGTTGCTAGGTTCCAAATTTGATGTCATTGCAAAAGAAAATACCTTGATTAAAAAAAACAATGACTTATTAAATTTGGAAAATAAAAAATTGACCTCATCCATTTCTAGCTTAACTCATGAAAGAGATAATGCCATGTTAGAAGTAAAGAACATAAAAAATGATACTGCTTCTTTTATAGAGGACTATATATGTTCTACTTCTAATAAAAATGCATATGTGCCTAATGATGATTTGAATCTTGTGAATAAACGCATTTCATCTTTAGATTCAACTTTGAAAACATGCATTGATAACCATAAGAAGCTTATGGATATGTGTGCCAAGTCTAAGACAAAATCATCCACTCATTATGCACACATATATAGCAAAGTCTACAAATGCACAAATTGCGGTCGTAAAGGCCATCTTGCTAGATTTTGCTATGATACACACAAATATAAGAATTCTAATGCTCCTTGTGCATCTCATGTAGTCTCTTCATCTTATACACTTACACATTCACATGCTCATTCTCACAAAGTTTATCATAAGCATGCTCATGTGTATAGATGTGATCATTGTGATCGTTTTGTTCATTTGGCCGAATATTATTTTGATTCGAAAAAGAAATCTCATTTGCCAAATTTTCTAGTAGACCACATGTTTTTAAATGTGATGTTTGTGGTAGGTTTGGACATCTTGCTAAATTTTGTTTTGATGTGCAAAAAGTTCCTATTTTGCTAAATGCTCCAAAGAAACCATCTTTGTTTAATGATGTTTCTCATTTGCAAAATATTTCTAAAAGACAATTTTTATTTGCAAATGGTTCTCGTGCACGAGCTAATGGTCCACAAAAACAAATGGATCTCTTTCATTATACAATTTACAATCGGAAGGGTCATTTGAGTGATTATTGCTTTGACCGTGTTAGTGCACCACATGTGCCCAAACGGGTTCATAACCCTAGGGATTTGAGCTTAAATGATAGGGGTCATGTCCCTAAATCGTTAAGTACCAAGAATACTTGGGTACCAAAACAAATTTGATTTTAAACCAAGAATTTTAATATTTTTCTTTTTCTTTTTTCTTGGTTTTGAAAATGTGCTTTGAAAACTTTGAATATGAAAACAATTTTTCTTTGATCAATTCATTTATTTTCATGATTATTAGTTTTGATTTTGGTGAGAGGTTTGCATTTATATAACCCCTGGGTTTATTGGGTGTTTATTCCCAAACCTTGTTTACCGGGTGCTAAAAATATTTATATGAGTTGAAATTAGCCCAAGAGCTTGATATGATTACCTCTCTTATCATTTACGAAAATCTATGATGATTTGGTTTTATACTTTTAAAGATTTTTTCCCATAGTTCATGATTCTTGTATGTTACTTTTGAACTATGAAAATTTTGCTTTGATTTGTTCTTTTGAATTCATTATATAAGCACAAATAGATGATTCAAATTTCAAATATGCCTTATAATGCATTCTATATGTGCTTTGATCAAGTTCTACAAAGAAAGTTTTCTTTATTGATCAAACATTATTCTTAGACTTAAATCTTGATTTATGATTTCATTTGGTTGATTTGTTTTCATTTGAAAACTTTTTGCATGATTCTCATGTTCCTCTTTTGATTTCATAAATCTATTTTTATACACTATGTTTTTATAATTGTGTAATGAGACACTTCTTTCATAAATGATATATCTATATATGTTCTCATTGTCCTCTTGTATGTGAGTAATATTTAGCATATTTTTCATCTAAGCTTGCTCATATGTTTTGCCTTGGTCTTTATTTCATATACTCCATATGGCATTTTGATAGGGGGAGCAATCCCTGAACTTGTTTTATACTCACCCATGCTTATTTGTAGGGGGAGCTTTCGCTCTCTTTATTCTTTTATTTTCCGCTTTTTGATGTTGTTAAAGGGGGAGAAATATTATGAGTATATATTTTTTATTTATATGCATGATAATTATAATTTATATATTCATTTCTTTTTATGCATATATCCTTTTTGTAAATTGATTGTCATCATCAAAAAGGGAAAGATTGTTGGCTTTCTTGTTTTGATGATGATTTACAAACAATTTACATATAATATTGTTTGTCTAGTGTTTGTGTTTTATATTTATTCTAGGCAAACAATATGTTGGAGGTTGGATGGAATTGCGCTTCAACGATGATATCCAATGGAGGTTGGCGGAATAGTGGTTGAAGTCAATACAATTCAAGTTAAAAATCCAAGTTCAAGCTTCATCCGTAAGTTTACCAAGTTAAGCATATTGAAGACCAATCAAGCTTGGGTAAATTAGTTTAGCATTTATACCTGTGTGTTAAGCACTTTAAACTCAATTATATATACACACTTTAATTGTGGTTTCTATGTATATATATATAGTTATATATATACATTATATGTTTTGCTTTGATAGTTTTCAAGTTTTAATAAGAAACAATTGAATACAATTGAAAATATATTTCTTATTTCATACTTATATGTATATATATGATTTCATCAATATCAATTTTATTTAGTTCAATGAAATCATATTTATTGTTTTTGAAATGTTTGAAAAATATGCAATTTTGTGAAAATATTGCATTCTCAGTTTTTGGACTTAACAATAATCATATACATTTTTAATTAAGTCTACAAAATCATTTTATAAAGTTTCAAAACATGGTTTAGCCAATATGTCAAAATTCATATGTTTACATTTTTATTTTTTGGACTTGTTTGCAAAATAATGATATTTTACAAATGGGAAATGCAATTTGAAAAATTCCTTCTGTAACATGTTCATTTACATTAGGGATGGCAAAATGGACCCAAAACCAATTGCCCACCCATACCCACCCGCCAAATGAACCATCCAAACCCACCCATTTAGTTAAATGGGCCATAAATGGGTGGATATAGTTTCTATTAAAGATAAATGGGTTATTAATAGACGGGTTATTACCCACTCATTTACCCGTTTAGATGAATATTATTTTAAAAACACCCTCAACGCTTCAACAATTACAAAACTTATTTTTAAAAGTTAAAAATTATAGAAAACACTTAAAATAACTAACAACCCCTTAAAATTTTGAGATTTACAAAAAATACCCTCAAAGTTTAAAATATTATAAAAACACCCTCAAGAGTCAAAAATTATAAAGAAAACTATCAAAATTTTCTAACCTCACAGATGACACATGAAATTCAAAAATTACCAATAGCCCCTTGAAATTTTATAATTTGCAAAAAATTCCCTTAAAAGTTATAGAAAATGAGAAAAACACCCTCAAGACTTCAAAATTACCAAACAATTTTAGAGTTTCTAAACTTGCAAATGACATATGAAATCTAAAAAATTTCAATAGTCTCCTATAAATTTAAAATTTGCAATTAACACCCTCAAAGTTTTAAATTTTTAGAAAAATACCCTCCATAGTTTAGAATTACAAAACCATCCTGAAATTTTAAAACCTACAAATGACACATGAAATCCAAAAATTACTAGCAGCCCCCTGTAAATTTATAATTTACAAAAAGCACCCTCAAAGTTTAAAAATTGTAAAAAGCACCCTCAAGAGTTCAAAACTACAAAACAATCTTAGAATTTTCTAAGCTTGCAAATGACACATAAAATCTAAAAAATTTTGGTAGTCCCCTATAAATATCAAATTTACAAGTAACACCCTCAAACTTTTAAAAATTGCAAAAAACACCCTCAAGGATATATAAATATAAAAAGTAGGCGCTCACAATTCTTCGTCGGCAGGAGATATATGCGTGTGCGGCCAAGTTATTGTCGGTTTCCTGCAAGTTATTGCTGGTTTAATGCAATTTTAGAAGTTATTGCCGGTTTCCTGCAAAATGCTGAAGTTCTTGGGGGTTTAGTGTAATTTAGCCATATTATTACATAGAATAGGCAGTTTAACGAGCTTTTGACTTGTTACTTTGAATCTCAAATCTCGTTCCATATTAGCATTTGTTAATCAAGATTGTCGCTATCATTTGGTAATTAACCAGATATCTTAAACCTTGGTTGTGTAGGTGATTGGTGCTATGATATTGGTTTATGTACTTTTTCCTTCCCGGTTGAATGATGTTCTCAAACTAATGCTTCTCCATTGTGACATGCTTTGAGCTTGTATGAATGCTACATTACAAAATTGCAAAATTTTATGATCAGTCTGCATGTACGTACTGTGCATGTTCGTACTGCTGAGACGGAGAATTGTAAGAACGCATATGATTTGAGGGACCTTACAGCGATTTCAATGATTTAATGGATTAATCTCAAATTATTGAATTTAAAGGATTGGTAACCTTAATTGCACGTACAGCCTCTGTCACTCAGTGGTTAGTTATTTGTAATTATTCCTTACAATTTATGCCACTAAATATGATAAGCGAAAATAAGAAGCCAACCTGCAAACTTTTATTCTCATTGGATGGAATTGTGAAATATATGTACATGAAAGAGGAGGACATCGCATGTTATAACTCCGTAGCCAATATGCGCATATATGAAGGAAGAGAATTCTTAGCATGCTATTATTGCTCAATAGACAATGTGTGTAAATGAAAAAAGAGATATTACAAAAAAAAACCCTAAAAGTTTGCAGAAAACCCCCTAAAAGTTTACAGAAAACTCCCTAAAAGTTTACAGAAACCCCGTAGAAAGTTCACAGAAAAACCCCTGAAAGTTTACAAAAAAACCCCTAAAAGTTTGCAAAAAACCCCTAAAAGTTTGCAAAAACCCCCTGAAAGCTTGCAGAAAACACCCTAAAAGTTTGTAGAAAACACCTTAAAAGTTTACAGAAAACCCCCTGAAAGTTTACATAAAACCCTTGAAAGTTTGTAGAAAACCCCCTGAAAGTTTGCAGAAAACCCCCTAAAAGTTTACAGAAAAACCCTTAAAAGTTTGCAGAAAACCACCTGAAAGTTTACAAAAAACCCCCTAAAAGTTTATAAAAAAACCCCTGAAAGTTTGCAGAAACCCCCCAGAAAGTTCACAGAAAACCCCTTGAAAGTTTTCCAAAACCCCCTGAAAGTTTGCAAAAAAACCCCTAAAGTTTGCAAAAC
>NC_033800.1:123725424-123789808 GCF_001876935.1 Asparagus officinalis
AAACCCCCCCTAAAAGTTTGCAAAAAACCCCCTAAAAGTTTGCAAAAAACCCCCTAAAATTTATAGAAAACCCCCCTAAAAGTTTTGCCAAAAACCCCTGAAAGTTTGCAAGTAGATCCCTGAAACCTACATATATATAGAAGCATCATAATCATAACTAAATGGGTTATTGGGTCACTCATGAACCACCCATTTAGTAAATAGGTGGTTGAGAAGTGACCCATTTAGCAAATGCTAAATAGGTCATAAATGGTCAAATGGTCATAAATGTGCCCACCCATTTATGACCCAACCAAGACCTAACCAAAACCACCCATTTGACATCCCTAATTTACATGTTTATATACATTTCCCAAAGTTTTATTTTTTTTGGACATCATTTGTTATATTTAACAAATTTTCAAAATCAACAAAAACAGGTTCAAAACCTGAATTTTTCAGTGTCAGTTTGCGGTCGACCGCCACGGTCGACCGCCTTGAGTCCAGAGACTCAAGATGATTTTTGGAGACTCGCGGTCGACCGTGACGGTCGTTCGGATGAAGTCCAGAGAGTTTTGCGGTCGACCGTCACGGTCGATCGACTGATGTTCAGAGAGTTTCCCTTGCCTTTTTATTGCTCACGGTCGACCGCGCAAATATCACGGTCGACTGCCGATCGCCCAACGGCTATATTTTGGCACAGAATCATATTTCTGATTCTTTGGGGTTTTTGGTTTTTTGTTTGGGGTTTTGGCTGAAATATTCTCTTCCTATAAATACCCTACTGCCTTCAACCCTCAAACTAACAAAAGAAAAGTTTAAACAAGTTTTTAAAGAGTGTTTAAGTATGTTTAAGTTTGGTTTAAAGCTTGTTTGGTTTGTGAAGAAGTTTTCACAAGTGGAGGAGATCATCTACATTTGTTTGGGCTTCATTTTAATCCATCTCTCCATCTTGTTTTCAGAGAAGAATTTCTAAACTCAATACTAGCTTTATATTAATTATTTGTTGTTTATCATTTTCATCAAGCTAGGGTTTACATTGAGTTTATGATTGATTTTCTCATTGCTTACACACACAACCATTGAGCTTATTGTATTTGCATACATTGTATAATTGGATTGTGGAGAGTTGTAACAATTGAGAGTGAGCTTAATTGAGTTCTCATCTATTATAGAGAATAACTTATTTGTTATGAACTTTAACTATGAGATTCACTTTGTATTACACTAGTATACCGAGAGGAGTGTGTGGTGAGAGACTGAGTCGCTTCCTAGAGGAGTGGTGTCGGTTAACGAACCTAGGGAGATGTTGTATCCGAGCACTTAAGGAAGGACACGGGCTAGAGACCAACACTTAGAGGGTGTAGAGTGTAGTTACATTGTGAGATTGTGAATGTTGATCGGTGAGCGTTAAAAACCGATATTGTGTGGTGTAAACGTTATTCGGGTGAGCGTAGAAAACCCGGTTGTGATAGTGGATTTCTCCCCGGGAGTGGGGAGCGGAGACGTAGGACGGCAGGTCCGAACTCCGTGATCATATTTTGTGTTTGCATTGTTTATATTTCTCTATCACATTTGTATCTTATTTATTTTGTTTACCCTTGTGTATATTACTTATCCTAGCTTACATATCTTGTTGTATTTCATACTTGCTAGGATAACTTGTTAGTTAGTTTTAATTGACATAAAATCAGATTAGATTAGCATAAGACCCTAATCACCCCCTCTAGGATCTAACAGTAATCAATTAGCAATTAGAGTAAAAGATGACTTATGAGAATTGAGAATAAAATTGCGATGTACAACAATTTCATGGAGCAAGCGCGTGCAACACATGTGCTGTCCTTACTCGTTCTATATAAATAAAGGAATAATCTATCAAAGGACCATGCTACTATACCAACAATTTTAAGTTGTAGTTAGAGTTGAGGGTTATACATTTTATAACTTAACATGTGTTTGCATATTGAAAGTCCTTTTATAGACAGAAATCCAACAGTGCCATAGTTTTTAAAAATCCATATTAAATTTGTGGTTAGTGGAATTCAAATTCGAATTGCTCTGATGTCATGTCAAAGATTCCTGCACTTTTAATAAAATTCTGAATTTGTAACGAGGGTTAATGGTTATAATTTTATAGTCTAACTAACATTAGAAGATGTTTGGTTGGCAATTAAATCGAGGAAAACTATTAGGGCTCGTTTGGTACGCGGGAATGAGTGGGAATGGAATTCATTTCCAACTCTTTTTTCCCGCGTACCAAATACGATGTACTTTTAGATGTTAGAATTAAAATTCCCACTTCTTATCAATTCCCACTTTATGTGGGAATTGTCATTCCCAACCATTTAACAAGGAATTGATATTCCCACTTAAGTGGGAATAAAAATAATCAAATGATTTCCAATTATACCCTTCTTAAAAGATACAATTAGATATAAATTCCTATATGAAAATTATTTTTATATAAAATATCTTATCTTAAGCTACTAGTACAAATATATAAATAAATATAAGCATGAATATAACATGCCCAAGTTCCAATTTACAAACATGGTTCCTAAGTAAATTTTATCACTGACCTTACCATAGTTCCAATATCTTGTGATATTATTTTTTAATAAATTTCTGATATCGTCCCTAAGAAGTATATTAACGCCGACATGTAGCATTAGAAGTTAGAAAAGTAAAATTATAATTATTTATAATTAAAAATAATTTCTATAAAAAATATTTTTCAATTTGTAAGCCAAAAGTCCAAAATTGTTGCCAAGATGTTGTGACAAAATATAACTATTACATAAAAATTTATTTCTCTAAGGAAAAAAATCATTTCTATAAAACTTATTTTTCTAAAAAAATGAATTATTTAGTTATTTTTAAAATATTTTTAACATTTTTAAAATTCTGTGTTTTGGTAAGGGCATTATTAGAAAACTAAATTTTATTCTCACTTGTGAACAAATGATAACAAACGAGGGAATGAGAATAAGATTGTCATTCCTGTTCCACTCTCTAAACGCGCCCAAACATGAGAATGAGAATGTGCATTCCATTCCCACATCTATTTCATTCCATTCTTACATTCCTTCCATTCTCACTTGACTCCATTCCCGCGTACCAAACGAGGCGTTATAGGAAAATACATTTCCTATAATTGTTTCTTTTCTTTTGTTTGATTCACATCTTGAAATCAAGAAAAGAAATGATGTGACGCATTCTTATTGACTGATGTGGCCCAAAGTTTAAAAAGCCCATTTCATGGGTTTTGTTGAGAAAATTAGTGGAAGTCATCAAAAGTGACTTCCTCCTCTTGTTTCTTTTCTTTGGCTTTCAAGAAACCAATCAATTAGGCCCTTGTCTAATTTGAAGAGCTTAGAGCGCGCTTGGGAGTTTATTAGGAAAAGGGAAGAACGAAACGATAAAATAGGGAAAAGAAGTAGAGCCAAAAGAGGAAAGACGAATGGCTATGTTGGGGAGTTTAGCGAAGGAAATGTCGGAAAACTTTTTTTTATCATATTTGTGAGTTTTTACTAAGGGAAGTGAATGGAAAGGAAATGTATTATCATAATCAAATCTCAATCATTGATCCATAGTAATATAGGGTCAAATATCTTTAATGACTATTTCCCCTCGCTTTCCCTCTTCTGCACCTTGTTTTGGGGATTGAATAAGATAACTAGCTTCTTATGTGAATTTTCCCTTCACTCCCTTTTATTACCCTTCTCAAAGAAACTCCCAAATAAAGTGAACTCTCAAATTCTATTCCCCTGCCCTCTTCGGCCATCCATCCAAACACAAAGTAAAGGTTGAAGACCACATTTGTTTTTTTATCTCCAGACTATAGGTATTATATTCCTCGACTATAGCACTCAGACTATATTATCTTGGTACTATTTTAATCTAATTCAATGTTTGTTTTCCCATATAATAACAATTGAACTAATTTAAGATGGTACATATTGTGTTTGTTTTTAGGGGGATTATGACTGTTCAGACTAATATTATTACTAAAATGACTTTTTGTCTATAGATTAACTAATATTGTATCAATGCATTTGTTTTGTAAACAAAAATTCAAAAGGTGATGATTTTTTCAATAAAAATTATGTCAGCTATTAGACTTCCAACATACACTTCAAAACTTTGTTAATTAAGAAACATATGAAGAGAAAAAGTACACGCCTCGCTTTTTGAAGGATGTTTTGGTCTCATGATATGAAAATGTTGCAAGATTTAGAATAGGAGATAACATTCTCTTCAATAAAATAAATCTCCTCAATTAAATTAACTAACACTGTAATCTAGTCGGTAAGAAATATGACATCTAAGCTTGAGTCACCAGTTAAAGAGCGGGGCTAGGATGAAAAGCTTCGGAATATGCAATTGCATCCTCGAGACATCCTCAATAAATAAATTATAAAAAGAGAGAGATGTTGTATCTTTAATTCATTTCATAAAGAAAATATGTGAACAGAGCAATGATCTTTCTTCGTTCTCTATGCAATATAAACAAAAAAACGCTAAAATAAAATCGTCAACAATTTTTGTTGCGCAAAAGAAATTCAGCAAAAATAATTTGTTGGACTCAGAAAAAGAATCAGAGAATTAGTGGGGCATGAACCTTTTTTGTCAAAAAAAAAAAAAAAAAAAAATCTTAACCCTCCCAAGGATTAATGTCTGGATTGCAAAGGTGGATGAAGGGTTTGGGCTTAGTTTAGTCCATCTATTGAGTTTTAATTGATTCTTACTTAAAAATAGTCTGGTCAGATTAAAAAACAAACACAGGTTAAAGAAGCGAGAGCCGACTATTTTTAAATAGGGTTAATTTTAGAAAACTCTCTCAACTATAGGTTTTGTCTCGGAAAATCTCTCTTAACTATTTTATCTTTAGAAAACCACCCTCAAATTTGAGAGTGTGGTAGATAACTCCCTCAGCTTTCAAAATATGACTAAACCCCCTCAGCTTTCAAAATATGACTAAACCCCCTAACTATGAGGTGTATTACACAACCCCCTTTATCTTTCTAGTTTTTTCAAATAAACCCCCTAATATTCTTAATTTGAAATATGCAATGACTACAATACCATTGATTGAAAAAAAATCATATGAGTTTAAAAACTCAACCCAATCGAAATACTAGACTTCGATTCGATAAGCTCTGATGATAAAACTAAACTTAAAAAAAAAGTTTCAATTGTCTCATATATTTCCGGTATTGATAAGTAGAAAATAAAAGAAGTTTAGTGTTTCAAATAAAAAAGAAAAAAAATTAGATTTGCATATAAACATAACAATGAAGATGGAGGAATAAGAAGAGGGGGAGATAAAATGAAAGTTATATTTAACCAAAAAAGTTAAAAAGTAAGAATATGGTAAAAAAATTTAATATCTTATAAGAGATGGTATGGTCATTCTAAATCATTTGTTCTTTTAGATTTAAATTATATTAGTTTAGGGGGTTAAGTGAGATAGTTGAGGGAGAAAAATAATATTTTGAAAGTTGAGAGATTATTATCTACAATAACTCGAAGTTTTCTAGAGTTCAAATAGTTGAAAGAGTTTTATGTGATAACCCCATAGCTAGGGAGTTTTGTAAAATTAACCCTTTAAAATACTAACCTCCCTTTTAAAAAACAAACACGGCCCAAGTCATTCGGACCTTCTAGTCGAGTTACGTGGAACATATTTTTTATTAATAATTTTGATATTCAGTAAATTAAAGAAATTAAGTTCTATAATATGCGTTTTCCCCACTGAATTCTTTTTCCAGCACAGTAAAATAGTTGGTTGTAAACGGTGCTTCTCGTCCGTGCCCTAAAATTGAAGATGAGCTTGGCTCGACTCTGAGAAAGACGAGCTTCGGATTCTTGGATCGAGATTCGAGATCATGGCGAGAATTTGATGAGCTTGCCTTTTGATTCTCGGATCAAGATCGTCCGAACGTCGGCGTTGAAGAATCTGCTGAGAGTCGTACTGCAGTCATCAAGTACGCATACTCTTCTTCGTTTCTAGTCAAATAATTTAGATCTCGTACTAGGGTTTCTTGGGTTCTTGGTCCGGAATTTTGATGCCAATCTGAAATCGATGTTGAATTTCTTGCTGTTTCGTTTTGAGTTCTAGTCAAATCTTTCAGGGAGTCTTGTGCTCCGCGGCCAATTCTATTTTCATTTGTTTTAGTAATGATCACTCAGTTTGATTCAGTATAAGCGAACATTTAAAAAAAAATGTACTTCTCATCGGAAAAGAGGATGATCACCTTTATGCATACACATTGCAGAATATCTATGGAAAGTAGTCCAAAAGGAAAATTCTAATAAGAAAAGAAACCATACCATGAGGTAGGTCCTAAAGAAACCAACCGCGGATAGCGCGGTCTGGGGACGCAGTGGTAATGCTGCCAACATACCCAGGTACCTGGTTCGATCCCGTCTGCCTAGCTTGGAGTGTGGGATTTGAAGGTGGGACCTGGGGCTTACCCGATAGGGGTTGGGGGTTGATTTCGGGCTTCGGCTTGGGGATCCCCGTTCATTTCCGAAGAGGAAAAGACTATACTTTACATCTCCCTCAATCTCACTGTTTACTTCTTTTCTCTCCATCTTCTTCATACATTTCTAACATCTTGTGTGTAAGCAGAGGTTGGAATTGCTCTTTAGTATCTGGGGAGGTGGTTCAGTCCCATATTTCAATATGCTGGCAGGCAAAAAATTGATCCTAAGACTGCCAAAGGCAATGATGTATATCTTTTTCTCATTTTAAGGAGCTCAACCAGCTACCTGAGAATTGTGTGGTATCCCTTTGTGCAAGGGGATGCAATTAATTGTTTATGTTTATAATGTACATTGGTTTGATGATGCATAAACATAGTTTTGATCCATGTTAGCACAAAAATAATGTATATGAATGCCACTGGGTTGTGGCAATGTAACTTGTTTTCTATTGATTTTGTAAGAAAAGATGTATGTCAGAGATTCCTGTACATGCACATAAAAGAAGATTTCTATTTACAGAAAACGACAAGTCTTTTTTAGGATATTATGTGTAATCAAGTAGTAATGTATAAGAATGACTCGCCAAACGGAGAACTCGATGGTTTGGGTTTTAGTATAAATATTTATAAATCAAGGATTCTGTGTTTGCTTGAGCCATCTCACTTCTTGAACTGTGCAACCGTTTGGAAGAGCTGTGAATATAGTCGCAAATCTTGTAGATTTATGCTATCAATTTCCAGCAAAGAAAATGAGATTTGAATTGAATCTTATGAGCACTTAACTTTATCTAATTAATGTTAGTTATTAACTCTATAAACTAGCAATAAATCCTTGATCATGTTATATTCTTTTCCTATCAGGTCATTGTTAAATTATTGTGATCCTGTTAAGAGTATAAATGTTATCTCATTGCACAAATATGCAATTTGATTAAGATTATTACATTATACAGCTTATGCCTCCCGTTTCTGATGAGAAAACTGTCCTTAATACATATCCTAACTTGTAGGTTTTGCTTTTTCTTTTGTTGTGCATTTCCCTGACGAGGAATCTGGTGGTGTTTTTTTTCCTTGCAGATACCAATGCAAGTATTATATTCTTATAGATTGAAAATGGCGAACTGCAATAAGCCTTGCATGCTTAATTCTAAATTTTCTGTGATCAATGACTAAAACCATCTTGGTGCGTGTATGTCTTATTGGATTGTTGGAGTTCAGAAACATTCCTAGAGTGTGTGGATATGGCTTCCCCAATCCCCAGCAGCAGCAGCAATGAGAAAAGAAGTATTTTAAGACGGAGTCCCAGACATCAGACTCATGAGCTGAATGCCGGAACCACAGAACATGGGTCTAAAAAGGTCGGATTTGCTGGTTTTGAAAATATAAGCAATGAGAAAACAAGTAATTTAAGACGAAGTCCCAGAAAGCAGACTCATGTGCCACATTCTGGAACCACAGAAAATGAAGCTAAAAAGGTTGGGTTTGCTGGTCTTCAAAATGTAAGCAACGAGAAAAGAAGTAATTTAAGACAGAGTCCCAGACATCAGACTCATGAGCAGAACTCTGGAACCACAGAAAATGGATCTGAAGAGGTTGGGTTTGTTGGTTTTCAAAATATAAGCAACGAGAAGAGAAGTATATTAAGACGGAGTCCAAGACATCAGACTCGTGAGTTGAATTCCGGAACCACAGAAAATGGATCTAAAAAGGTTGAGTTTGCTGGTGTTCATAGTATCAACAATGAGAAGAGAAGAATTTTAAGACAAAGTCCCAGAAACCAGACTCATGAGTTGAACTATGGAACCATGGAAAATGGATCTAAAAAGGTCAATTTTGCTGGTTTTGAAAGTATAAGCAATGAGAAAAAAAGCTTTTTAAGACGAAGTCCCAGACATCAGAGTCATGAGCTGGATTCTGAAACCACAGAAAATGAATCTAAAAGTATAAACAAACCAGCAGATCATGGCGAACATGTTTTGCCAAAATTGGGAAAGGTAGACAGGAACAATGATTTAGCAAAGAGTTCCAGCAAATCTCCATGTGAGCAAAATAGAGATTCTTCTGAAGTGAAAGGCAGAAGATATCCCTTGAGGACTTCATTAGGCACTGCCAGAATTACTCAGTCAATATCAAAAACTGAGAACCAGCATGAGTTGGTTCCTAAACCACTCAATCTACTTAGAAGAAGAAGAAGAAGAAGAAGGAAGAAGGGAGATAAAGTAAAGAAAGCTTCAAAAGATGAATTTTTTGTGATCATGAAACGAGTAAGATACTTGTTGACACGAATGAACTATGAGCAGAATCTGATTGATGCGTATTCTGGCGAAGGGTGGAAAGGCCAAAGGTTTGAGTCCCCTTGAGCACCATTTAATATTTTTTTGTTTTTGGGGAAAATATCGTAGTGGTTTTATGCGTTTGGTTTCTTAATTTAGCTGATTGTTTTCATTAACCTGAAGGGGTTGTATGCCATAAACTACCATAAACTAGCCCAATTTATGTACTTCTGGGCCTGCTAACTGCTCTTCTGTCACTTATTGGCATTAGGTAATTTGATGAAGAGAACCATCTTTTCTATTATACTTATGAACATGGGAATTTTGGATGTAAAATCAAATTGATGTAAGGCATGATCTTATCAAATCTCAAATTGTTTTTGTTCTTTGTTCTTGAGCTCCATTAAAGTCCTTTTAGCACCTGGATCACCAAACTGAATCTACTGCTTATCCCTTTGCAGCCCCATCTTCATTAGAATTGAACCTTAAAGGACCTTTTCCGTTAGACTGAACTATTTCTGATATAAAAAATAAAATCTATAGTTGACATTATATTCCAAAAAATACCCCTAACCCTGATTTCCAAAATTTTTAAAATCAGGTGTAGGGGGTATTTTGCAAGATCAAATACTTATTTGAAATAAAACCCTAAAATCCACCCCTATAGTTACAGACAGCTTTTGAAAAATTTGTAGCAGACTTGTTATCATGGTTTTAAATGTCGGCCGACATGTCGGATCAGAGGCTGGAGCGACACAGATATGGCCATTTACTGTCGGATGTCGGACATATCCCCGATTTTCACTATCCGACATGAATTTTGCTGTCCGACATGAACCCAACATCCGTCAATTAGCTGTCAGAGGCTGGAGCTGACATTTAAAATTCAAGTCAGCCGTTATGGTTTTTTTAGGGAATTCGTCAAAGCAACCCTCTGTCGTTCCTAAAAAACATCCACTTTCTTAAGAATTCTCAAACACAAAATCATCCATAATTTTCTCCCAAATCTCTAGAAGCTGTAGATCAGATCTGAACAAGAGAACAGCGTTGCAAGGTTTGCACTTTATCTTTCTTTCACTACGGCCATAGCTGAATTGGTATTTAGATTGATGTATTAAGCATCCAACTTCCTCCGTATTCACTATCATCTTGCATGAACACCAAATTGAATATTTTGAATTCTAAGGCAACCTATGATTTCTATGTTAGTTTACAACAAACCAAATTGTCTCATAATTCTGTGGTTTGAATCTTTACTTTACATATAGTTCGTGTTAATCATATTGCTTAGGATCATTTTGGATTGGTTTACACATCATATTCTTGAAGTGTGGAGCTTTTAGGGTCCCTTTGCTACATCCTAGGATACATCAACATTAATTTACCTCCTATCCTGTAGGATTGTGAATTTTGATTACATTTCATCCACTGATGTGTTTGTTTCTTGCATTCTGTCTTGGTGTTTTCTTTTTATTGTAACACAGCTTAGGTTTGGGTTCATGCTGTAAGACAGTATGGGGACCTTTTGAAAAGTTACATTTGAACCTTCATGTGAAATAATAGGAGCCAGATTTGCACAAGAACTACCTCTTCTGATCATAGAATTTTCAGGAATCAGGATGTTGGGGAAGATAATAAACCTGCTTGTAGGAAGGAGTGGACAGCAGTGATCATGGGGATGCATGCGGGAATCTTTCCACAGAAAGATCATGGGTGCCCATTCAAGCATTGATAGACAGACGTTCTAATTAATGATTGCCTATATCACGAGGAAGAGCTGCAGATTTTGAGCTTGATTACTATGGTCATAGGAAGCATAATGTTAACCATTGAGAGGATGACATCACTAAGAGAGTCAAAGTAGAAGTCTTTTCCTTAGAGTGTACACTACATCCACAGTCCTTTAGTTACTCCTGTCCTGATGTGAATTTTTTTTTGGGTTTGTTTGTAGGCGGTTGGTGGGTGTGTGTGCGTGCGCGAGGGCGCTCGTGCGTGCACGCTGGGGTGGGGTGGTGGTGATTATTCAGGGGCTTTCTATATTCAACATAGTTGATGGCTGGACTAATGGAGGGATTTGTAACAAGTTTATTATGTAACATTTATATCTTTTACTCTGATAGAAAAATAAGATGCATATGAAACTGTGACTTGTTCCTATTTTCAGTTTCATCTATACTACCCAGAGTTAAATCACGCGAAGAATCGGCAGGACTAATGGAGGGATTTGTAACAAGTTTATTATGTAACATTTATATCTTTTACTGTGATAGAGAAATAAGATGCATATGAAACTGTGACTTGTTCCTATGTTCAGTTTCATCTATACTACCCAGTGTTAAATCACGCGAAGAATCTATTATATTTTGGGCCACTGTAACAGTGTCGGTGTCTTTGATTGAAAGTTACACGTTACCTTAGAAAGTTTTGAATCTGCGAAACCTTTTAAATTCAAGATACTTGTTCAGGTCTGTTGTGTTTCCTTACATTATGCCAAGTTACATGGATACAGATACGGGTGCGGGTACGGGTACTGGACATGGAAAATTTGTAAAAGTTAGGCACGGGGACACCGCTACACGTATGTGTAAATATAATAATAATAATAATAATAATTTACATGAGATCAAAATTATTATTTCATTTCATGTGTCGGAAATAAAATTCATATAATATTTTATGCTTCTTATCTACAAAATTAGAAAATTGCTCATTTTTTAACTTGATATTCAAAAGACTCTTGATAATGATAGTTTTGAACTGGGTACATGCTGAAATGAACCCAACTCATGTCTGATGAGTTTCAAGATTTGCATGTGAAGTGAGCATATACGTGCAAGAAGTATATGGCGAGTGTTCTAAATTAATACATGTATAAATAATTGAGTGTACATTTGAATTAGTGTATGCAAATATCCAATAAGTGTCCACTAAAGTTTCAGTGTCGGGTACACTGGTACGACACGAGTATGACATGGGTATGGCTCCAAATAGAAGTACGCACGCAATGTAGTCATTATGTAAAAGTGTTCAACCAACCTATCTGATCATGATGGTTCCATAACAAGTAGTTCTGGACATTACATTATCTAATAAAATCTAGTGATCTCTGTTTTTCACTTAAAAATTTTGACACAGTCACATCCATTACAGTTAGCAAGGGTTCTGAGAGCGTTTAAAGAGTAAATACAAAAAGTCAACTCATAGTTTGTTTTTTTTCCTATTGTAATAATTTACAGGAGAAAGAAACTGTTCATAGAGCTAATATTTACTGGTATTGTGTTAAAATTTTATCTATGTCACACAGTTAAATGTTGTTTTTGCATGATGAAAATAACATCTTCATGCATATTACAATTGCATCTTGCGTCTTGCTATTTAAGGTTTCTATTACCGGTTACATGGCGTGTCCTCTTCAAAAGTTGTAGTTAATGAACTTTCTTCTTCTGCATCTGTACCTGAGTTGGAAAGCAGAATTATTTGAATATTATTACTGGCATCTGCTGCTTTCTTTTTATTTATATTTCTGTTTCCAACCTATCAGTGCAGATAAACTAAGACCTGAGAAGGAGCTTGAAAGAGCCAAATCTGAAATTGTGCGTCGTAAGTTTAAAATACGCGAACTGTTTCGGCACCTTGATTCTTTGTCTTCTGAAGGAAGGATCGAGGCATCTCTATTTGATTCTGAAGGGCAACTTAACAGTGAAGATGTGCGCAAACCCTTACCCTCACTAAAATAGTTCGAAACTTTTCTACTCTTTTTCTATTGTAGTACTATTCTATTAAGAGTTCTTTGGGGACGCTTCAACCATGAACTAATATGCAAACCATCTGCCTTATATCAGATTTTTTGCGCCACATGTGGTTCAAAAGACTTGTCTCCTGATAATGATATCATTCTTTGTGATGGACTTTGTGACAGAGGCTTTCATCAAAAGTGCTTAAATCCTCCTCTGTTGAGTGAAGATAGTAAAGTCAAAACTTCTAAAATTTTACGTTCTTTTGATGTTTCAGATAGAAGTTAGCCCTTCTCACGTATTTGATATTATGCTGATTGCTTTTTCCAGTTCCTCCAGGCGATGAAGGGTGGTTATGCCCAGCCTGTTGTTGCAAGATAGACTGCATTAAATTATTAAACGAGCTTCAAGGAAGTAATTTATCTATTAAGGATACATGGGAGGTAAGTAATAAGTGACAGTTGCTTTCCTTGTCCTCGCAGATTTTTTTGGTGTGGAATCCTTTGTTTTGTCCTTCTTCTTGCAATCCTTTATAGGGACCAGGAAATTCTAGCTGAAAGGATTTCATTATTTATGTGTGCAGAAAGTATTTCCTGAGGTAGTTGCCATGACCAATGAAGATAAAAAACGTGATGACTTGCCATCAAATGATTCAGAAGATTATGATTATGGCTCAGATGGTTCAGAAGTTGATTTTGAACGATCGGGCTCTACTTCCTCTGAGGATGATTCAGACGATGATGATTTTGATCCTAATGATTCAAATGTTGATAAAAGTGTTCCTAAATATGGATCAAGTTCAGATGAATCAAACTTTAAATCAGATTCTGCTAAGTTCTGTATTGAACTTAGAAAAACTTTACGTGCTAAGAAAGATTCTGCACCCTCTGTGCGGAACTTGAAGCCTATTGCCAACTCTGGTGAAGGAACATGCACAGTAGACATTTGTAACTCTGAGATTCCTTCTGTTCTGGAACCAGGATTGGACCAAGAGAATTTGCTAACATCAGGAAAAAGGAATCTCGAAAATTTTGAACTCAAACATTTGTCTGATGTAAGTTTTCCTTCCATAGATATGCTATATAGGTTTGCTATTGCTCACAGATCAGTGTAAGATTCTTGCTGATGCTCATTTTGATTTAGATATGCTATATAGGTTTGCTATTGCTCACAGATCAGTGTAAGATTCTTGCTGATGCTCATTTTGATTTTTCATCATCTTTTCTGATGCAAATTAATTCTTGGACAAACCTTAAAAGAAAACAGTACAAGTGTCATTGGTTAGGTTATTACTTTTAGGATAAGCATTAACCTTGCTTGACAATCTAGTGTTGCATAAATGAATTGTAGTTGACATCCTTGCCCTTTAGAGATCATATTTCCTGTAAATCTGAGCTTTCAAATCCTTCCTTTTCAACTTCCACTAATGCTTGCTGACCCTCTTCTTCTTCCTTTCAGTCCAAACCTGAGTCCTCGTCCAAGGTCCTAGTTATATTTTTCTCATGCATTCAGCTCTATATCTGTGTATATGTATGTGTATGTGCATGTCTATGTGTATATATATGTGTGTGTATGTGTATGTACATGTTTACACACTCTACATACATGATTTTATGACTTTTTTTTTCAGTCAATGTATAACATTTGAGAATTTTATAAAGATGGATATGCATGTGAAGTTCTCGCTTTGGCGTGAAATCAAAACCCTAACTCTATCTATTTTTCCTAGTTCTCGTTTCCTCTCTTTATTTCCCAAATTAAATTGACCAAACCCAGCCCTATCCTAATCCCTAGCTCCTGTACCTCCCTTTCTACCTTTATATTTCTTCGTCCCATGTAAAATGGTAGAATCGCTCCTAGTCCGTGTGTATCATAATAATAAATATGTATTACTCTTCCATCCAGTTTTGGTATTTGTGTGGATCATCTAAGACTTTAGGGTTTTAGATGGAGCAAAGAGGTGGGACAGCAGCAGGTGAGGGTGGCAGTTGGTTGGAGATTTAGGATTAGGCTAGGATTTGTTCATATGGAAATTTAAGAAATATAGGAGACGAGCTAGATAAGGATATTAGGATTAGGGTGTTGATTTCACATCAAAGACATGGACAACCATCTTGGTATTCTCATCGTTCAATTTCAACTTAAGCAAAGAGTCTCTCTCTCTCTCTCTCTCTCTCTCTCTCTACTCACCCACGCCCACACACACACACATATGTATAAAGTAGGAATTTAAGATAAGCTAAAGTAGAATCTGACCTGCATCATTTATGACCCTTTATATTGACAGTTTTTTTAAAGAAGTGTGTCAACTGTAGAGTTGTATGTCTCATTTTTAGCTTCGGTAAGTAGTTTTGTTGCTCTGAACTGACCTTTATTGCTCCAGTTATGGATGTTTTCTTGCAGCTGCACACAAGAATTCAAATTTCAGCGACTCTTTCCTTTTGTTCATCTTTTATGCCCATTTCACTGAGCTAGTCTACCTTCTTAAGCTGTTCTAGCTCATATCTCTTTACTAGTTACTTCGTAGCTCGCTGCATAAATGCTCAATTGATGGTACATCTGACTGAGTTCAAAGCTTTTTGCTGGGCAACTTATCATAGTGATCAACATATCATGAAACCGAGTTAAATGTCTTAACAAAAAAGTTCCATTTTATGAGCAGTTACATGAACTTTTTGTTGGAGAAGTATCATGTTGACGCTCACTGTCAGCAGTCCATTAGTTTAAACAAATAAGTAGCTTCCTCCAGGTTTTTTATTTTCGTTTTCCTGATTCTACGATCTTACCAGATACATATAGTCGACCATGCTATTAGCATTTACGTGCCAAGCTCCAGAGAGAGGTTTTGTTATTAACTTCATATGTTTTTTAAAAGGTGAAGTTGTGTTTTCGAGAAGGTAGAGATCTAAATTAGTCAGGATAATGTTCATTAAACTTCTTTATTACTTTTGAGTAGTTTAGATTCTTGAAGGCAGTTTTGGGAAATTGTTTTAACATAAAGATCAAGAACTGATTGTTTTTTCATAATTTGGCTGATTAGATGATGTTTGAATGATTATCTGAATTATTCTTTCACTTACCCACTGCTCTAAAAGGGGAGTCACTCTTTGTAGAAATGACTTTGATAGGCTTTCACTGCAGTGCTTGTGGTTTAATTCTGCCACCCTCAAAAGAAAAATTTATGCACCAATTTGGTCTCTTTCGTACATACTTTTCAGAATGTTATGCTAGAAACGTCAGAACGAAAGAAATTTTTTGGGTAATATGAGGTTTGTTCATTGTAGCATGACTAACGTTTGTTTTAATTCGAGGAGATAAAAAAACAGCAATCTTCTTGTGACTCCTCTCTGTTATTCTAGTACTTATGCATGTAACTAGATAGCCCTAGGGCATCTATACAGTGCAGTTAATTGCATATTGCTTTATTTATTTATTTATTTCTCATGTTATCACTTCCTCCTGGGGAATTCTCTATAAACCTATCATTTGGGTTGTTTTTTTCATAACTGAACACCTATATTTGTATGGACTTCCCATGTTCATGTTATAACAGCACTGTGTATATAAATTTTGTTTTCTCCATAGACAACACATAAAAATAAATAATTTCATTTGTATTGTAGGAAACATATGAAACATCTCCTTCAGATTCAAGTGAAGATGAAAACTGGTCTGAATCAGCTGATATAAATATGCCAAACAGAAGAAAGAAATATGCAAATAGGAAGGAGCCTTATGGACCATCAAACGCAAATACTAGAACTGTTAAGAGCTACAAAAATTCGAAAAATGTTGTAGGCATGCCTACTGAGGTTGACATGGTAAGAAAATCACTTATAAATCTTCCACAGGTTTCACATGTTCATGAAACTACTCCCAGCAAAACATATCCTGCACTGGACGCAAGTGCTATGGAGCATGTAGAGCACCATGGTTGTTCGGAGCCTGGTTCTATCGAGTTTTCTGTATCTACATCTAAAAGCTTTAGTGAAGCAGCTAGAAAGGTATGATTTGAGCATAAATGTATGTTCATTATGTTTTTCATCATCTTCATGATGTCCTGTTAAAGTTGGGTCTTCTTTGGAGAATGATTTGAGTGGGAAAATCTCTACCAGCAATTGACCCATTTTTTGCGACCCCGTACATGACTTAGATCCTCCATTACTTTGTGCAAAATTTTTAACCAAGGTAAATATGAGCAAGAAAGGGTGATATCATAGTATCCTACTATCTACTAGGTAGAACCCATACCTCATCGTACTGCATTTTTAAGATTTCCCAATACCTACTATCTACTAGGTAGAACCCATACCTCATCGTACTGCATTTTTAAGATTTCCCAATACCTATGTCTTCTCTCTCTTCACTTTTTTTTTCTTTCATTAATCCATGAACTCATGAAAACCTCTCACTATAAATCATTGTCTCTTGCACCACTCATCACCTCCACCTCCTGTTGGATTTGTGGTGGGGAAGCATGAACTCATGAACCCCTATGCCTCGACCTCCCTTTAGATCGCACCGCTGCCCCCACTGTAGTGGGAGGCAACATGACAGTGGTGGGGTGTGGATGGGTTCATGGGTTCATGAGTTTTAAGCATAAAGATATCAATTAAACCTAAAGGTAACAATTTTCAAACGAAAGGTAATACTTGTTATATAAGGGAAAAAAGTAACAAACATACAAGTAAAACTAAAAATATAAGTAAAACTAAATAAAAGTAATGTAATGTTGGCTCATGGGTTGAGTGTTAGGATTGTTCCTTTGATTCTTTGTATAACTTCATGAGAATTAGATAGAGTCAGAGATCTATTATGATTAGGAGATTGTGTCTTATCATAATTAGTAGTTTGTATCCTATTCTAATTAGGAAGTTTGGTTAGGGATAGAGTTTTGATTTTCCTATATATATTCTTCTATTATTGGAGGAAAAAAGGAGAGGAGAGAGCCAATATTCTTGTAATATAGGGTTATCAAAGGGCGTAGCCTGATTCAAGAATATTGTGCAAGAGGCGAGGATTTCGTGGTCTTTATCCGTGTAAAATATTACAATATTAGGAGAGGGTTTCACAGTCTTTGTCCATTCAAAAGATTGTAAGAAGTGAGTTTTGGAGAGAATACGAGAGTTGATTATGTAAGTGAGATTGAGAGACGAGAGTGATTGGTTCCTCTTGTAGTTCTCCCTGATACATAGTGAATTTTTCGTATTGTTGCTCTGTGGATGTAAGTCGAAGTTGGTCAACCAAACCACGTAAATCTTGGTGTTTTTTCTTCTTAATTGTGGTCGTTTTCTATCTAATTGATTGTGGGTTGGCTTTCAAGTTGCGGAGTACGTGGGGAGACTAAAATTTTTCAACAAGTGGTATCAGAACGATGATGATGAATTGGGAGTTAGTTTACAAGATAGAGGTCGAAGATTGGCGTTAAAAGAATCAAGATGAAGAAAAAAAAGAAAAAAAAAGAAAAATATCTTTAGTGGCGGAGGTTCAGCGGAGACGTCCGAAGATAGGTCGGAGGTGACGAGCTGGTGGTCAAGGATGGCAGGCATAAGCGTTGTCGACATAGGCGTGGCCAGTGAGGAAATCCGTCGAACGGTGCTGGAGCAGCAATGAGATGGTGGCTAGCTGGTAGCGCGTCAGCAGTGGCAAGTTGCAAGAACAGCGACAGAATTTGTTAGATCGGTGGTGTTTGTCGGTGGTTTTTCTCAGTGAGATGGCGTGCACTAGTTTTGATTGCAGAAACACATGAGACAAGGCACGTGAGGGGACTTGAGTTAGGTGGGTCTACGTGAAGGAATTTTTAGGATGGTCACGTGAACATGAATCCAAGTGGGAATAGGATTCATGTGAGGATTCGATGTATGGCTGAAATTAGAGTTTGGTGTATGGATTTATTTTTAAATTCAGATCAACGGCTAAGGTTGATTATTGTGTAGATCAGCGAATCGAAGGCGGAACACGACGATCCTGGAGTTGATTTCTAGATTTTGGAGTGCTGTAAACACGATGGAAGAGTTTAATTTTTCAGATTATGCTCAAATTAGCCAGAAGATAGAGGAAAGCAAGGTTTTAAATGTCGCATTCGGGTTCATGTCGGACGATAGAAATCCATATCGGATAGCGAAAGTCGGGGATATATCGGGAGACATGGACTAAATATCTGATTGCCATATCGGATAGTGCGCATATGTATAATATCATGTCCTAAATGTAATCTAAGCATTCTTAAATTCAATATAAACATACTTTATAAATTCTAGAGGCAGCGTCGGTGATGGGTGGATTCCGACGTCGTAGGGAGGCAGTACCGACGACGAGACCTCACAAGGAGGCAGTGCCGGGGCTCTTCTTCTTCGTCTGCTCAGGATCCTTCGGATGAGTCACCGACCACCCTCTTCCTTTTATCCCGGCGACGGGATACCCTGCTGTCCTCGGGTTCGGTTGGGGTTCAGATTTCGGGGCGTAACAAGAGATGGATGACGGAAGTCCAAGATGGAGGTGAGGAAGGGTGTCGTCCACGAAAGGAGTGATCGGTTTTCAAGTTCGCTGTAGCCCTAAATTTTCTCTTTTCTTTCTATCAGGTTCATAAGAAACCCTTAAACATGAGAATGGGTCAAATAGGTTTGGGTTTTTATCACTAAACCAAACCCGATAACAAAAAACAGATCTAAAAAAAGTCAATATCATCCGATTTTTCAAGGCTAAAAAATCAGCCGATATGCCTGATATGGTCCCGATATTTTTGATTTGGCCCTGAAAACCAACATACGAGTTGAGAACGTCCATGTCGTGTCGCTCAAGCCCTCAAACCGACATGTCGACCGACACGTTGGACATGTCGACTGACATTTAAAACCTTGGAGGAAAGTTCTAATGGTGGTGACGAGACAAATCTGATGACAGATAATGTGAATCACGGGTGAGACTGGTATAGAGAACTAGACATGGTTCTAGTAGTAGAGTTGTTAGCATGCAATCATTCAGGATCATTGCAAGAGCAGAAGTTGGTTGGTGTGTAGCCTCAATGAGGATAATGCAAGTGGGCACTGTCGAGTGACACACATGCTGATGGGGATGGTGACATTAGACTTGTAGAGGTGTAGGAGAATGAGTGTTCATATTCTGTCCAAGCCAAATAATGGAGGAGATGAAAGCATCCGACGACTCGTAGTGTGGAGTAGGAAAGGTGCACCGATATAGTTTGAGACGAGCGATGCAGGTGGAGCAGAAAGACAACAATCAAGGAGAGGCTATTGTCAGCCTGAAGTTTGGAGGACAAGCATGGTTGATTTGATTCTAATGTTAGAGGTGACGAAGATCTCTTGATGCGTACAAATGAGGTGGAAGCACCACAACGAGGTAGATGAAAGTGAGGGTCATGGGGGGCATCCAGGTTGGAGTATGTGTTCCAATTAGGAGTGCAAATGATTTTGATTGAAGTACAAAAGAAGCAGAAGACGGTAATAGGAGATGCAAGGTTTCAATATGGTAATGGTAGATCTTCTAGGTGGCTTGGGAATCAAATCCAAGGTGAAGATTATTAGGATTGTGTCTTTAATTCTTTGCATAACTTTATGAGAATTAGATAGGATTAGAGATCTATCATGATTAAGAAATTGAGTCTCATCATGATTAGAAGTTTGTATCCTATTCTAATTAGGAAGTTTGGCTAGGGGTTGGGTTTTGGTTTTCCTATATATATTTTGCTATTATTGGAGGAAAAAAGGAGAGGAGAGGGAGCCAATATTCTTGTAATTTAAGGTTAGCAGAGGGCGTAGTCTAATTCAAGAATATTGTACAAGAGGCGAGGGTTTTGTAGTTTTTATTCGTGCAAAATATTAAAATATTAGGAGAGGGTTTTGCAGTCTTTGTTCGTCCAATAGATTGTAAAGAGTGGGTTTTGGAGATAATATGAGAGTTGATTATGTATGTGAGGTTGAAAGATTGAGGGACGAGAGTTGAGTAGTTCCTCTTGTAGTTCTCCTTAGTAAATAGTTGATTTCTCGTATTGTTGCCCCGTGGATGTAGGTCAAAGTTAGTCGACCGAACTACATAAATCTCGGTGTTCCTTCTTCTTGATTGTGATTGTTTTCTATCTTATATGTAAGCCTAAAAATATCAACTAAAGCTAAACGTAACACACGTTTTGAACTAAAGGTAAAAGTTTTAGAACTGAAGGTAACAATTTAATAATTAAGGGCATAATAAACTGAAGGTTGAGGCAAAGGGGTTCATGGATTCATGTTGTCCCACCATGGACGCGAAGAGAGGCGGCAGGAGACATCGATTTATTGTGAAAGGGGTTTATGGGTTCATATGAGAGAGAAAAAATAAAAAAGATAATGAAGAGGTAGAAGATATGGGCACTTTGGGGAGTTTAAAATGCACATGGGCTAAAGGGGAAGAGTGATTATTGAGACCTCTAAACAAGGGGGTTGAGGCAATTTTCCTCAAATTATAATATCCAATTTACATGCAATTTATTACAGTATTGTGTTAAAAAGTGGAGTTTCTGATGCCTATATTTCATGAGACAAATAGATATCTCTTCTATTTTTAGGAACATCTATGCTTCTGCAATTCGATTCTTTGAACTTGCGATTCTGTGATGGCTTTGGTGTGTGACATGATAATCAAGTTTTGATCTGGTTCATCCTTACTTTTGATGGCCATATTTGATACTTACAAATTACTAACTTCTATTGCAGAAACTTTGTGAAATTTTTCAAAAAAACCAATACCCTACAAGGGCAGAAAAAGAAAGCCTAGCAAAAGAACTTGGTCTCACTTACCAACAGGTATAATTTAATATTTTATTTTCACCTTTTACAGATAAATAAACATTGCCATTTCCTGTGTTTCTATACTTACAGGTGCAGAGATGGTTTATAAATTCACGACATAGCTTTTGTGCGCCTACCAAGGAAGCTTCTCCTAATGAAGTCCCCTCAGCAAGTAACGATATTGCTGCTACCAACGAGAATACTAAATGCATTAATGAAGTAGGTAAAGACGGACAGGAGGCTGTAGCTCGTCAATTACTGGTATGTTATGTTCAGGTCGAAGAATCTTACTGGCCAACTTATTATAATTATCAATTTAATCATGAAACTAACTTAAATGTCATAACAAAAAAAGTTCCATTTTTGTAAATAATTATTTCAATCTTTTTGTTGGACATGTATGATGTCGAGGCACTCAGCAGTAGCATGTTAGTTTGGAAATTAAGTAGCTTCCTCCAGGTTTTAAATGTCATTTTCCTGATTTAACCAGATACATAGTCAGCCATGCTACTAACATTTATATGCACTGCTTCATAGAGAGAATAATTTTTTTTGGATTGATTTCATGTATTTTATTAAAGGGAAGTTGTGTTTCATAGAAGGTTATCTTAATCAGGATAATGTTCGTTAAGCTTTTCTATACTTTTGTGTAGTTTGTATTCTCAAAGGCAGCTTTGGGAAATTAGTTTAACATATTGATCAAGAATTGAATTTTCTTCCATGTTTTGTCTGATTAGTTGATGTTTGAATGATGACCTGAGTATTTCACTTATCCGCTGCTATAAAAAGTGGTTTATTGACATGACTTTGATTGGCTTTCATTGCAAGTCCACTTTCATTTTGTTGTCATACTTTAAAGGAACTACTGAAAAAGTTATGTATCTGTTTTGACTCTTTGTAGCATACTTTTCAGGATGACATGTTATACATGTATAAATGGAAAATAACTTTTGGATAATATGAGTTTTATTTGGTCTGTTTATTGCAGCATGCCTAACTTTTGTTTTAACCATTTGAGATAAAAGCACAGCAATCTTCTTGTAACTCCTCTCTAGTATTATAGTAGAAGTTTGCCTATGCACACTAGCTATAGCCCAAGAGCGTCTACCATGCAATTAATTGTGAATTGCGTTATTTGTTTTTTCTCTTATTATTCATTATTCATTATTCATGTTGCCACTTTTTCCTTAGGAGAGCTAAATGTGCAAACCTTACCTATCATAAATGAATGCCTGCATATTCATTGTCTTCTCATTTCATGTTTCTCAGACCAACTCCTTCAGTTTCAAGTTTGTTATATCAACTCTATGTGTCTAACATTTTTTCCTCCACAACACGAACACACATACGTATATATGTGTGCGCGTGTGTATATACATAATCTTTTATATTGTAGGAAGCATATGGAATTTCATGTTCAGATTCAGGTGGTGATGAAGACTGGTATAAATTAGTTGATATGAATATGCCATATATAGGAGAGGAATATGCCAACCGAAAAGAGCATGACGTACCAACAAAAGGAAATGCTCGAACTGTGAAGAGCTATGAAAATTCTGAAAATGTTGTAGGCATGTCTAGTGAGGTTGATGCAGGAAGAGAATCAGTGATTGATCTTCCACAGGTTTCACATTTTCAAGAAACTGCTCCCATAAAGGCACATCCAGCACCAGACATATATATATATATATATATATATATATATAGATACACGTTGTAATTTGTCATCATCTTCATCATCATCATCTCCTTTCTAATTTGGTTCTTTTCTGGAGCATGACTGGAGTGGAAAAAAGATCTCTTTGAAGGATTGACCCTTTCCCCCGACCATGTACCCGACTTAGATCTTCCAGTATTTGGCAGGAAATTCTTAATCCAAGTAATTATGAGCAAGAAAGGGGAATATCATAGAATCTGCTAGGTAGAACCCATATCATAGAGTCCGCTAGGTAGAACCCAGACCTATGAGTTGAATGCACTTGACTAGGGGCATTATTACTTAGTTAAGAAATTTGATAAAAGATAATAATGGTTATGCTTTTAATAATTCTAATGTTCAATTTAATTGCAATATGTTACAACCTTGTTTTTAAAAGTCATGTTTCTGATGCCCATAGCTATACTACTATATTAAAAGGCAAAGAACACAATTTTGAATGATTGGTGGACATGCCCCTTTTTTTAAATTGTAACTACAGGGGAAAGTTGTTATTTTACAAAGAGTGAGAGAGAACAAAAAAGGTTTTTACTAACACATGCGCACTCTATACAATATGAAATTATTTACCATATTTTAAAAAGGGTTTTCTGACATTAATCCTTTAAATATTTCATATATTCAAATTACTCCCTCAAATCATTGAAATTGCTTCTAGATCCTTAATTTCTAAGTTATTTCAACTAAGAGTTTCCGTAGTAACTAGATGGATTAATTTGAAACAAGTGATGAGAGGGAGTCCTAATAGCAATTTCAATGATTTGAGGATTAATTTCAAATTTTGCAAATAGATTAATGATTTTGTAGACTAATTTTATAATAACTTTCACTATTGAGAAATCTAATAGTAACTTTGTTTACTTGAGAGGCTAATTTCAAACTATGATAGATTTAAGGGACTAATATAAAAAACCCTTAAAAAATAAAAACATGCAACAAAAACATGGTTTCATTTCGCGTGCATTTACACATTTCTAGTACTATTGTATAAAGGAATTAGTGGGGGTAGAAAAAGTTGGAGGAATGGAGGACATGTCCTCAATTCCAATTGTATTTGGGAGGGGTAATTTGTAATGTCATATTATACACATTTTCCCCTTTCCTTTCATTTCTCTTTCCTTTTTCTAGAACATTCCTAATCATAACAAGAGTATATAACGACAACTAAGGGTGCACAAAATATCTGTACCGTATCCATTAGGATACAAGTATGGTATCTATAAAAGATATAATATAGTTACGAATACAAGATATGTAATGAATATCTGTATTCCTATTCGAAATATCCAAACATATGTTGGGCATTGAGTTATAATCGTCTTAATCCGTGGATTGATGGATTTGAGGTTAATTTTGATGATCAAGAGATTTAACCTTAGCTTTTCAGATATAGCGAACACATCAAGTAACTCTCTTTTGTCGTATGAACTATATTGTTTTAATATTATATGAGCTGTATTTTTTTAATGTTAAATGATTTTCTAATATCCATTTTATATACCCATGCATATCCCCGTATATACGCATTTATATCCGTATCTATATCCGATTTTAGCGGGTTTGGATGAGTTTTCATTATTGACACCTATTCATATTTGTATACGAAATTGATAAGTGGATATGGATGTGATAAATATCATATCCGAGCTGTGTCCGAACCGTTTGCTCCCCTAACTACAACTCACTAATTAAATATCTCTCACATTGAATGTTACAAGAGATAAATATGAAACAATGAGTTCTTTTTAAAAAAGATCATTAAATATAAATAAATATAAATACAACAATTAAAATTTTGATTTGTGTTCTGGTATAAATATCATCAAAAGTTAAAATATATCTATACACCTAGCTGAAAATAATCACATATAACAAATTGAAGATAAAATATGAAAATATCTAAAATGTTATTTGAGATTTTATTGAAAATTATCCATCAAATTGAGATTCACCTTAATTTCTTTTTTGAAATTAAATTAGGTCATCACTGAAATTGAAATATATGTCATAGCTAATTTTGAATAATGTAATATAAAATGATTCTACATCAAATGAACAAATACCGGAAAAAGGTCTTTAAAAAAATTGAAACTTTAGTGTATTAAAGTGGTTCTTTTTATTAAAATATTAAGGTAATTAAATTTTAATGTGTTGCACATGCATTTGCACGTGTAATAATGCTAGTATTCCATGAGGTAAATATCTTAGCTTTCAGCCTCTACTGTTGGATAGTGCCTAGTCATACCTTTCCCATGTTCTGGAAACTATGCATTATGGGTACATCTATCATGAAGCCATACTCGTAGCAGACACCAATGCTTCCTTGGACACCCCTTGGATGTGAACATACATATTCCATTGCTTCTTGAGTTATATAAAACATGTTTTAGTTTAACACAATCATTCTTGGATTATATCCTACTGTTGATATGCACTTTATGTATATTATATATTGATACTTGAGATATGTATTTATCTTAATTTATACACCAAGGACTATAAGTGAAAATGATATAAATTATTGACTTGTATGAAGTTTAGATAGTTTCTTAAGGATCTAACTTTTGTATAAAATTAGAGGGCTAAGTCATAAACATGTATGGCAGGTTAAAAAAAAACATAAGTGTAATAGTTATATGTTTTTATTTTCAAAAATAATAGTTTGGATTCCTGAAAGCATGAATATGTGTGTGTGTATGTATATATATCTCAAATGCATTTGCACGTGCAATAATGCTAGTATTCGTACATATATATAGCTGACAGCCTATTTTGCAAAATGGGCTGGCAATCCTATGCCATGTGAAATCCCTGCTAATCACATCGGTGTGAGGTTCACATTGCGGTGGATTGACTGCCTATTTTGTAAAATGGGCTGTCAGCTGATAGCTAGTTTCCTCTCTCTATATATAATCATTTGGTGAGACCTATCTTGCTAGTCACATCAAAAGGAGTGGATGTTACCACTCTTTCTTGGTAGCTCAGCAAAATGAGCCTCCACCTCATATCTATCATTCCCGTGTGTGTGTGTGTATATATATATATATAGAGAGAGAGAGAGACAGAGAGAGAGAGATGGATTTACTTGGTACGAAGCACACAAACTTGGTGATCGGTAGTTAGGTGACTCATTCTCATCCACTCATTCGAAGGGTCCCCACTTGAAAATAACTACCCCTTAATTATGCAACTCATGTGCACCTGGCCCTCCTTTTAAGAAGTGAATGAGAATCAGTCACATCACTATTAAGTACCAAGTTTGTGCTTAGTACAAAGCATTCACATATTTCATGTATATTGAATATCATGTTTGTGTCGCCACACCCTACAGTTTGAAGATTTTCCTTATCCCGTTTCCAAACCCATGTCGTGTCAGTGTCCACATCTGTCCCTTATCAGCTTTCAAATTCTTTGTCCAACAAATTATGACCAAGAGAAGGGATTTCCAAAGAAATCTAGTGTATGAGGAGGTCTACTTGCAAACTCATGATATCAGATCAAGGTGGGGAGTTTCCAGATTAGATAGGAGAAGACTCGGACTTACTATCTGGCTTTACTCATATTATGACATGTATATCTACTTGTAGACTATCTGAAGGCATTAAGGTAGATGTTGCTTGTACTATCAGTGATATCTCTGCTTTTGCAATTGATTGTTTGAGCTTTCATTTCATTGATGGCTGGCATGTGGCTCACAACCCAAGTTTGATTCTAGTTATTGCTTGCCTTCGATGAATATATTTGATATTTACAAATTACTTTCTCCTATCGCAGGGGCTTCACGAAAGTTTTCAAGAAAATCAATACCTTACATGGCAGAATAAAGAAAGTCTATCACAAGTACTTGGTCTCACATACCAACAGGTATGATTCAACATGGGCTAATTGTGGATAGGCCCCCAGTGCTATCGCCCAATTGCGTACATACACCTGTAGTTCTTTTGTTGCAGTTAGTCAGATAGACCCCTGACTGAGCTTTTTCTTTTTCTTTTTAATTGTTTTACCCTCAGAGAAAGAGAATTGTTTTTTGACAAATAGACCTCCTGAGTGTAAAAGAGTCAAAAAATTTTCACTCAGGGGTCTATCTGTACAGGGGTCTATCTGCAATTTACCCTTTAACATTTCATATTGGCTTTTTACTGCTAAAAATATCACCACTAACTTCCTGCGTTCAACACTTTACAGGAGCATGGATGGTTTATGGGTTCACATAGCATTTGTCTTTCTACTAACGAAGCACCACTTAATGGACTCCCCTCACCAAATAAAGATAATTCTGCCACCAATGAAAATATAAGAGGCATTAATCTTAATTATAGTGGTGGCAGTATCAGTCCGATGTATGCTACCGAAGGAATTAAGAGAAAAAACCCAATATCTGATGAACAACTAAATGTTGGAGATGAGCAATGCAGCATGAGCAAAGTAGATAAAGAGCGGGAGAAGGCTGTAGCTCGTGAACTGAGGAAGATGAAAAAACGCAGATAGGCAGCCATTGAGTGGTTTGATGATGAAATCTTTCTAGAGTCAAGGATGGTGGGTTTTTTCTTTTTTTTTTCACCAATGAGGAGCATTTTGATGCATCATTTTGAGCATTCTTAAAACGCTTAGAAAACCCATGTGAATCTTGATACAGAGAACTGTTGCTTTGGGCCAACTACTTAGTATTATAAGATGCATATTTCCTTGTTCATGGTTTCCCTGGAAGTTGGTACATGATGCAGCAATGGATTTGCATTTGAACGTGGAATATTCTCACTTGTGTTGCTTCGTTCACGAAAATTGAACTGCATGAGGACCAGGGATTTGTTCATACATTTGGTTTTCTGTAGTGAAAACAGTTGTATACAAGCCCAACGCTGCCGTGCTGATGGTCGTCGTATTATTAATGCAGAATTTAACGGTCGTATTGTTAATACAGAGTTACGCTTGTTGAGAATTTTAATGGTTGACGCTTCGCTGTAACATCTGCATTTGTCCCACGTTGTGCATTCACAAACAAGCGTCAAACAAGCCTCCGCCCACCTTTTAAGCTCTTATTGCTGTATTGTCACGATAAAAAATTAAGTACTCAATTCCTCACTAGGTACTCGACTCCACATAAGTGCAATAATGGAAAGGCTAAATATCAGGAAACCCTTCCCGTTTAGATGATTATTAGATAACCCTCCATAATTTTCAAAATATCAGAAAGCTCCCTTATGTTAAAAATTATCAGAAAACCCCCTCTAACTTTTAGAGCTGATAAAAAAAAAAAAAACCTTGGAGCATCTATGGCGATTTTTCACATGGATGAGTAAAATCATGCAGGCGGTGGATATTGAAAGAGATTTTTTCTTATAACCCTTACCGTTTTCTTTTTGGAGAGGAGGGCTTGGGGGGTTGGGAGGGGAGGGGTCGTAATATTTCGAGGGTTCCTTAAAGGGACTTTTCTAATATTTAGTCTAATAGAATCCTATCATGAGGAGGGCTTGGGGGGTTGGGAGGGGAGGGGTCGTAATATTTCGAGGGTTCCTTAAAGGGACTTTTCTAATATTTAGTCTAATAGAATCCTATCACTAGTCTATTACTAGCTATCCCGCTATCCCGGACGAAGCCACGCATAGCTAACGCTACCGTTGAGGCTGCACCACATCAATCGACCACTTGGCAGATAGACGTCGCTACGTAGCAAGCTACCTGACTCGCTTACCAGCCACTACAAGTTCGAATGAACACCCGCTCTATTGTAAACAAACAACGTCTTGCAAGCAACCTGAAAAGGCAGTCCCGAGCTACGCTCTATTGCTAGCGCAACCATCGCTTGCTCACAAGCTCATATAAAGAAAGGTAGTGCACGTGTCCCAGAGCCAGAGTATATCGTTAACGTTGTCGTTGGGGCCACTGCACACTCCTGCAATACCTTTTCAGGCGGTTGGGCGAGCTAGGCGTGCGTATACTTAGCAGGCAGGGTCGTCGGGCCTCTACTCTATCTACATCTACTCAATTATGGATGTTATATGAACATAGCAAGAGTATAGCAAGCTACTTATTAATATTAACATAAGAGAAAAAGTACGTGCACTAGCAACAGAACCAGACGTTGACGACGTTGCAATCGCCTTGTAAACAACCTGCACACTGATCCACTATAGCTTACGCAATAGCAATAGCTTGCTATATTACTCACATTTATTGCTTGCAATAGAGCGTATATGGGTTGCTAGCTATATACTGCTATTCCACCAGGGATGGACGTAAACTCGTAAGCTACCGAGGCTAGGGATAATCGTCCAGGCTACACAAGCCAGCTGATCACTTACAGCACAGCATAGTGTTTTCGTCTTTCAGTATTTGAAGCGCCAGTAGCAGTAGGTAGGGCCCGGTCGCCTTTGGTACAAGTACCTGACAGCTGGTTCTATCTCCACCCCTTGACGAGGCATTCGTACGATTGAACTGAGTGGTCGAACTACTTGTAACTGCGGATGGGCACAGTATGAATGAAACTTGCTTTCTAAAGCCCCAACCAACCGAGGCCCCAATCGTAACCCGACTGACTGGTTAAAACCCTATAAATCGAGATCTAGGGAGAAGAGAAATAGAAATCGTAACAAGTTGGAGGTAATGAAGGAAGGGAAGGTGGGGAAGGAAGCGAATGGAGTCTTCCTTCTATATCTAGACTAAGTAGTTTTCACAACGGAGTCTTACTGAACCGCCGGGATTGATATGAGACTACGGTTCAAAGCTTCCGAACGAACTAGCTAGATCTAGATCTGCTGAACCTGAGGCATAAGGAAAGAAGCAAGCTTGGATGAAAGCTTTGCCGGCGAACCAGGAGCAGCTACTGGCTTTCGCTCTTTTTTTTAGAACAGGGATAGCAGGGAGAGAAGAAAGAGGAAACCGAAGTGACTCTAGCCTTAGGGTGACGGAACCTAGTTAGGGAATGAAAGTAGTGACCCTACCAGGACTGAGGGCGCGGGGTGAGACAAAAGCAAGGATTGAACTCTCACTCTCAGGAATGAAACCAGTGAAGTGCCCCTAACAGGCGTTGGGACAGGAGCCGAGGTTTTTTAGCGTAAGGGATAGAATGTGTTTTCTATTTCGTTAGCAGAGTCAGATGAAAGCCCAGGCAAGCAAAGAAGTTTGGCATTCTTCGGAAGGCCAAAAGATCGTTTGTAGCTTTCTTCGGTAAGGGGCTTTTCTTTGCAGCGGCTTTCCCAACGAAAACTTCTGTTGTTCCGTATTTGGTGTGTACCAAAGCAGCAAGGGAAGTGGTAATGGTTGGAGCAGAGGAAAGGTCAGATTACGCTTTCACCCTCGGATAACGAAACTAGTGACCCAAACTAGGGTAGGGTTAGGGGTGCGCTTCGCATTCCTCTCTTCCCGTTAGGCTAGGGCAGTGAGCTCGGTTCCGTTCCCAAGTAGCTCCGGGGAAAGCGTTGACGAAGAAAATGTGATTATAAAAGAAATCTCTATAGCTATAGAAGGAATCTGCGGCTGATTCAGAGTAGGTTTTGCCTATTCAAACACAAACTTCAAGTGAACTGAAGAAGTTGCGTTCCCTTTTGTATGTCTGCCCATGCAAGCGTCCCAAGCAAGCCAGCCGATATAACTAACTCTTTCTCTTGTTATAGCTCGAGTACCTTCATGATGGAATGCCGAGAACTGTTGATGTGCCTGTTGCCCGAGATGTACTTGCCTTTGTTTGCGTACCTAACAAACAAGCAGAGAATGTTGCTCGAGATGTACTTGCCTTTGTTTGCATACCAAACAAACATAGAGACGAAAGGATCAAACATTGATGCAAGATCTAATATACCTAGGCTGAAACTGACTTGACGGTGCATGTTTACTCCAATGGATGGCTGAAAGACAAGAACTTAACATTTTTTTCCTTAATAGCCAGTAGCGGCCACCAGGCCTGGAGTTTTATTTGGCTAGTATTACGCCAAGGTTCCTCGCAGCAAAAGGAAAAAAAAAAATGAAGGCACTCAGGGAAGATTATGCCAATAGTCAACAATGCTCTAAGATTTATCCTGTATATCCTTGTTATCAATAGGAGAATTTCAGTGATCTGCTTGAGTAGGAAGAAAAAGTTAAAAAACTTTTAACACAATGTTTTCAGTTATGAATGTTAATGTTACATTTTACTTAGTTGAAGAGGAGACAATCAGGTGCAAAAACTTGAGCGTGGAGGAGACTGGTAATACAACAAAGAAATCATAGTAAAGAATGTTGGGACAAACCCGGGGTCCAATAGAGCAAGGTCGCAGCAATAGTAGAGCAAAAGTAGAGATAAAAAATTAGACACACAGATTTACGTGGTTCGGCACTTGATTGCCTACGTCCACGGGCAAGGATAGAAGAATCCACTATGAGGAGAAAAACTCTGGAGTTACAAGCTCTCTCTCTTTACAAGGAGAAACTCTCTCTATTTTTTTTTCTCTCTCTTCTATATAAGAAGTTGTTTCTGGGATGAGATTTTCTTAAGGATTTGGAGCCTATTTATAGGAATTTAAAAAACACTATACACAATAAAATATTAATATTTTACTATGCTGTGGGACCCGTCATTTTTGTTTTCTTTTTCCTCTTCAAACTTTGCTGCTGCTTCTTTCGGTGATTTGAAGTGAGGTGTGGTCCACTCCAATTAACTGTCAACATTTGAGGCTGAGGCTGCATGCTGACAATTTCTCACTTGAAGATTTGATTGAGTATTAATCATATCTTCACATCATTTTTTCTATCTTACCATCTTCATGTTGCTTTACGTCTCCGTCAGGCCACAAGAGGATCTACACCAAATAAATTTATCAGTATGTACTGCTTTTGTTAAAAAATCAGCTAGGTTATCTTTGGTGTGAATTTTCTGCATATCCACTGTTCCTTCTTTCACTTTCTCACGAAAGAAGTGATACTGAACTCGAATGTGTTTGGTCTTTGAATGAAAGGCTGGATTTCTTACCAAATGCAAAACACTCTGACTGTCACAAAATAGAGAAATCTTCTTTTGTTCATACCCGAGTTCCTCCAGCACCATCTTCAACCACATCGCTTCTTTACTGGCTTGTGTAACTGCTACATACTCTGCTTCTGTTGTTGAAGTAGCCACAACTGACTGCAGTTTTGAAACCCAGCTTACAGCTCCGCCAGCAAGTGCAAACACATAACCTGTGGTGGATTTGCTATTGTCACGATCACCTGCATAATCAGAATCAACATATCCACTGACAATAAAATCAGATCCCCCATAACATAATGCAACATTTGAGGTTCCCTGAATGTATCTTAGAACCCTCTTTACAACATTCCAATGCTCTTTACCAGGATTCGCCATGTATCGACTAACCACTCCCACTGCTTGTGTAATGTCTGGTCTTGTACAAATCATCGCAAACATTAAACTTCCCACTGCTAATGCATACGACACTCGAGATATCTCCATCCTCTCTTCTTCACTACTAGGACTCATACTGGAGGATAACTTGAAATTAACAGGAAGTGAGGTGAAAATTGACTTACAATCTTGCATGTTAAAGCGTCGCAAGATTTTCTTCAATAGTTCTTCTGAGAAAGCCAAATCTTCCTATTAACTCTGTCTCGGTAAATTTGCATCCCTAGAATCTTCCAAATCTTCCTATTAACTCTGTCTCGGTAAATTTGCATCCCTAGAATCTTGTTTGCAGATCCTAAATCTTTCATTTCAAATTCCCTATCTTGTTTGCAGATCCTAAATCTTTCATTTCAAATTCCCTAGCCAACTGAGCCTTTAATTCTTTGATACAATCTTTGTTGGGGCCTGTAACCAACATGTCGTCAACATACAATAATAAGATAACAAAGTCATTTTACCAAACCTCTTGAAATATGCACAAGGGTATGAATTAAGTCTGTTGTATCCAAGGCTCATGATGAATGAATCAAATCTCTTGTACCAACACCTCGGCGCCTGCTTTAGACCGTACAGAGATTTGTTCAATCTGCAAACCAAGTTCTCTTTTTCTTTTTCTTCAAAACCTTCTGGTTAGAGCATGTAAATTTCTTCTTCAAGATCTCCATGGATAAATGCTGTTTTCACATCTAGCTGCTCTAGATGTAAGTCAAATATAGCGCTCATAACCAGGACTATTCGGACTGTTGTTAGTCGAATTACAGGAGAAAATATTTCATTAAAATCAATACCTTCTTTCTAAGCATATCCTTTTACCACCAATCTAGCACGATACCGCTCCACTTGATCATCGCCATTTCGCTTGATCTTGTAGACCCATTTGTTTCCAATGGTCTTTCTTCCTTATGACAGTGACACAAGTTCTCAAGTCTTGTTCTTATGAAGAGCTTCAATTTCTTCCTGTATTGCTACCATTCACAAAGATGCATCTGTGCCATTTATAGCTTCATAAAAAGTTGATGGCTCTCTATCTTCTGTTAGAAGACAATATGCAACATTACTCTCCGTAATATATTCTGAGTGTCAAGTTGGTGGTCTTCTCTCACGAGTTGACCTTCGAGTTTCTGGAGCCTCGGACTGGACTGGTTCTTGTACATCATGCTCCGGTGTTGCTTCAGAAGAATTCGGATTATCTTCTACCTGAACAGCTATAGTCTCTGAGTCCTTCCTCGACCTGCTTTCTTTCTCTTCACTTTGTAGTTGGTTCTCTACAAAGATAACATCTCTGCTGATGATAACCTTGCGGCCAGTGGGATCCCACATGCGATACCCCTTTACTCCATCAGCATACCCCAAGATTATGCATTTTCTGGATTTTGAATCTAACTTTGTAATTTCTTGGGCATTGTACATTACGTACACTGAACTTCCAAATATATGGAGGTTGGAATAGTCAGCTGGTTTGCCAGTCCACATCTCCATCGGCGTTTTTAATTGTATTGTAGTTGATGGAGATCGATTTATCACATAACAGGCGGTTTTACTGCTTCCGTCCAAAAGACTTTTTCCAGATTTGCAGCAGCCAACATAGCTCTTGTTCTTTCCAACAGAGTTCTGTTCATCCGCTCCGCCACTCCATTTTGTTAAGGAGTATAAGCCGTACTCAATTGTCTTTTGATACATTCTTGCTTGCAGAATGTTAAGAATTCACCGTCTGTGTATTCTCCTCCATTATCTGACCTCAAGCACTTGATCTTTTTCTCAGATTCAAGCTCGACCCACGCTTTGTAGGCTTTAAAGACTGAGAACACATCCGCCTTCTTCTTGATAGGATACACCCAACATCTCCTGGAGTAATCATCAATAAAGGACACAAAGTACTTTGCTCCTCCTAAGGATGTAACTGGTGCTTGCCATACATCAGAATGAACCAGTTCCAGAATAGCCTTGCTTCTAGAACTTGATGTGTTGAACTTCAGTCGATGCTGCTTGCTTGTAACACAATGCTCGCAGAATGAAAGAGCTACTGAATTAAGACCAGGAAGCAGCTTCTGATCGGAGAGAACCTTCAAGCCTCGTTCTGACATGTGGCCTAGCTTGCGATGCCACATCATGGTTTGTTCTTCTCCACAGCTGGTTGATGCCACACATGAATCAGCTTCTTGCAGAGTTTCTCTCTTGAGCATGTATAGATTTGCAGCTATCTTCTCTCCTTTTATCACCACAAGCGCCCCTCTAACAATCTTCATGACTCCATTTTCTATATGAGTCTTGCATGGTTTCTCCCTTGAGCATGTATAGATTTGCAGCTATCTTCTCTCCTTTTATCACCACAAGCGCCCCTCTAACAATCTTCATGATCCCATTTTCGATATGGGTCTAACACCCGAGCTCATCTAATTGTCCCAAAGACAATAGATTCTTCTTCAAGCCCTTCACATGTCGTACATCTTGAATGGTGCGTATTATACCATCAAACATTTTGATTTTGATAGTACCAACACCACAAATCTCTAGGGCATGATCATTCCCCATGAATACAGATCCTCCTGAGATAGGTTCATATTTGTGAAACCATTCTCTCCGAGAGGTCATGTGCCAAGAGGCTGCTGAATCTAGAAGCCAGACATCAGCAAACTTCTTTCTGCCTTCATCAACAGTGGTTGCTCCACTGAATAGAATTTCACCATCATCTGACGTGCTAACAACGCATCCTTGAGATGTTGATGGCTCTGAAGACTTTTTATCTCCACTTTTCTTGTTGTGCCAACATTGGGAGTTTACTGAAGGCTGGGACGGAAAGGAAAAAGTTTTCAGAAAAGACCCAATCCAAACTTTTGTCCCAAAAATCGACCTCTTCTAAACTTTATTACAAAAATTGACCCGGTTTATGGCCATGGTTTCTGGCCACGTCAGCATCGTGGCCATAAACCGGATCGTTTTAAAAAAGATTAAATTTCTAATTAGTTGGGTTGTCAAACCAGACTAATTAGGAGCCCCTTGTGACACCCTTAGAAGCTCTGTGTGATTAGCAGAGCTATTTTGGTCAAGCTTCCCTATCCCTACCATTTAGCAGACCCTCATGGGGATAGAAATGGTCGAGGTTCCCAACCCTGACCATTGGACAAACCATTCCCCTTACGGTGCACTCTCGGGATAGAAATGATCAGGGTTCCCAACGCTGACCATATGGCATAGACCCTCCCCTTTTGGTGCATCTTGGGGATAGAAATGGTCAGGGTTCCCAACCTTGACTATTTGGCAGAGAGCCTCCAGCGCACAAACTTGCTGGAAAATCTCCTCTCCTAAAAATATCAATCATCGACTAAAATTATCAAGTTTAACACAAACTCTCTTGCTACACATATATCAATCCATAATCAATTTCAATCACAAACTAAACACATATCGTTAAATCTATATTACATCTATAACCAATTTCAAACAAAAACATAACATGTACTTCACTACTAAAAATCCAATCATAATCATAGCGTCCAACTAGCATTTCAAACATAAGCATCATAGAACAAGCATTATCGAAATTTAGTAAATATTTAGAGCTCTCTTTCCTCTCGCTCTTCCCCTTCTTCCTCTTCCCAGTTCACCTTCAACATGAGCTCGGATGATCTTATTGTCCGGTTGTGTGTGAATTTGAGAGAGAGAGAGAGAGAGAGAGAGAGAGAGAGAGAGAGAAGGGATTTGAAAAAAATGAGTTGAGAATGAGATTTTTACATGACATATTTGGCCAATGGGCCAAAATACAGGGAGGTGTGAGTCACATTTAGATTCTTAATTTGGGGTCTAAACACAGTAACAAAAAAAGGAAAAAAAATGTGGTATAGATTATGATATTCACTGAGTTTGTGAGCAATAACTGATGGTAAAGTTTCAAAAAGATCCCAAACAGAAGAAAACAAGCCCCATTCTCCTCATTTCCCCCCGCTCGCTGGCCTCTCATTCTCCATTTCTCTCTGTCACAATTGCTCTTCTCTCTGCTATTGACCCATCGGCGCGCATTTTGCAATATGCTTTCTATAGGTAAACCGCTAACTGTTTCTTGGGTTTCATTACGTGGTAAACCAGCTAGGGATTTGGTAGGATCCAATTCTTGGAAATGCTTGATTTGTTAGCATACAAGTTTGATAAGTTTGGCTAATTTCTACTGCTCTATAGTTTTAAATCTTGATGCGTGATCTTTTTGATGCTCGGGAAATGTAGGTTCATATTGACCCTTTGATGGGTTCAATGTTATATTAGCTAATTTAATGTCTACTGGTTCAGAGTTTGTCTACCGTGAGAGATCCTCTATGAATGATCTTTAAGAATTTACCTTGCACCACCAAATATGTTTCATATCAAAATTGAATGAAAATCAATCCTTGGTTGTATCAAATGTGAAAACGGCGAAGGAATTGTAAAAAATGTGAAGAATAACCCAAAACAGACTCCACCACACCCTGGTGTGGTGTCTGCCATGGGTGTGGTAGAATCTGTCCTGCACCACACCCTCGTTGAGGGTTAGTTTGAGAGAATTTGTGTGATTGTAACCCTTTGTACTCTCCTTGATTTAGTGAAATCTCCCCATCCTCTCCCCGTGGACGTAGGCAAATTGCCGAACCACGTATATCTCTGTGTTTGGATTGATTTGGCTTTATTGGTTGGATTTGTGCAAGAGTTTGTCTTTCTTCTACTCGTGATCACAGGTTCGTTGTGAGTTCGTGCAAGGCTTCCGCAAAGGCGCGCGACAAGTGGTATCAGAGCTCAGATTCAGATCTAGGGTTTTGGATTAGGTGGAGGAAGATTCAGTTTGAAGCTTGGTTCTTGGAGTTCTAGGCTTTGGTGGAGTTAGGGTTTGAAGTTGCCGTTGAAGATCTCGCTTTCCTCGTGTGGTTAGGAGTTCTATTTGGAATCCAATCTAGGGTTCAGTTGGGTAATTTCTTATTCTTTCAAAGTTTGGATCTTTCTCTACAATTTGGAAGTTGTGATTATGGGTGAAGTAATTGGTGAAAGCAGCAAGATGACAGGCACAGTTCAAGTGGGTTTTCAGAACACTAAGATTAGTGTTGTGAAATATGACGGCAAGATCAATTTTGGTTTGTGGATGAGCGACGTACAGGATGCGCTCAATGCTCAAAATCTGGAGGAGACCATCATGGTCGATGTGAGGCCACCTAAATATGAAGAGGCGATATGGGAAAAGATGAATCGAAATGCTTACGGGGTGATCAGGTCCTGTTTGGAACAGGAGCTGAAATACGATGTGATTGGGGTGACGTCTGCAATGAAGATGTGGGAGATTCTCAACAACAAGTATCTCACGAAGAGTGTTGAGAACAGGTTGCACTTACTGCGAAGATTATTCAGATTTCAGATGTCCAGAGACACCTCGCTTGCGGCTCATGTGAACAACTATACTAAGTTGTTGTCGGACTTGGCGAACGTGGATGAGAAGATCACAGATGAGTACAAGGCTATTATTCTTTTGGGCTCCTTACCGGATGAGGAGTATGATACCTTCGTGCTTACGTTGTTGAATGGAAGATCTTCTATCACTTATAGTGAAGTGACTAACGAGTATGATACCTTCGTGCTTACGTTGTTGAATGGAAGATCTTCTATCACTTATAGTGAAGTGACTAACGTATTGATGAACTATGATTTGAGAAGGAAGGATAAGGAGACTTCCCGCGCTAGTACTTCAGGAGAGGCCTTGTCGACGAGAGGTAGAAGCTCATATCAGAAAGGTGGAAATAGAGGGAGGTCAAAGTCAAGAGGTCGTCACCAGCTTGGAAAGAACCAATGTGTATTCTGCAAAGAGCAGGGACATTGGAAGAGAGACTACCCGGAAGTTAAAGAAAAGGAGAATAGCAAGAATAAGGGCCCGAAGGCCAATGAGGTGAATGTTGCGAAAGGCGATGATTCCGATGATTCGAGCTTTTCTCTTTTGATTACTCCGGAGGTGAACCATTTGGATGCATCGGAGTGGATGCTTGATTCTGGCGCTACTTATCATGTGACTCCTAGGCGAGATTGGTTCTCATCATTTGAGAGACTCGATGGGGGTGTTGTGGTCATGGGAAATGATCAATCCTGTGGCGTTCGTGGGATAGGTACTGTGAGGATTCGGATGCACGATGGAGTAGTCCGTGAGCTGAAGGAGGTGAGATTCGTTCCTTAACTTAAGAAGAATCTTATCTCAGTTGGGGCTTTGGAGGCGAAGGGATTTAGGGTGACCTTTGAGGATGCTGTAGTGAAGGTTACTAAGGGATCTTTGGTGGTGATGAAGGGAGTCCGAAATCATAATTTATATTATCTGAAGGGGAGCACCGAGATTGGCCAGGTTGCTTCGGCTATTTCAGAGGCGGACATGAGCAGACTTTGGCAACATGAGCAGACTTTGGCATTACAGGTTAGGGCACACAGGAGAGAAGTCACTGCAGGCTTTGTACAAGCAGGGGCTATTAAAGGGAGCCAAGAGTGGAAATATTGAGTTCTGTGAGCACTGTGTTCTTGATAAGAAGACAAAGGTGAAGTTCGGGACGGCCATTCATAGGACGAGGGGCATCTTGGACTACGTGCACACAGATGTTTGGGGTCCCACCAAGACGACATCACTTGGTGGTCGACATTGGTTCGTCACATTTGTTGATGACTATTCTAGGCGTTGTTGGGTGTACACCATAAAGCATAAGAGTGGTGGAAGAAGAGATTGAAACTGCAGACTGGGAGAAAGATCAAGACGTTGCGATCCGACAACGACGGCGAGTATACTTCAGACCCCTTTCAGCAGCTATGTCGAGACGAGGGCATAGAGAGGCACTTCACAGTTAGTCATACACTGCAGCAGAATGGGGTGGAAGAGAGGTTAAATCGGTCTTTGCTGGAGAAGATTCGATGTTTATTAGCGCATAATGGTTTGGAGAAGATCTTTTGGGCTGAGGCACTTTTTTATGCGAGCCACCTCATTAATAGGCTGCCTTCATCTGCGATTGAGGGGAAGACCCCTATGGAGATGTGGTCGGGAGAGACAGCACATGACTATGACCAGCTTAAGGTATTTGGTTGCCCTGCATATTATCATGTTAGAACTGATAAGTTGGAACCTCGAGCTAGGAAGGCCATATTTGTAGGATTCAAGCGTGGTGTCAAGGGATACAAGCTTTGGGATCCAGTTGATAAGAAGATTGTGCTGAGTAGGGACGTCACATTCGATGAGGCTTCTATCTTGAAGTTTCTCAGCTCTCATCAGATGGAGAGCGACCTGACAGAGGAGATTTCGCAGGTGGTGGAGATTGATGCAGCTCCACAGAGTCCAGATAGTGCAGTATCCATGAGAGTGCCGACCGAGGTGACGCCAGGCGAGCACGACGGTGATGCGGAGGATACGGGTACTCATGAGCAGGATCAGGGACCGACGGCTCAGGTTCAGGATTCTATTGCAGCACGGAGACAGAGGAGAGACATACGGGTGCCAGCACGGTATGCCGACACAGTTGCATATGCACTTCCAATGGAGAGTATTGATGAGATGGTGCCTACTACATTCAGAGAGGCCGAGCAGAGTTCGGAGGCTGATTCGTGGCAGGTGGCTATGCAGGAGGAGATGGAGTCTCTTCACAAGAACGATACATGGAAGCTTGTAGAGCTTCAAAAGGGGCGGAAGGCGATTGGGTGCAAGTGGGTGTACACGAAGAAGGAGGGCATTGAGGGCACTCCAGTGAGATTCAAGGCTAGGTTGGTTGCGAAGGGCTATGCACAGGAGGAATGTATTGATTACAATGAGGTTTTCTCTCCGGTGGTGAAGCACTCTTCGATTCGGATTTTGCTAGCTTTGGTGGAACAGTATGGTTTGGAGTTAGATTAGTTGGATACGAAGACGACATTTCTTCATGGTGATCTTGATGAAGAAATATATATGACTCAGCCATTGGGATTCCGAGCTGCAGGGAAAGATAAGTTGGTTTGTAGGTTAAAGAAATCGCTATACGGTTTGAAGCAATCTCCTCGACAGTGGTATAGGCGATTCGATGGTTTTATGCTTGGTCATTCGTACACTCGGAGCCAGTTTGATCCTTGCGTGTATTTTCGCAAGTTGAGAGGAGGTGCGTACATTTATTTGTTGCTTTATGTCGATGACATGTTGGTTGCTTCTAGTTCCAGGTCAGCTATAGATGAGTTGAAAGTTCAGCTTTCGAATGAGTTTGAGATGAAGGACTTGGGCGAGGCGAAGCGCATTTTAGGGATGGAGATCGGTAGAGATAAGAAGAAGGGCAGAATTTGTTTGACACAGGTGGCTTATTTGAAGAAGGTTCTACAGCGATTCCATGTTAGCATGGATACGAAGCCAGTTGGTGTACCTTTGGGAGCCCATTTGAAGCTTTCAGCTGGCCTTTCACCGAAGTCAGTTGAAGACCGTGAGTTGATGACGGAGACTCCATATGCGAGCGCAGTTAGGAGCTTAATGTACGCGATGGTATGTACGAGGCCGGATTTATCACAGGCGGTGAGCATGGTGTCGAGATACATGCACGATCCAGGAGTGGGTCATTGGGACGCCGTGAGATGGATTTTGAGGTATATTCGAGGTACGCTCAATGTTGGTTTGGTTTATGAGCGAGACACTACAGGTGGTCAGTTGTGCATTGGATATGTTGATTCGGATTATGCCGGGGATTTGGATAAGCGTCGGTCTACTACGGGATATGTGTTTACTTTGACCCGTGCGCCGGTGTGTTGGAGATGCACCTTACAGTCGACGGTGGCTTTGTCTACGACGGAGGCAGAGTATATGGCAGTTACGGAGGCTGTGAAGGAGGCTATTTGGCTTCGAGGACTTTTGGAGGAACTTGGTATATCGCAGAGGTCCGTCACTATTCATTGTGATAGCATGAGTGCTATCTATTTGGCGAAGAATCAGGTTTTTCATGCGAGGACGAAGCACATTGACGTTCGTTATCACTTCGTTCGGGAGAGAGAGAGAGAGAGAGAGAGAGAGAGAGAGAGACGTGAGGGCTTTGGCCTTTTTAGTTATTGTGTTCCTTTCTCCTTTTATAGTGAAATCTATCGGATACCTCTGCCATGGACAGGTGGAGAATTGTGAAAACGGCGAAGGAATTGTGAAAAATGTGAAGAATAACCCAAAACAGACTCCACTACACCCTGGTGTGGTGTCTGCCATGGGTGTGGTAGAATCTGTCCTGCAACACACCCTCTGCCACACCCACGGTGCAGGGTGTGGCAGAATCTGCCCTGCACCACACCCTCTGCCACACCCATGGTGCAGGATGTGGCAGACTCGTTTTTAGAATCCTCCTTTGTATGAGAATCTTCCTTTGTTTGGGATTGTGTTTTATTATAAATAGGACCACGTTTTTTAGGGTTTCTTAAGGAGAGAAAAAGAGAGAATTAGCATTGTTTTGAGCACTTTGAGAGGGAGATATTGTAAGGGAGTTGAGAGCTTTGGTTAGGGTTATATTTGAGTGATTTTGTGAGTTGTAACCCGTTGTATTTCTCCTCCATATAGTGAAATCTCCCCATCCTCTCCCCGTGGACGTAGGCAAGTTGCCGAACCACGTATATCTCTGTGTTTGGTTTGATTTGTCGTAATTGGCTTGGTTTGTGCAAGTGTGTGGCTTTCTTCTTCCGTGATCTCAAGTTCGTTGTGTGTGCGTGCAACGCTTCCGCATAGGCGCGCGACATCAAAGTCAAAGAATATTTCATAGGATCATGGTGAGGAATTTTCTACTAAACAAAAGAAGAACAGGAAATAAAACCATTGAAAATTGTTCTACTGAAATTCATCCAACAAGAGAACCAAACCAAGCACTAAGCAGTACATGGGCGAAGTTAAGCAGGAAAATGCTAAGACTCAAACATGCAATCTACTGATTGCTCAGAGATCAGGCATACTCTAATGCTTTCCTCAAGAATCCACGAGGCCTGCACAAAGCTTCCAGTGGCTGAGACTTGTGCACAACGAGCCCAACACCTTCACCCAAATCAACCTCCTTACTCCCTGTATCCCACTCAAAACACTGAACTAAGGCTCCAACAGCCAATCCTACGACCCTCATGGCCATCCCTTCACCAGGACACCCTCTCCTCCCCATCCCAAACGGCATCCACCCCTCTCTCCCCGCACCTCCCATAAATCTATCCGGCTTGAAACTGTTTGGATCCTTCCACCTCTGTTTATCTCGATGTATCGCCCACGCATTGACGAGCAACATAGTGCCTCCCGGCACGTGGAATCCTCCGACGTTGCAGTCGTCAGAAGACTCGTGGGAGGGGATGATGGGAGCTGGAGGGTGTAGGCGGAGCGTCTCGTCGATAATGCAGCGGAGATACGGGAGGCTGGGGAGGTCGGATTCGGATACAATGCGGTGGTTGCCAACAATGAAGTCGAGCTCAGCTCGGAGTTTGGAGATGATGTGGGGGTGGTTGAGCAGGAGAGACATTGCCCATTCTATTGTCACCATTGAAGTGTCGGTGCCCGCTGCCAGCAAAGTCTGCATGCGATGTTTGAACATGTTAAGGTAATTGTTAAATTGCGAGATATTATATAATAATGTAATATTAAGCACTATGATTGTGTTTATGAAATAAAAGTGATGATTAAGCATAAAACGTCTTCCACGAGGAGTATAAGGACGTGTTATTACAAGTAGTTCAATGCTTTTTATGAACATTTTATTATATAGTAACACAATTTTGTACATTGTGCTTGATTTTCTAGATAACATGTATTTAAGCTATTGTAACTTACGAGATCTTTCAAAGCTTACGAGATATGATTTCATTTGGTTAACTAGAAGATATTGTTGTCCTGGTTCAGTAATAAGTATAAAGCAATACCTGTTCTACTGTGAGGACACGCTAGGAATTTACTAAGGCTATGTTTGGGAATGTTGATTTGGGCTTGGATTTGAAATTCTGGGTATTTCAAATCCAAATTTTATGTTTGGGCTCAACTTTGAACCATGATTTTAAATCAAGTCATTTTATACAATGGATTTGAAAAGCCCAAAAAGTATGGATTTCAAATTTGGGCACAATACTTGTATTTGCCAAATCCTCACCCACGAAATCCAACCCCTCAAAACCCGACTCCTCTTTTTCTCCTCTCTCACGCCGCCCGACTCCTCTTTTTCTCCTCTCTCATGCCTGGATCTCGATCTCCATCTCCATCTCGATCTCGATCTCCATCTCCATCTCAAAGCTCGATCTCCATCTCAAAGCTCGATCTCCATCTCAAAGCCCGACTGGATCTCGATCTCCATCTCAAAGCTCGATCTCGATCTCGATCTCGATCCATCGCAGGTACCTCTCCTCTCTCCCTTTCTTCTCTCTCGGTTTTGGTCTCCCCCTTTACTCCTCTCTCTCCCCCTTCCATCGAAACCTAGATCTGATCTGACTTTGGCTTTTCTCTTTTGTAGCTAGTTTTCTCCATCTCAAACCTAAATTTTTTTTGGTTGGTTTTTGGGATCTGAGGATGTGGGATTCCTTTGTTTGGGGTATCTGAGTGTGTTCTCATACTGTTTTTTTTTTACTTCCAGTGCTGGGTCCCTAGTTGTTATGATGCATGGTTGATTAGATTGGTTCAATTTGCCCATATATAGTCTATTGATATTATCTAAGGGAGGGTGATTGTGTGATGTAAACGTGGGCTTGGTCCCTCTTGTATTTATTTGGTGATCATTTTAATGGAAGGGATACATCCTCGATCGATGCATTTTTACTAGCCGCGAGATTTTGGTTTGTTTACAGCTTATGTGTGAGTTTTGTGGTCATATGTATTTCTTTGGGGGGAGACAAAGGTGTAACTATTGGTGGGTGATGTGTTGGCATTTTGGGTCTGTGGGCAAATTGAAGGATGCATTGTATATTAATGTCATCCAATACTTGTTTTCACACAGACTGACTTTTAAATTAACATAATTTAGTCTAGATCTGTGTTTGTTTCTTGAGAAATAACAAATGTTAGGACTAATATCTTAACCAAGTGATATTTCTGTTCTCCAGTCAACTAATATTGTGTTGATGCATTTGTTCGAAAAGAAATTCTAGGTTCGGACATGACTTGATGAAGTACAGTATTAATTTAGATATCAAATCAAATACGTAATCCATCTATGATCATTAGCTTGTTCTTATGTGGAAAATTAGAAAGTAAAAAAAAAAAAAACTAGTTGGTGAATGATTACAAGCAATCATTGGATTATAATGGCTCATAATATGTATAATTGCAAAAAGTGACTGTTGTTGTTGTCCATTTAAAGCAATAATATCCATTTAAAGCAATGAACTGTCCATTTACTTCATATTTAGAACATGAAACTTATTGTGCAAATGTGAGATTAAGAGGGAGATGTCATGCTGGATCTCTTCAAAGATACTATGCTAGATCTCTAACATATGTGAAAAGCTAGTTGATTTATTGCCATGACCTTCCTTTAATTTAATTCATGTAGTGAGGATGCCTGATATCAATGAGTTATTTCGTTTTCTGCTAACTCTGGTTTGTGTGCTTTTTTCTTTTTAGTAAGAACTCCAAGCCGCAAATTGAGCACTTCTTCAAGCTCTTCTGATTGCCTTCTCATCCGTCAACAATTGCAGGTAATTTTACTGTTATTTTAAGTTTGTTATGTTCAGTTCAACTCTCATCTTGTCATCTCATATATACTTTAATCATTGTCATGGACCATCTTATAATTTATAAGTACTACAGGGCTATAGTGTGATATGCTTCAGCTTTGCTTGAATTAATGGTTCGATCTCATGCGATTGAATAGCATTTTTTGTTAAAGATTTCAGTAAAGAGAACATGTTCTCTCATGTGATGTTAATTTTGTAATGCATCTAGTTTGTAAGCATCGTGCATCTTGCTGTAATTTGAAGGTCAGATTGGTCTGGTTCTTTAGACTGCTGCATTTTATTTTTATGATTATAATAACTGTCAGAAATAGTAATCATGTTAAAGAAAATTTCTGATGACAGGAGTCAGGACTAGAATGGTTAAAGTTGCGTTCTATTGAAATCTTAGGCACTGGCTAAAGAATTAATAATCGTTGTCACTCATATAAATGACAGCCTATAATGGTAGCAGTTTAAAGACTTTGTTTAGAAAACCTTTATGCCCAATTATTATGCAAATTATACCATGTATGTGTGCATGTAAATGGAAACTTAATTATGTTATTAGCTTATAATGTTATTATGCAAATTATCCTATTGGCCTATAATGTTATTAGCTTCAAGAGGTACCAATTTACATGCACATATACAAGATATAACTATGGAAACTTAATTATGTACTTAACCATGTCATTGTTGTCTGCTTGTCAACACGGAAGAGACAAAATATTGACAAAATATTGTTATTACCAAGATTGTTTCCTTTTTGCAAAGTTATAATATCCATTTGCTGTGGCATTCATGATGATCGAATATGCATATACAGTTATGGTCAAATGATCCTACTCCTTGCTTGGCACTTTGTTAATCTGTGCATATGTGCATGTTTCAATCTACTTTTTGGATTTGGTATCCTGCATGATCAATCATATGAAAGAATAATATCTATATATCATGTTTAACTTGTGGGTAAGGTCTAATTTATGCCCAATTTAATTAATATATCTGCTATCATCATGAAGCATATATAGGTGAGGGGGTTATATGAAATTTACCCAAAAATGGCAAATTGACCACAAATTCTTCTTATCTGATAGTTACTAGTATGAAACCATCATGCATGCTCAACTCCCTAGCTGGAGTTAAAAGTACTACCATTTGTTATCAATTATAATCTATATTTAGGAGTTCTCAAGATAAATTATGGCCAATAATATTTGTACAGTGCTTTATCTGTTGTTGTTAAGATTTCTATGTCTTGAGTTGTTTTTTCTTAGGATTGCATTAAATTTGCATCTTGCTAAATATATATTCAGGATATATGCGTAATCTGCTTGCATGTTCAACTTTTAATGTGATAGGTTAAAAATGGTAAATGATGAAAGGGATTCAAGGATCCAACTTAAACGTACAAGGGAAGAATTTGAGAGGAGAGAGGATGATGACATTATTATGGTAGTGGTCAGTTTTATAGTTGCTGCCATTGGTGCTTGGTACTATACAAAGCACATGTTGAAGGAGAGTTCAAGAACACACGAAGAAGAGGATGAAAGGACATACCTTAGAAAGTCTTGGATTCGAAATCTTATTTGCAATGCAAATAACTGTGTTGAACAACTAAGGATGAATCCTCAAGCGTTTAAGAGGTTATGTGATGTTCTATGTACTAGAGGGGGATTAGTAGCATCAAGAAATGTCACGATTGAAGAAATTGTCGCTATGTTTTTGCATATTTTAGCTCATAATGTAAAAAATAGGACAAACAAGACAGATTTTTATCGTTCAAATGAAACAATTAGTCGGCAGTTCCACAAAGTACTTCAAGCAGTCATGAAGATAGGAAGCCTCTATATTAAACAAGAATATACAAATCCTAATGAGAGAGACATAGAGAAGTGGAAATGGTTTGAGGTAACTATGACTTCTTTTATTAAGGTTTTCATGTTTAGTACTTTTGTTTAATAGAACTAATTGTAAGGTTGTGCAATTTTAGGATGCTATCGGGGCACTTGATGGGACTCATATCCAATTAACTATTCCTTTGGAAGATCAAAGTAGATATCGAAATAGAAAAGGAGAGAACAGTACAAATGTACTTGGTGTTTGTGATGCCAATTTAATTTGAGATTTTCATATGTGCTACCTAGTTGGGAGGGTTCACCTTCAGATTCTCGTGTTTTGCGTCGGCCCAATGGCTTGAAACTTCCCTCAAGTAGGAATATATATTTTTTAATTATTATATATGTATTGCTTCCTAGTTTTTACATTGTTGTGACTGAAGATTTTGATTTTGTAGATAAATACTTTCTTGTGGATGCTGGGTATACAAATGGGCCGGGGTTTTTGGCACCTTATCGAGGGACTCGCTATCATATAAAGTCTTGGAGAGAAAATGGTCCAAGAAACTACAAGGAGTTATTTAACCAACGTCATTCCTCTGCTAGAAACACAATTAAGAGAGCATTCGGATTGCTAAAAAAGCGATGGGCTATATTACGGACAGCTAGCTTTTATAGTGTTAAGACTCAAATTAGGATCATTAATGCATGTTGTATTCTTCACAACTTTTTACGTGAAGAGATGAATGAAGACGACTTGTTGAATGATGTGGATCGAGAATTAGAAGATTCTCCTGTTTTAGAAATTGAGAATGTAGATGATGAGCGTATCACCACTGTGAGAGTTACAGATGAATGGAGCAACTTTAGAGATAATTTAGCTATGCAAATGTGGGATGAATACCGACTTTAAGATAATTTAGCTACAAGATGGAAATGAGGGTGACGAGTATGAAGAAGATGATGAGTGGTTGTGAGATTTTTATATATGCAGTGTAGTTTCTGTTTATGCAAATGTGAGATTTTTATATATGCAGTGTTATTATTATTATTAAGAATTTACTCTTAGCTTTTGTACTTCAGAATTATGTATTAACTTTTTGATACATAACACATTGATGGTAATTAGTCTTCTTTGTCATCTCCTCTGCATGACCTCGCCGTCATGTCATTTGTTAAGTTCAGCATTAGACAACAGGATCTAGTTCTCGCATGACCATGTGATGATAAAGTTGTCAACTCAATTCTGAGTATAAACAGACTCAATTCTAGATAACCCTTTTAGACACGGAGATGGATTCAGGTGAATATATACTTAGTAATCTGAGTGTTAACTTAGATTATATATGTCAGAATCAAGATTTTAGAAGTTCAATTGTGGCTAGAGTTTGTTCGCTTGGTTGTAATTGTGATTGTAATGCAGGTGGCAATTGGATGTGATCATTTCAATTGATCTATTTGTATGCAGGTCATTGATCTATTTGTATGTTACTTGGTACCATCATTAAGTTGTTCTAAGCTGAAGTAAAGTAATGTTATGTCTATATTGTTAAAAGAGAGGAAGACTAGAATCCATTACATCTACCAATCCTGAATCAAGGCCTAGAAGATCACTGTATCAGTTTCTGGTACTCCAGGTATACCTCCAGGTATATGGGTTAATTGCAGACTATGGTTGTATTAAAGACCTACGTTGCATACATATATCTTTTGCACGATTAAGATTTAAAATTTTTTTCGCTCCAGGATACTTTCTCACTTGTAGCCATCACCTTTTTCTCGTGCCTTCATTCTACAATGTCGAAGGTTCATTATTAATCAACCTTTGTGCTTTATTACTAATTCTGTGTCATTCACTTTGGTATGTATTAGGATGACAAAGAAAGGGAAACAAATTGCATCTCATTCAAGATCATATGTTGTGTGGAATCGTGATATGGACGCAGCTTTAGCCAATGTGTTGTATGATCAAATGAACCAAGGATTAAAAGTCGATGGTACTTGGAAGCCTCAAGTGTATCAAGTTGCGGTTGATGCATTAAAATCATTTAATAGCAACTTGAACAAAGATAACGTGAAAAATCGACTCAAAATTTGGAAAACCCATTATAATGTTATCTATGACATTAAAAATAAAAGTGGTTTGACGTGGTGGGATGATGAGAAGAAAATGGTGATTATACCCGCTAGTGAGCAAAAAGTATGGAACGACTATGTTACGGTAATATTGCACTTTATATTTATTAATTTGAATTATTAGTTTGTTGCATATATCTAAAAAATATTTGTGAATGTTCTTATATTGCAGGCTAATCCAGATGCAAAAGGCTACCAGAATCGTTTGATTAAAAATTAGGATGATATTATGGTGTTATGTGCAAAAGATAGAGCCAACGGTGAAGGTGCAGAAACTTTTGAAGAGGCTGCTAACACAATGCAACATGATGAATCTGTGGCACAATCTGAAACAAACGAAGATGGAAGCTCTTCAAGGAAACATCTTCCTGGAACATCAACTAGTGGTGAGACAAGTTCAAAGAAACAAAAGAAGGGGGATAAATTGGTTGATTCACTTGCAGTGATGGCAGCTTCTGTGACTGAGTATTTTAATGAGAGAAAGAAGGAAGTAGTAAGAAAACCACCAACCGGTGAGGAGATTCATCACGTGGTCTCAAAAATACCCAACTTAAGTCGCATTCAAGTGTTCAAGGCATTTGAGAAGCTAATGGATAGCAACCCGGAAAAATTTTATTTGTTGAAGTCACTTCCTGATGATGAAAAAAGAGATTTTATTCTCTTTATTCTTAAGGAGTAGCTTCTAGTTGGATGGCAAGAACCCCCAAATCTTTGAACCCATTCGAGTAAGTTCTCTCTTGGATTTCTTTTTCTTTTTTAGGCATATTTTAACTCTCATTATTTTGTCATTTATGTTAGGATGCAAACTTATAGTTGTGACTTTTAGAGTGAGTGATGCTGGCTACGGGGCTTATCGGCTTTTATTCTTCTGCAGGTTTGACCTAAATTTTAAATAGATGACTTGTGAGTTGGTTACATTCTGCTGTTAATGTTGGTTTGACCTAAATACCTGTATTTTCATAGCTGACTTGTGAGTTGGTTACATTCTGCTGTTAATGTTTCTGGTTTCGTAATTTCTTAGTAATACTATAAATGCTTAGGTTAAATGTTTCTTAACATTCTTTTAGTTACCTACCCGAAGTTATTTTACCTAAATTTTAAATAGATTATGAGCTTATATTGGTGATACTGGCTATACCGGGCTTATCGGCTTTTATTCTTCTGCAGGTTTGACCGTCCAAGATCTTTGAAGCTTGGTAGTAGATGGTTGATCAACCTGCACCGTTGAACTTTAGCATTTTCTGAAACTTCATCTGATTATGTTGTTATTCAGTACTTATAATATTTTCGCTTTGCTGGAATTATGTTTTCTTTTCCGAGGACACAAGTTTGGTGATGATTGGAACTTCCTAGTGAGCAAATTTTGTAGCATGTTGAAGTTTTTTATTTATCAAACTCGTTTTTAACTGTTGGCCTTGAGCAGAAATGTGGGTTGGTTATTTATCAAACTCGTTTTTAACCGTTGGCCTTGAGCAGAAATGTGGGTTGGTTATTTTGTTGCTTGCTGTTGATGTTTCTTCGAGTGATTTAATATTTCTGAATATCTTTTCTGATTGTGATTGCGGAGTTCTGGTTTCTTATTATTATAAAATTATGAAACCGAAATGACTTGGTAACGTGTGACGTTGAAAAATGTTCCAACAGGAGCTGGAATGAAATGACTTGCGGTGATTTTCAGCTTTAGCGTGGAGTAGGAGAGCATAAATTATTAAGGAGTTAAGAGAGAGCATAAAATTTTTTAAAACACCAATTTCAAATCCAAATTCATGTATAATAAAGTGCATCCAAACATCAGATTTTAAATCTGTGATTTCAAATCCTTGCATTTAGTGATGACATCCAAACAAAAGATTTTATCAAATCATGGATTTCAAATTCTAGATTTGAAATTCCATGATTTTAAATCAACTTCCCAAATCCAAATCAACATTCCCAAACATAGCTGTAGGCTGTCTAAAAATCACAATAGATAGTTAATCCCCCATCAAACACCGATGACGGAAGTTACAATCTGACGACTTCCAGAAGGCTACAATTTGAGGACTTTCACGTAGAAGGTTACAATCTGACGACCTTCACAACAACTAATGAAGGCCCCAATTCAACATCATTCACAATCAACATCGGGAGTTACAATCTGACGACTCTCATATTTTCAAGGAGCCAAGACGAAGATTACAAGAGGACGATCTGTGCAAAGCTCTAGCAAAAGAGACTACAAATTGACGGTCTCTTCATATTAAAATGCAGATATCTCTCAAACCGTAAGGAATTTGGCAAAACGGAGGAAGCGAACCGAAGCCTTCGGCTCGGTTCGGATGGCCCCGTCTCGTCGAGATAGCCGATTTTCATATATAATTCGTCTAATTCCGACTTACGGTTTGAAAGTTATGACCTGTTCTTCGCAGCAAATTATGTTCTGAGGTCCGTCTGCAAGACTGGACTTCATCAGAACATTGGACTTAGCCTGAAGCCCGCCAAGCCCGCCTAAGGTTCGCCTCTGCATTACAGAGTCAAAGCGCACATGCTCAACTCTGCGTTTTCAACATCAAAACGCAGAGTTAATCGCTAAAACAGCACAACTGTGCGTTTTCAGCCTTTAAACAGGCTCAACTCTGCGTTTTCAATCTAGAAACGCAGAGTTAATCTTTAAAACAGCACAACTGTGCGTTTTCAGCCTTTAAACAGGCTCAACTCTGCGTTTTCAATCTAGAAACGCAGAGTTAATCTTTAAAACAGCACAACTGTGCGTTTTCAGCCTTTAAACAGGCTCAACTCTGCGTTTTCAATCTAGAAACGCAGAGTTAATCTTTAAAACAGCACAACTGTGCGTTTTCAGCCTTTAAACAGGCCAACTGTGCGTTTACAGGCCAATTGTGCGTTTATGGGCTCAACTGTGCGTTTTTAGCCTGAAACAGGCCAACTGTGCGTTTACAGGCCAACTGTGCGTTTATGGGCTCAACTGTGCGTTTTTAGCCTGAAACAGGCCAACTGTGCGTTTACAGGCCAACTGTGCGTTTACGGCTCAACTGTGCGTTTATGGGCTCAACTGTGCGTTTTTAGCCTGAAACAGGCCAACTGTGCGTTTACAGGCCAACTGTGCGTTTATGGGCTCAACTGTGCGAGCTGTGCGTTTTCAGCCTTAACTGTGCGTTTACAGGCCCAGCTGTGCGTTTTCAGCTCCAGCTGTGCGTTTTCAGCCTTAACTGTGCGTTTACAGGCCCAGCTGTGCGTTTTCAGCTCCAGCTGTGCGTTTTCAGCCTTAACTGTGCGTTTACGGGCCCAGCTGTGCGTTTTCAGCCTCATATGTGCGTTTTCAGCCCCAGCTGTGCGTTTTCAGCCTCAACTGTGCGTTTCAGGTCCAGAAACGCACAGTTCGAGCCCAGAACGCTGTTTTCAGCGTTTAACTCGTTCAAGCACGATTTGAACGGTTCCAGAACCGTTTTCTCCCCAAGATTTTAGGGGATCACTACCCTATCATGGAGAGATTTATGGGGAGCAGTTAGACCCCATTAAACCCTCATTAAGGAGATATTTAAGGGGGCGGTTATACCCTTAACCCCCTATAAATACCTCAAAACTCAACTGAGTTCAGATCCTCTTTTTTTTTTGAGGGGGGGGGGAGCTGACTTTTTGGGGATCCTTGATCGAGCATCTTGCCGCGTTCTGCAGCAACAAGGAGTTTTGGAGACCAGCAACAGGAGCTTCTTCCTTGGCTTATTAACCGAACTTTCGGTTCAAATCAACTCTTTTTTCAAGAGTTCAAACTCGTTCAGAGTTATCAACTCGATCAGAGTTCAAAACTTGCTCTGCAAGTTCTTCTAAAACTCGTCAGAGTTATCAACTCGATCAGAGTTCAAAACTTACTCTACGAGTTCTTCTAAAACTCGTTCAGAGTTATCAACTCGTCAAGAGTTATTTCAAAACTTGCCACGCAAGTTCTCCACAGCGTCAAATCGTGAGGAGAAGACATCGTTCCAGTGAATCAAGACGTTCGGATCGTCAACGAGAAGCAAACTCGACGCGAGCATTCGAGGGAGGCATCTCATCGCCACCGTGAAGAACCCAGAATTAAACAAAGGGGAGAATCAAATTCATTCTCCTCTCTTTTGTAATCGGAATCCAAATTGTAATTAATTTTGAGAGGAATACAAGTCAAATTTTTCTTTCATTATTTCTTTTACAGTAAATTTTCCAACAAACAATAGCCTAAAGATATTAGATTCTGTGTTTGTTGATCTATATAATTCTAACGGTTAATTTCACTATATTCCCCTTCTTTTTTTCAGTCTCAAGGAATAATTTCAGTTATGTTTACTAAGACACCCTCGGTATTTTGATGTTCTCGCATCTATTCCCTTGGTAAGTTTGTAATGTCCCATGATTCAAATGAACGTAGGTACTAGTCCCTTCTATTTGAGACAATGATGTGAATGATATATATATAATTTGTAGTACTGGCGTATCAAAAATATTTCACTACAATTCATTTTAACTAGCAAGGAATCAACTGAATACCATTGTTGCATCTTAAATTAAGACTTGTGATGGAGAGGTTCTGGCCAAAGCATGGATTGCTGTCCGCTTACCAAAAGGCCTAATTTTCTGAAATTAAGTATAGGAATTCAGACCAAAACATTTTTATTTTTATCCATCTTATCTCAGTTCCAAGTAGTGATTCTCCACTACCAAACCCAATATTTTTCAGTCCTGTTCTGATAATACTCGATTCAAAAAGAAAAGAAACTGTCAAAAAAGTGCAATAAACATAATCTAAACGTAAAATCTAATACCTGAAGAAAAAGGTGGATACATGGAAAACACATCTTTAAAACTGAAAAAGAACTGAGATCAAGCTCTAAGAAAATCTTACAGAAGTATAACTAATTCCCTGCAGGTTACCGGTAGTAAGGAAAGGTAATTTCCAGTCAACTGGAGTACTCCTATTACATCATAAATTAAGAGTGGCACATTAGAGTTTTCGGCCACGGTACAAAGGGATTTCCATCAGTTGAAATTCCTAATTTGCTGAAATCAAACTAAAGGTTTATGCCAGAATGTTCTGTTTAGCTGCGTGACTCAGTTTCGACCAGACAAAAATTCAAAATGCTTGATCTGATTCCAACTTGTGAGTAATGACCCAAAAAAGAAAAATCGTAACGGTATCTGAAAAGGGCTGTAAACTCTGATCCAAAATAAAAAAATGTAATAACTAAAAAAAGCCGTGTAGAGAAAGACCTACCATACCATGTCCTTACATGAAGCGGTTATGAAATTGAGATTTGTGGTTGAGTGAAAGGGTAGCATGTTCATTAAAAATCATGAGAATTTTCATGTTTAATGATTTTGAACTTGTTACCGTAAAGAGATATCCAAATTAGTTTAGGATTATTAAACTTGAAACAGTCCTGTTTTTTTACAATACTGAAACATTCATAGGGAAAAAAATTATTTACAAATATATAAGCACATTGTCAGAATATTTTACCTTGAACACCTATAAATTGTAATATGAATAATTCCAAGTTTTCCCAAAGTTTCTAAGTAATTAATTTAGCAATTTATTATTACTGGCATTCGTGAGATATAATATAGATTTAAGCCCAAAATTTCTAGAAGAATTAGTAAAAGAAGTTCCTTAGGACATTAATTATGTACGCAAGTGTGTACGCAACTTCGGTGTGTAACTGTTAACTACGACCGGCAACCAGAATTCCGAATGCCCAAGACTCAAACAGTAAAATAAGAACATAACCTAGATTTGGCCATAGACTGATATGATTTCAAGAGATTTCAATGTATTTGTGCCTATGATATAAAGATGGCTTCTGTCTTGTTTAATTATATATGCAGGAGTGTTTATGAGGGATGATCACATGTTCCTCAAGATACTAGGAGAAGCAGACGCAAAAGTGTTCACTACTGGAGAGGTTTCTTCGTGAAATCATGTAACTACACCCAATGTGTAGAGAAGAGGGAAGTTGGGTTTTTGTTCTCTCATGTGTTCCCTGCCAACAGTGAGAATCTATATTTATGCTCATGCTCAATCTGTATATGTATGTTCAAGTTATATACTCAGATAACCAAAATATGCATGGACTTTTGTAGAGTATAACAAGGCTACATCTCACCGAAATTGTCCCCTTGATAATGTCTTCAGCATAATTTTCAGGCTCATTTCTTTGCAGTGACAGCATCGCGTCGATAACACTAGTTTTCTTCCCCTCTCTCCCTCCTCCACCTTCTTGTCCCTTACGATCATTATCAACATCATTATTCTTCCTATGCTCATCAAGCAGAGCTTGCGCAAATGCATCTCTCTTCTTGTGCAACCTCAGCAGCTTCTTCTCCCCCATCCGAAGCGCCGGAAAGAAGTCTGCAAGATTTGCTGCCCCGCTCACTTCAAATGTCTCCTCCACCATCTCTCTTAGCATCTTAGCCTTTTCTACCTCGCAGCACCTATTAAACACTTTGCATAGTGAAAATTCAAATATTACAATAATAATAATAATAATAATAATAATAATAAATAGCCTAAATATGATATAGTTACCGATACCTCTTTCCTGTAACCATCGCCATCATCACGTTCAACACCAATTCAAACAACCTTGGCTTCATCTCCACCATCGTATACCCCTGGCCTTCTTCACAGTCTCTAACCAATCCCTCAACCATGGCCTTCACTTCTTCTCTTCGCAACTCTGTAAATGAGTTCAGCCGAGCTGAAGAAAATATCTCGACGGCGGAAATCCTCCTCAAGTTTCGCCAGTGTTGCCCGTAGGATGCCCAAGTGAGAGTAGTATAGTTATAGCCCAAGTGTTTTCCTGCGAGAAGGCGAGGCCGGTTGGCAAAGATGATGTCATTCTTGGAAAAACACTCCTCGGCGAGGGAAGAAGAGGAGATGAGGAGAACTGGGCGGGACCCGAAACGAAGGGAGAGGATAGGGCCGTAGCGCGAAGAGAGACGAGAGAGCGAGTGGTGGATTGGTTTCTTTATGAGATGGAGATGGCCTAGGATAGGAAAGGAGAGAGGAGTGGGAGGCAGGTTTTTGGGCCGGGTTCGTGTTCGGGTTCCTAGAAAGCAGGTTAGGATTATGAGGAGGATGGTAGTGAAGAGAAAGAGAGGAGCCGCAGGTTGGAAGGTTTCCATGATGCTCGCTTCAGTGAGTAATTGTGGTATCTTTTATGGGGTTTGGAATTGGAAACTAGGGACGAGTTTTCTTTGTCTTTTGTCTTGGATTGTGGTATGTTTGATAGGCATTAGGATTAAGTTTTTGCAACTTCTTGGAGAGAGTTTTTGGAATTGGATGTTGAATTTTCCTAGCAATACAGAAGGTTTAAGTCATGGTTAACTTTTAGAAGCGGAGATGGAGAGAATTAGTGGGGTCTAGTTGACACCGACTCTGGTGAGATGCCTTTTTGTTTTGTTGCATCTGATGCTTGGGGATAACGCTTGAGAAAGAGAGATTGGCTATTGAGTGATGCCCCCAACTTCAGGATAGGAAATTTTACATTATTTGAAAGCTTTGTTACAATTTCACAGGTGTCTCTTCACATCAAGACAGAAGTGGCCTTTGCTTATGTGATTCAAATCCAAGAAGAGATGCAGCCGCGTGAGATCTGATATCTACATCTACAAAGATTGACACTTGTAGTGAATGGGGGGGGGGAGGGGGGGGGGATGAAACATTCATACAAGAAAACATGGTATGCAGCCAAATGAATATGTGCGTATCGCTTATGGCATATTTGGAGGGAAGTTTACAGACAGTAGTCAGGTAGAATTTGCATGCGTAGTTCTATCAATTACTTCATACTTGACAGGTTTTTTGAATGAGCTAGAGACTCAGCCAAAATGCAACCAACATACTATGCATCAATGGAGAGGACTTGCTCGATGATATTCTCAATGTATCCAAGGGGTAATTAATCTGTTAACTTTATCTTAATTGATAAGTCGGTAAATTTATAGCTGATTGTGGTTCTCTATAGATTCTGGTTATGGTATTATAGACTGTATGGAGGTTGAAGGATGTTGGCTGAGAGACTTCAAACATGTTAACGAATTGGTCATAGAAGGTGTGGCTCATCAAGTAACTGAAGCCGGTTTGCGTAGCATTTGTGAGTCGATTATTTGCGTATTTGCTGCATCAATGAATAAAAGAAGATACTATCACACTTTTATAATGGCTATAACTATGGTTGAAAGGCTGGAGGGAAGTAATAGTGCAACTGTATTAAACCTTTAATAGATTATTGTATAGAGGGTATATATGTAAAACTGTAATATCTCTTCCTATATATGCAATTATCGGCTCATGCTAGGGTTATGCCGAACCCTATTACCAGATTCTCTCTCTTCCTCTATCAATAATCTCACATGGTATCAGAGCTTCAGGTTTAAAACCCTAGAATCATGGCGTCCTCTTCGCTGAGTTTCTTAGAGACCTCGATCTCAACTTCGACACCTTCCCTAATCTGGGCTTCATCCTCCTTGACCTCGACTTTGTTAACACCTCTGTTCTCGTCCATCCTGACCTCTGATCTCTTCAGCCACGCCTGGTGCATTGAATGGGGCTGCTCCATCGGTGCCACTTCTTGCCAACGTACTTCCTACTTCATCTTCTTCCACTCTCCCACAAAATTCACATCCTATGCAGACTCGATCTAAGTCGGGTGTTATAAAATTGCTTCATCTCTTGTCTCTACACACAACCCTCATTGCCTCTGAACCAACTAATTTGACACATGCTTCAAAAGATTTAACTTGGAAAAACACAATAGCAGATGACTTTAATGCACTTATCAATAATAACACGTGGCATTTGGTTCCGTTTGATGAACAAAAAAATTTGGTTGGTTGTAAATGAGTTTACAAGATTAAACATAATTCGGATGGTTCTATCGAGTGGTAGAAAGCTCATTTGGTTTCTCAGGGTTTTCATTAGCAAGCTGACGTTGATTTTCATGAAACTTGTAGTCCTGTTATCAAATCTACTATTATTCATCTTGTGATCTCTTTGGCTATTTCCTTTAGCTAGGTTATCCGTCAACTCGACGTTAAGAATGCTTTTCTGCATGGTCTTTGTTGATACTCGTGAACAAACAGTCGATGAGGGTTTCAGAGTAGCTAGATTGTCGAGAGGGATGGATCGTCGAGAGGGTTGGAGGGCCGCTTTCCTTCTTTGACTTTACGTCTGGTTCTTAGAGCTCGGGGCGGGCAAATCACCTGCACATACAAGAATCACTGGAGTATGGGGCTTGTTTCCCCCGTGGTAACTCCAATGGTCAAGTCAGCTAAAGGACTTAGGTGGATCCGTCAGAGAATAGGGTATATCCTTAATATGCGACTATATGACTTATTTTTGTAGTCAGAGAATTCGAACCTCTTTTTAGGATGAATATCATCTCTATTTATAGAGGATGCCAAGCGCAGAACATGCATTTTAGTGAGAAGACGGCTCATGATGATAGGGAGGGGTGAGCTGAAGGCTGAGTCACCCTCTGCCTAACACGCGTCAGTTGATGAATGAGGGGGGTCACTTTAGGGACACAGGGACTCAACAACTAATGAGGCTTGTCAGTAGGTGACGTGGGGTCACTTCTGTAGTATAGGGACCCTGCATCCGTCGTGGCTTGTCGACAGGCGATGTGGGGTCATTTCTGCAGCATAGGGACCCTGCAGCCGTCGTGGAGTCATAATGGTGTTTATATTTGGTAAAATGAGGCTGAGAAATAATGTTCTGAGTCAGCCTTAGAGGAAGAGTCGGGTGATTACTGAGTCACAATCTGTGGGCCGACTGCGTCCGCCCTTCGAGTCGTCTTTAGGGAACGAGGTCGGTTCGACCGAGTTTGTTCCTAGGACAACGTGTTTGTGAGGAACAGGGGACACCCTATAACAGTTAGTCCCTTTCGCTTGGATGGGCTGTGGACGGGTACAAGGGAAAAGTAAATGAATAGAGACCGAGTAGAGCTGATTCTGACAGTGGAGTGGTGTCCTTACTGGACATTTGGACACGTGACGTCATCAGACGTTATTAAGGCTGCCTAAGTTATCTTGTCAGATCATGATTTCTTTGAGAAAAGGAGGCAAAATTTCATTCGGCGGCATTTCAAATTCCGAGGCTAGGTTTAAGCCGTGGGATGAGGAGGGCACCAACGGTTTAGATATGTTGACAACTGTAAAGTAAGAGACCATATATTGCCGTTTGAAATTCTCATCCGATCCAACTACTCCTCTTCTTTAATTGAATCTTCGCCGTTCATTGCAGCGAATTGAGAGTCGTTTGGATTGTTCCATCTATCGATTGGGGGTCTATAAATTTATTTGGAGAAAGGGGAGAAAAAAACATTTTGTCTTTTGCCCTAAGTCTCGTGACGTTTCTTCTCTAGCCCCCAATCTTTCTCCAATCAAGGTTTCTAATGGCTTCATCAAGCTTTATCAGTGGTCGCAGTGAGGAAAGGATCAGTCTCCTTCATTCGATCCACTCGAAGGTCTCTGCTGAGAATCTTGAGAGGTTTCATAGTCTTTACGACATCCATCAGGACTTCAAATTGGCGGTCCCAGAAGGGACGGCCCCAATCTACCACCATGGTCCTGATAGAGTCCCCATATAAGTGGCGCACCTTGAACAGGGACTTCGACTGCCCCTTCATCCCTTTGTGAAGGAGGCGTGTTTGGCTATGGAGATCTCTCCTTCCCAGCTTGCTCCGAACGCAGTGGGAATTCTGATGGTTTTCATCGTCACCTGTTCCAGAGTTGGTGTCTCGCCTTCCATGAAGTTGTTTGGGCAGTTGGTTGGCATCAAGTCGACCAAAAAGACCAACATTTCTTCTTTTATTATACATGTGGCTTCAAGTTAGTTTCTAATGCCCCAGACTCCAACAAGGATTGGAAAGAGCATTTTATCTGGGTTTCTGGAGTAAATGAGATTCTCTCCTGCTCAACATGGCCAGAAAAAAATAAACAAAGACGCCTTGAGATCGGGTCCTCTGGAGGTCGAAGAGAGAAGTCAGCTGGAGAAGATTCGATCCTATACTAGGTCTCGTGAGAGGAGCAATCTATTCGATTCGGCGTCACTTCAGGTGGCGCACGTTTCGGTTGGTTCACCTTCTAAAGCGGACCTAGCTAAGGTAAAGCTGCTGGCACTTCCTCTTCCCAGAATCCAGGAGGTAGGGACTGTAGGTGAGAAGCCAGGCCCTGCTAGTAGGCCCCCAAAAAGACAAAGGGGATACGTAGCTCCTGAGGAGGCGTCCCAGTTGAGGTCCCAGAAGGGTGACTTGGCCGTTGAGCTAGGAGTAGGGAAGAGACCTAAGAGGTCATTCGCTCGATGTCGTGATCCTCCCGTCATGGCTCAGGCTTCTGGGTTGATCCAAATTGGCCCATTTCCGGAGCAAAAATCTATTCGAAGAAGTATCGGTCATCCAGGCAGAGGAGGTCGATACTATTGCCGGTGCTCTAATAGAAGCAGCCGAGCTGGCACCTGAGCCCGTGTCGTCTTGTCGACCAGGCAAAGAGCTAGTTGGTCTGGTAGAGGATACGGCAGGACATGCGGCATCCTACTCCCAGCCCAAAGCAGAGGAGATCGTCGAGTATTATGATGCTAGTGAGAAAGAAAGAGGTCCTTGGCCCATCCCTCATCGGATTTCGGAAGTAGACTTTAAAGAATGGGAGAAGGCCAAGGCGATGTTATTGGGGGAGCCGTTAGGTCCCCATTCTCCGAGACAAGAACTTTCTAAAGATGAAAAGTTTGTCCCTTTGGCTTTTCTGGACAAGGAGACTTCAATTCTTGGATCCTCTTCGACCCCCATTACTGCCGTGCAAAAATTCTCCCTGCGAAGGGACAATCGGGCCTTAAGGAGTATGCCAATCATTGGTTTGCATTTAGCCCTTAAGGCTTATTTTCTCCGAGGGGCCTTGTTGGAGCAGGAGTTGTTCGAGCGGTTCGCTCACATGCATGATGCTCCACAAAGAGTGGGAGTCCCAGTTGGTGGAGGAGAAGGCCGAGAGGTCAAGAAAATGAGAACTAGTTATATTTCCTTCCCATCTTTTTCTAATCATTGTAATCGTGCTTTCGATTTCGTAAGGGGTTAGTGAAGAAGTAAATTCGTCTTGAGTGTTTAAAACTCTCGAATTCCCTTTCCCTTTTCTTTTTGTTTTTATTTTTATTCTTGCTTAATTGAAAGATGATACGGGAACTGACCCTGAGGTGCCTAAGCTTAAGAGAAACAGTTAGGTCTTACCTTTCCCCTAATGCCGAGAGGTGACTGTGGGAGTCGGCCAAAGGGTTATACCTTGGTTTTATCCTGAGGAGGTACCAAGGTCTCTTTGCCGACTAAGGAGTCGGGTGCCTAGCTGACTAGGTCTTCCATTTTCCCCTAGGGCCGAGAGGTGACTGTAGGAGCCGGCCGAAGGGTTGTGCATTCGTTTTACCCTGAGGAGGTACCAATGCCTTTTTACCGACTGAGGAGTCGGGTGCCTAGCTGACTAGGTCTTCCATTTTCCCCTAGGGTCGAGAGGTGACTGTGGGAGTTGGCCGAAGGGTTGTGCCTTGGTTTTATCCTGAGAAGATACCAAGGTCTTTTTACCGACTGAGGAGTCGGGTGCCTAGCTGACTAGGTCTTTCATTTTCCCCTAGGGCTGAGAGGTGACTGTGGGAGTCGGCCGAAGGGTTGTGCCTTGGTTTTACCCTGAGGAGACACCAAGGTCTTTTTACCGACTGAGGAGTCGGGTGCCTAGCTGACTAGGTCTTCCATTTTCCCCTAGGGCCAAGAGGTGACTGTGGGAGTCGGCCAAAAGGTTGTGCCTTGGTTTTACCCTGAGGAGGTATCAAGGTTTTTTTACAGACTGAGGAGTCGGGTGCCTAGCTGACTAGGTCTTCCATTTTCCCCTAGGGCTGAGAGGTGACTGTGGGAGTTGGCCGAAGGGTTGTGCCTTGGTTTTATCCTGAGGAGGTATCAATGTCTTTTTACCGACTGAGGAGTCGGGTGTCTAGCTGACTAGGTCTTCCATTTTCCCCTAGGGCCGAGAGGTGACTGTGGGAGTCGGCCGAAGGGTTGTGCATTGGTTTTACCCTGAGGAGGTACTAAGGTCTTTTTACCGACTGAGGAGTCGGGTGCCTAGCTGACTAGGTCTTCCATTATGACGCAAAAGTTTGGCTAAAACCTTTTTTATCAGATATATTAAGCATCAAAAGCATGTATTCTTCTTAAGGAATTTTCAAAATTTTAGAGATTAAGTTGGAATTCTAAAGAAAATACCGTCGCAAGTATTCAATGTTCCATGGATGACTGAGGATTCGTCCATCGGGAGCCCTTAAGCGGTAGGTGCCGGCCCTAAGCTCTTCCATAATCGTATAGGGTCCCTCCCAATTCGGTGTCAGCTTGCCTTGCCGAGTATCTTTGTCGAAGGCCGCTTTGCGAAGGACAAGGTCCCCAACCGCGAATCTTCTGGGATGAATCTTCTTGTTGTTATGTCAAGAGATCCACTGCTGATTAATGATCTGAGTATGGAGCGCTTTATCACAACAACAGTACGATCTCAAGGGAAGAACTGGGCTGTGGATCTGTCGAACTCCTCTTTATGCTGATGAACTCGCCTAGATCTCTTCCTTCTCTCTGAAATTTGTGACTCTTGACTCTCCAATTCAGTAGGGCTTTGCCGAGGCTCTCGAATTCTGGATCTCTGCAAATGAAGGCCCTAGGGCCATATTTATAGGCTTCAGAAGCCTTGTTTTCGGATAAGAACGACTGATTCCCTCTTATCTTTGGTTACAACCACTTTTCTATGTTCTAGGATAGTTTCAGATCATTTAGAACAAAATCCCAGTGAATCACGATGGTTAACGGGTGAAACAACCTCAAAACAACATTTTTAGGCTTGGGAGACATTCATACTGTCTCGCCCCCGGCCTAGACAGCGGGACTGTCTCGGCCTTGGCCTGGGGCACTATCCAAGCATGCCTCGGTCATTTCTGCTATATTTTTCTAGTCCGATCTCGGAATTATGCGATTCAAGATGCGTCGGAAAGCTGACGAGGAGTTTTACAACCTCCCATAAGTGGATCACATATAGGGAGAACGAGACATGAGGAGTGATTCGTCTTCTGTAAGCAAAGAGTAACTCTCTATCGGATAGTATCTTCGTTATTCCGCTATTCTGCTATTCAGTGTGGTTTGTTGACTCACTTCATGTGCTTGTCGACGTCGGATAATCCTTTTTGATTCAGATGTCTTCTCTCTATTTTGAGCTGCGTATGGGAACCCATAGGTAATTTTTTATGCCTACAAATATCCCTTCCAAAGTGTTTCAGTCTCGTTTTTTTATAGAAGAGCCTAAAATACTTTGGATGTAATAGGTCCCACCTTCAGCCGGTGTACAAGGACCTATAGTTGACTTCGATTCTTGTCTTCTTCAATTTCCAGTCTATTCAGTGCTTTGTTGAATAGCTAAACTTTTCCCAGCGCTGCGTTTATCGTCTGGCCATTGTCGAAGTCTTAAATCAAAACTGATGAGTTGGTTTTAGCTCGTGTCATTGCGTTGACTTTGAACTGACTATCTTCATTGAAAATTCATATCTGAACTTTGGAGTTGATCGAAGGCTACACGTTGACCGTCATTGCCATACGTTGACCGGAGTTAACCAGAGGCTACGCGTTAGCTATCATTGCAACGCGTTGACCGGTGTTGACCTGAGGCTAACTCTCATCACAATGCGTTGACCGACATTGAATTTCATCACAATGGATTGACCGGTGTTAACTTGTGGCTACACATTGACCGGCGTTGATTTTATCATATCACGTTGATCGGTGTTGACCGAAGGCTTCATGTTGACTATCATTGTAACGCGTTGACTGACGTTGACTTTCATCATAACGTGTTGATCGGCGTTGACCGGAGGCTACGTGTTGATTATCATTGTAACGTGTTGATCGGAGTTGACCTGAGGCTATGTGTTGATCGGCGTTGACCCAGGGCTATATGTTGACTCTCATTACAGCACGTTGACCGGCGTTGACCTTCATCATAACGCATTGACTGGTGTTGACCTAGGGCTACATGTTGACTCTTATCATAACCTGTTGACCGGCATTGACTTGAGGCTAACTCTCATCAGAACGCGTTGACCAACATTGACTGGAGTCTACACAGTTTAGGCTCTTAAGGCGTTGGAGCATGATGGACAAGTTTATACTCGTGTACTCCTGGGAGTTTCGGGACTCAGCTTAACCTCATGTACCCGTTGAAGGTTTAATGAGATATAGTTTATACTCATATACTCATCGGAGTGTGAATACGTGCATCGATTTTATCGGAATGGCCAATAACGGGTGAAAACATGTGAAAATCAGCATAAACGGAACCTGCGGGCTTTGCCTTGGACCCGAGACACTAGGAGTGTCTCGGCCTTGGCCGATACACC
>NC_033800.1:123790068-123837843 GCF_001876935.1 Asparagus officinalis
AGCATCCCCCCCCCCCCCATGTGGTCAAGAGAGAGAGGGTTTGTCCTATGCATGGGTATAGGGTTTTGTACAAGGGTTTTGTAGTGGTCCCTCTCCTTTTTCAAAACCAAATTTTGGAGTTCTTTTCCCTCTCAAACTCCTCCATCTTCTTCAATTTTAGCCATTTCGAAGGTCCAAGCTTCGTGCAGAGGTGTGCAATGCTATTTGTGGTGAGCCCGTGCATGCCGAGACCAGCGAGAGTATTAGCCAGGGTCACGGTGTTGAGCCGAGGATTCTAAGACCAGGTATATCTAACACCGGTATTACACCATTCAAGTGGCAATTAAGAGAAGTAAGCAATTTGGAACTTGTTCGCCTTTAATTGTTTTCACACTTCATTCTCTTTTAGACAAGTTGAAGGATGTGGGCACGAGTGTCGGGGTAACAGAACGTTCTGCTATTGCTGGAGGTGAATCCGATTCCCGCTGTTATGAATTTTATATTCTTTCTCTCTTTACTCAATATTTAATCTCTTGTGTAGATGTCACACTAGAGAGACCGGTCAAGGAGGAAGTAGTTCATCGTGTGGATCCTAGAGGGTTTAGCGGGCATGTATTCACCTCGGCACCGAGTTTCTTAGGATCTGATACCAGACTGCTCATTGACATGTTGGCGAAGCAGGCCACTCGAGGGGCTGCAGGACCATCCATTGAGGGTGGCTCATCTGCGGGTATGCATCTGACTCATAGATCGCTCTTCTTTATCTGTAAACGTTTTATTTAAATGTAGGGTGTTTTAATTGTAGGACCAGTCACTGGAACTAATACATCTACGATCTCTGGCATCTCCACCCTATTTGAGATTCTATCCCTTCATCATCGGAGGGAGCTACGGCTATGACTCAGCTACCTAAATATCAGATTCAGGCTATTGTTGTTTCAGATTCGATGGAGATGGATATTGTGAGGTCTCCTGGAGGAGTTGATATACCGATGACAGTTATGCCTTCCACCGTTCCAGTGGTCGTTGAGATTAGTTTTGCAGAGCCAAGTACAGGACGCTAAACTGATGATACTTCTGTTGGCACTGGTAAGCTCATGACTTGTCCTGAGTTTCCCCACAATATTCTAGGGTTTCTTACCTCTCAACATGATTATTTGTAGGGTTTTCACTTTCTCCATATGAGCGCATTATGACTTTATTATCTGATACCGATCTGGGCATAGACATGTTCTAGATAGATCTTGAGAGTTTCCTCACTTTCTTGGGCAAGATGGTCAAGGGGATCGTTCATCATGGATTTCGTTTTGACCAGTTAGACAATCTCTTGACCGCCATATGATGATGATTAGAGAGGAGGGGTATCCAGAGCTGGCTGATTCCTTCATTACAGATCTAGTAGTGTTAGAGCGTGAATCCCAAGAGTTAGGGGAGCGAAGGACTAAAGGTGCTTCCTCCTTTATTGCTACTCAATTGGAGTATGAGTTAAGGCAGTAGCATGACTCTAGGGCATCCATTGGACATGATCTTCAGTCACAAGAGAGCTCCGTTATACAGAAGAAGACTAATCTTTTGAGGAAGGACAAAGCTAAGGCTGAACTACTTAGTTCTCTAGCTTCGGCCACCGAGGAGATAGCAAACTCAAGAAGGCCTTGAGGGATGATGAGGAGTCTCACGCTATTCTTGAGGACGACTTAGCATATGTTGAAACCTATCGAATACAGAGGTTGGAGAAGCTGGAACTTGCATAAGAGAAATTGGCCAAGTTGAGGAGCACAGCTGCGAGGACACTAGATACATCTGAAGACTCCATTCGAGCTGAGTTGCAGGCTAAACTCGAGCGGGGTTTTGTCGATGATCTCTCTATGTTGGAACTTCAAATCCTCAGTCGTGGATTATACACAAAGCGATAGTTTCCATTTTTGTATCTTCATTTTGACTTTATTAATGAGACAAAGTTTCCTACTTAGCACACTCTCGTCTTTATTATGATTATTATCCAATCTAAGATGAATAACCATAATACTTATAGGATTTTTAGCAAATCCTCAACCGTCAACAGATTTGACATGCATTTACCGATTACCGTTTGAATCGGGCTAGCGTGTAGATTGTTTAAGTCCGTTCTGCATGTGATGTTATGCTAAAAGAATGAATTCTTTTAGACTTAGCGCTATGCTTTTGAATACATAGACTTACTCATCCCTTGTGGGGTACTCATAGGATTTTTGGCAAACCCTCAGCCATCAACGGATTTGATGTGTCTTTACCATTTACCCATTTGAATCGGGCTAGCATGCAAATTTTTAGAACTTGTTTCACATGTAATGTTATGCTAAAAGAATGAATTCTTTTAGACTTAGTGCTATGATTTTGAATACACAGACTTCATCATTTTCATGAGAACGGACCACCCGACAGCGCGTGTTAGGTGCTGACTTATCTCTACTTAGGGTTCGAGATAACATCCCCCATACATAAAAGATATGGATTTTGGTTGCTACGATGATGAATACATAGACTTAGTCATTTCCACGGGAACGTACTACTCGGCAATGCGTGTTAGGCGTAGACTTATCTCTGTTTAAGGATCGAGATAATTCCTCCATGCATGAATCCTGGTGTTTTTTTCATAGAAAAGATTAAATAGCAACGCGTGTTAGGCGTAGACTTATCTCTACTCAGTGTTCGAGATAAAATCCCTCATTCATAAAAGGTATGGATTTTGATTGTATAGAAAGATTGTGTCTTCTCTTAGGGAAAAGATGAACCCGGCGTGGGAAAGGAAGAATTTTATATTCTCTCTCCTGGTAACCCTAACTGTTTAAATGTTTGATTATCAAATCTGAAGGGGGATTTCTCGTTTATCGAGATGAAATTCTGACCTTAGCCCTAAGTATTTAAAGGTTTGACCAGAGGAGAGATTGAGACGATTCTAACTGTTTAAAGGTGTGATCGCCCGATGGGGGTGGAAGTCTTTCGTTTATCAAAAGAGAACTCCGGTTTTGGTCCTAACTGTTTAAATGTTTGACCGAATGAGGTTTGGAATGACCCTAACTGTTTAAAGGTTTGATCGTTCAATTTAAAAGTGGACCTCTCGTTCATGGAAGGAATCGAGAGGAGACTTTAGTTATGGTCCTAACTGTTTAAAGGTTTGACCGAATAAGAGTTGGAACGACTCTAACTGTTTAAAGGTTTAATCGTCTAATTTGACGGTGGACCTCTCGTTCATGGAAGGAATCGAGAGGGGATTTTGGCTTGTGGTCCTAACTATTTAAAAGTTTGACCAAATGGAAGTGCTAATTTATACAAATCACTGTGTCAATACCGTTAGAGTTTGTGGTGTCAAGTTGCAAGGATTTTAACACAATGGGGTTTGAAACCTCCAATACTGTGTCCGGACTCTAACAATGTAAGTGTTGAGTGTGTAGACACAGCGGGAGTTTAAGTGGATCAAACCAAAAATAATTTTTAGTGGACCTACTATCAATTAATTTGATCAGTGATGGATTAAGAACCCCACAACTAGACCGTGGGGGTTTCGTGAGGGAAGATTGACCGGATAAAGTCGTTGAATCTCATTTAGACGAAAGAGTGCTTGAGAAGTCACAGTGGGAGGGTTTTAATCTTCTTGGAAATGATTTAATAGCTAGAGTGGGAGGTTCTTAATCATTTTATGATAATTAAGAATTTATTGGTTTTAGGTTATCCTTAAAAATACCATGTATAGTATTCTCTAGGAACTTCCATCGAACGTAGGGAATAGTTTAGACTCATGTACCAGTTGGAGGTTTGGGAAATAGTTTATACTCGTATACCTTATTAAAGTATAAAGGAGGAGTAGTTTATACTCGTATACCTTGTTGGAGTACAAAGGAGGAGCAGTTTATACCCGTATACTCTTCAGAGTGGATGGAGAAGCAGTTTATACTCATATACTCATCGGAGTCGATGGAGAAATAGTTTATACTTATATACTTACCGGAGTCGATGGAGAAGCAGTTTATACTCATATACTCATCGGAGTCTACACCTCTCTTATTTGGCTTGTGTTGTCGTTATGACGCCGTCAATTGAGACTTGGATTTTGTTTTTGAGGTCAAAGCAAACCTTGGTGGAATGGAAGAACCCTCCTGTGATACACACAGTAGTTTGGATTCATAATCTTCTTAGCTCCCTCCTGATCTTTAATAGGTGGTAGCTTGATTTTATCGGTGGCGAGGAGGTATTTCAAGATGGCTGGAACTTCCTCATCCTGGAAGGAGTACTCTTTTTAGAGTTTCGGATTTGGAGTTTTTTGCTGTTTCCGATGTTGTTGTTGGGATGTCTGATTAACATTAACAACAACCACAGGCGTTGTCAGTTGGCTTCTCTCGACCTTCTTCCTTCTGAGGAAGTGCTCAACCTGTTCTTCACGTAGTTTTAATTCCTTCCAGGTGGTTAATGGGACAACTCCCATGACTTTGAGGACATCGAGGGAGAGATTGTGATGGCAGGTCTGGAGTATGAACTCCTCTGTGACCGGATCTCGGCAATTCATCGCTTTATTCTAGAAGCGTTTGATGAAGGTGTCAACTGACTCTCCGTCCTTTTGCTTTTCATCCATAAGAGCTTCGATCGACACTTTGGTGTCATCGTCGAAGAAGTTGTTAAGGAACGAGCTTTTCATATCATCCCAGTAATTGATGCTCCCCGGTTTGAGACGTTGATACTAATCAAAGGTCGCATCGTGAAGGGTGCCCACGAATGACTGAATCATTAGGGGTTCATTCCCGGAGATCACTCCTAGGTGAGACCTGAAATAAATTAGGTGCTGAGTAGGTGAACCTTTCCCGTCAAACAACGTGAAGTTAATCAGATTGTACTTCGTCGGGTACGAGATTGAATCCCACTCTCTTGGATATGGGGACAGAATACCTGTTCTCCTTACTTCTTAAGCGGACATTAAGGCGTTGACCTTATTCTCTAGATCTTTCATCATCTCATCGTCGTCTATATCTTCCTTCGAAGGATATTGAGGAGAATGAGTTGGACCACTCCCAGAGTTATCATTGTCAATGGGACCACCCCCAGCGTCTTTGTTGTCGGGAGGGGTATCCATATTGATATTCTCCTCCACTTTCGAATCGTTGTCTACTTGATTAGTAGTGTAGTGACGATTGGATTCACCATGCTGATTTGATAACTCTTAGAGTTGTTGGGCATGTAGATCCTTGACTCGTGGCACGACCATCTCCATTTCAATTTTAAAATCTTATTTCTGTTTGGCCAAGGCTTCTTGAAGAAGTTGAGCCACTTTTTTGGTAGTTATCATGAATACGTCTTGAGCTCGTCCTATGCTAGACATTGTATCATTGGAGGCGATTGCGGAGCAAGTATCTGAAAGTTCATCTTTCGAAGATAGTCTTTCGTGCATCCTCGGCTAATTCCCATTTTGACGGCTTCTAGCTGGAGCCAAGATATTCGTTGGGCTATCCCTGAATTGACTTTTCTTCACGGAGAAAAGTCAGGATTAGTGTCACTCGAAGCGAACACAGACTTTCTTTTGTCAGCCATGTTGATGGTGACTTCTGAGAGTTCATTATCTTGAATGGACGATCTTTTGCGGGAGCGTCTTGATTTGGGTTTTGACACTTCAGCGGAAAGCCTTTGGAATGCTGAGACACTCTGTGGAGCGGTCCTGGGGCAGCTACATTCTGATAATACTACCCCGATTAATCTCTCACAAGGGCAGTGTGAGTCTAATTTTAGGATACTTCTCTTTCGAGAGTTATTCGTACCCCCAGCCTGGTAGTACAACTCATCGGCGTTGTGGCCGAAGCAACCTATCGGCTGTTTACTTGAATTTTTAGGTATAACACTATCATCTGTCGAACACATTTTCTTCTGAATAGGTAATGCCTTGTTAGCGTTCATAGGAGTTACACATTTGGAATCACACTTTCGTGAGGGTGAGACCTTAACGGGCTCTTGGTCTTCCACACCCCCCAAGTAGGTGGTTACAGGAATCAACTTGTTAGAAGGGCGTGTACGACCCCCAGTCTGAATAGTTACTCAAGAATTAAGGAATGATCCCAAACGTTCCTTGACAGGAGTCTTGCCTCAATCTTCATGTAGAGGACCTATGTGATCCTTTAATGGAATGTTGAATTTGGAGAGATCCATACTGTCGTAGGGCTTCACCGGAGGTGCAGGAGCAAGAGGAGCGGGATCGGAAGTTGCCAAAGGCTGGGGAGAAACCTTAGAGCTGGAATTGAGTGAGAGACATGACTGGTGTCTCTTGTCGGGTAGAGGTGTTGTTTTGGCCTTTGGCACCCAAACCTGCTTAGGTCTTGATGGCTCTTTGACCACCTCTTCTTTTCATAACTCTTGTGCTTTTTGTATAAGGATCTGGGCATGCGCAAGAAGTGCATGGCGCTTCTGGATGCGCTCCTTGAGAGTATAAAGGGTTCGTTTGATATGAACCTATTTGTTAGTCGATGGTTGAGAGGAGTATCCCGGTACTTGTTGTGTAGATGACTTAGCCACTTTGTGCTTTCTAAACTTTAAATCCGCTTGGTAGCGTATTCCGTCCACCTACTCCAAAGCTTTGGCAAATTGATGGGTAAGACGTTGACGACGCCTCTGGCGAGTCCTCTTCGTCAACACTGGTGCGCCATCGACGAAAAACTCTATGACCTTTAAGGAGTTATCACGAGCGTCAGATCCGACTTTCCTATAGGCCGAAGAGGAGGCTTCAGCTGCATTCAGGTAAAGATTATCACCCTGAGTTTTCAGATCTGAAGACCAACGAACCTTCTTCAATGAAGGGGCCCTCCTGCGCTTGCAGGCAGAGGAAGATCTGGAGGAAGAGGAGGAGACATACTCCTCAAACTTCTACTAGTCAAACTTGTATTCGACCTCTTCATCCACCAGGATCTTGATCAGTAGTTGTGACATGATAGCATCGGCAGCGAGGCTGTTGGCTTCCACTGTGGTCGCCAGCATGTTTTGGTCAAAAATTACTTTCTTCATTGAGGTATTCATTACAACTTTAGTCATTATAATAAAAATAAAAAGATAGTCTTTTATAAGACTCTTACACAATGAAAATGAAAAATTACAACTCTCGTCAAAACAAACACAACGGACGTTCTTTTATAAGACTCTTACACAATGAAAATGAAAAATTACAACTCTCGTCAAAACAAACACAACGGACGTTTATCACCCGCTGTTTGCGTGAGATCTTTTGAAAAATTACAACTCTCGTCAAAACAAACACAACGGACGTTTATCACCCGCTGTTTGCGTGAGATCTTTGCCTTTGTCAGGGTTTATCCGTGGACCATCAAATGATCAGATCTAGATGTAGGTTTTGTTGCCTCATGAAGGAGATAAGAAACTAAAGTAATTATCTAGGCAACAGTGAGATAATCACTCTTCTCAAGATCACAACAACAGTACGATCTCAAGGGAAGAACTAGGTTGTGGATCTGTCGAACTCCTCCTCTCTATGCTGATGAACTCGCCTAGATCTCTTCCTCCTCTCTAAAATTTATAGCTCTTGACTCTCCAATTCAGCAGGGCTTCGTTGAGGCTCTCGAATTCTGGATCTCTGCAAATGAAGGCCCTAGGGCTATATTTATAGGCTTCAGAAGCCCTGTTTTCAGATAAAAATGGCTGATTCCCTATTATCTTCGGTTACAACCAATTTTCTATGTTCTAGGATAGCTTCAGATCATTTGGAACAAAATACCAGTGAATCATGACAGTTAACGGGCCAAACAACCTCAAAATAACATTTTTAAGCCTGGGAGACAGTCATACTATCTCTGCCCTGGTCTAGATAGTGGGACTGTCTCGACCTTGGCCTGGGGCGCATTTTCCTAGTCCGATCTCAGAATTATACGATTCAAGGTGTGTCAAAAAGCTAACAAGGATCTCTACAACCTCCCAAGAGTGGATTACACATAAGGAGAATGAGACACGAGGGGCGCTTCATTTTTTGTAACCGAAGTGTAACTAACTCCCAACCGGATCATATCTTCATTATTCTACTATTCGGTTATTCCGTACGGTTCATTGACTCACTTTATGCGCTTGTCGATGTCGGATAATCCTCTTTGATTCAGATAATGACGTTCATCATCTTCTCTCTGCTTCGAGCTATGTATAGGAACCCATAGGTAATTTTTGACGCCTACAATCATCTCTTCTCCATTCTCGCTCTCAAACCTCTCAGGCTTGAACTTATCTGGTTATTTCCATAAACTTGAATCCATGTGAACTACCCATGTGCTTACTAACAATATTGTGCCTATAGGAATATTGTTATGACAAATTCCCTAGGATAAGCTAATATCAATCACACGAGAGCACGGAAAAAAAGAACACACGAACACAAAAATGTACGTGGTTCGGCTTGTAGCCTACGTTCACACAGGCGAAGGAAGAGAAAAGCTTTACTAAATTATGAGGATACAAAGTAGAATCTCTCAATCTCTCAATCCCAAATGACACCCCAAAAGCCTAATACAACTCTCAACTAAAAGAACAAAAGAGAAGAATATCAAATAGGCTTCAAAAAAACTCTCTCTTCTTGATTGATGCTCTGAAGATTGATGCATCTAATTAGCTTGAAAGACTATTCTTATATAGCCTTGAAGATGCCAGCTCCTTGTTATCTAAGGAATAAGAGTTCTAATAGGAATAGAAGTCCACATGACCTAAAACCCAATAAGAGTCCAAGTAGAAATAAACCTCTAATATGATTGGTTGTGTAAAGTCTAATGTAAGTAAGACTCTTGATCAAAACAAACCAACCTAAAAAGGAACTCCCAAGGCAATATAGATTTGAGTATTTGAGGCAACCTATTACAAATATGGTAGCCATAAACCGTACAGTCTTTAGTTGATTCGCTAGGAAGAAGAAGAGGGATTTTAGTGTATAGTTAGAGAGTCTTAGTGATGATGCAGTAGATTTTTGAAGGTCCGATTCTTGGAGGAAAGAACCTTTTTTTATCTGTGAGTTGATTTTGGCTTAGGCAACTTTCTTGAGGGTTTGAGGGTGGATGAGAAGTGACATATAGTCTAAGTGTGTAGACCCAAAGTTGAATCAAAAAGACAAAGAAAATAGTCCAGTTGCTGGCTGATCGACCGACGAAGGAGGTCCGATCGACCGTGATGCCTAAAGGAAACTGAGAAGAAATCGACACTCTGGTCGGTCGACCAACATGAGGAGTCTGGTCGACCGAAAATGAGCATGAGTAGACCCTATAAATTGACACTCTGGTCGATCGACTGAAGTCATTGGTCCAATCCATCGATGTTGACTTTTTTAGTTTCCTAATTCATTCAGGATTCTGTTTTGGGCTGGGATCCTATATATACCTTTAAATTTTAGGGTTTGTAGAACACGTGAAAAAGAGGGTTTTGAGAGGATTCTTTCAAAGAGATCTCAGAAAGATAAAAAACCTATTTGTGGGCATTGTAATCTTCTTCAATTAATTAAAGAATTGTGTGGTGTGGCTCTCGAGGACGTGGACACGTTGCCAAACCTCATTAAATCTAGTGTGTTCTTTCTTGTTTACTTTCCTACAAGTTTTATCTTTTATTTGTGGTGATTTTCCTACTTTCCTACTCTCAAACACAAGGTCCAGAAGGGCACGGATTCGATTTGATTACTTCGAATCCCCAAAATTTGGTATCAGAGCTTCGTTCAGAAGGTTTGTGTGAGAGTCATAGCAGAGGAAAGAAAATCTAAGATCGAAAAGTTTGACGGCTCAGACTTCACCTACTGAAAGTCACAGATGAAGGACTATCTATACCAGAATGAGTTGTACCTTTCGTTGATGGGCAAAACTAAATAAAAGAAGAAAGAGGAATCAGACGAGGAGTGGAAGATACTGGATAGGAAGGCTCTAGGGCAAATATAGTTTTCGCTCGCCAAGATAGTCACACACAATATATTGAAGGAGAAGTTGATAGTAAGCGCTCGCGAAGATATACGAGTAACCGTCAGCCGCAAACAAGGTGCACCTCGTCAAAACACTCTTCAACCTCAAAATGGCAGAAGGACATTCCTTTACAATACACCTAAGCGAGTTCAACACAATTGTTAGCCAACTTATCTCCATGGACATCATATTTGATGACAAAGTAAAGGCCCTATTGATTCTATTACAGTTGCCGGATAGTTGGGCAAGTTGTGTGATCACAATTAGCAATTCAACGGGGAAGGAAAAGTTGAAACTGAGAGAGGTTATTAGCATGATTATATCCAAGAAGGTTAGAAGAAAATCATCCAAGAAGGTTCAAGATCAGCCCTCAATCTTGAGCAGAGAGGCAGAATCCAGAAGAAGGGTAATCAGAACAGGAAACAGTCGAAGTTAACCAATAAGAGGTCAAACTCGAAAGTTAGGCATATCAAAGGGAAGTGTTAGAACTATGGCCAGGAGGACCATATGTCTTTAGCATGTAAAGCATAAAAGAAGGATGCAAATGAGCAAGAGGCTCATCTCGTGCAAGATGCCTTGATCCTTTCTATGGATAGCGATTCTGATTCATGACCTACTGATTCGGGAGTCTCATTCCACACTACTGCTAATAGGAATCTTCTTCATAACTATGTAGTAGTGGACTTTGGGAAAGTTTACTTGGGGGATAATGAACCCTATAGTATTGTTGGAAGAGGTGATGTGCAAATACAGTTGAAGGGCTATAAGTGAAATCTGAAGAATGTCAGCCACGTAGCAAAGCTAAAGAGGAATATTATTTCGGTTGGCCAGCTTGGAGAGTAAGGCTATGTTTTAACATTTATCGGGGAATCGTGGAAAATCTTCAATAGCACGATGGTGGTTTCCCGATGCAACAAAACATGAACTTTCTACCTCACCTCACATGCGAGTGACACCCTCATAATTGCAGCTAGCAAGGAAAGTGCAGATCTATGACATAATAGGTTGGGACACATAAGCAAGAAGGGGATGCAAATATTACATTCATAAGGAAAGCTAACCGACATCGATTCAGTAGAAGTTGGTATTTGTGAGGACTATATCTACGGGAAGCAAAAGAGAGTTAGTTTTCAGAAGGGTGGAAGACCACCTAATGCTCGGAAGCTAGAGCTTGTTCATACAGACACATGAGGTCTAGCTAGTGTGTCTTCTCTTGGCGATTCAGCATTTATGCCACCTTTATCGACGATCACTCGAGAAAAGTGTGAGTATACTTCATGAAGCACAAGTCAGAGGTGTTTGTGGTCTTCAAGAAGTGAAAGGCCATGGTGAAGAACGAGACAGATCTAAAGGTGAAGTATCTGAGATCAGATAATAGTGAAGAATACGAGTTGGAGGAGTTTAAGAGGTTTTATGCTCTAAACGAGATTCGTTTGGAGAGGACTACTCCACGGACCCTACAACAAAATGGTGTTATCGAAAGGATGAACAGGACATTGACTGAGCGTACCAGGAGCATGCGATTACATGCAAGTCTGTCTAAGATATTTTGGATTGATGCGATGCATACGACAGCTTACTTGATTAATCATGGGCCATTAATTCCATTGGATTTTGGGATTCTAGAGGAGGTTTGGAGTAGCAAGAAGATCAATCTCTCACACTTACGAGTATTTAGTTGTGTGACATATATTCATATCAGTGACCATGTCAGAGAAAAGCTTGAAGCTAAGTCATAGAAGTGTACATTCATTGGATACGATATTGATGAGTTTGAGTATTATCTTTGGATGAGAAGAACAAGAAGATTATCGGGAGTAGGGATGTAATATTCAATGAGGAGGTGATGTACAAGAACATGGACAATGCCAAGGATAGTCAAAACAGTGGAAACAACACTAATGATACAGATGGATCTGAGTACATGGACTTGGAGGAACTTCCAGATGGGAGAGATAATGCTAGTTCTGACCGAAGAACGGAGGAAACTCCAGGTACAAAAGCTACTACCCAGGGCGTAGAGCTTAGGAGGTCATGTAGGATACTCAAACCGAATCTCAGATATCTCTCATCACTTGATTATTTACTTTTGACAGATAACAGAGAGCCGAAGTGCTATGAGGAGGCTATGTAAGTTAGTGAATCTCAACAGTGGGAGCATGTGAGCAAGAAGAGATGGATTCTCTCCACTCGAATGAGACATGGAAGTTAGCACAACTACCTACACAGAAGAAAGCCTTGCATAACAAATGGGTCTACCGGGTCAAACAGGAGAGTGATGAAAGCAAGAGGTATAAGGCCAGATTAGTCGTAAAGGGGTTCCAATAGCGAGAAGGAGTGGAATATATGGAGATATTTTTTCCTGTTATGAAGCTTACAATTATCAGAGTGGTGTTGAGCTTAGTAGCTACAAAAGATCTTTACCTTGAGCAGTTAGATGTCAAGACTGCATTTCTTTATGGTGACTTAGATGAAGAAATCTACATGAAACAACATGTTGGCTTCATTAAAGAAGGAAAGGAAGAGATGTGTGTAAGCTCAAGAAGAGCTTGTATGGTTTGAAACAAGCTCCAAGAAAGTGGTATAAGAAGTTCGATAACTTCATGCAGAGCAATGGCTATGAAAGATGCAATTTAGATCATTGTTGCTACTTTAAGAGGTTCGAGTCCAGCTATATCATGTTATTATTGTATGTTGATGACATGTTAGTTGCAGGACCATGTTTAGAGGAGATAAACAACTTGAAGAAGCATTTGGCGAAGGATTTTTCTATGAAGGATCTGGCTGTGGCGAAGCAAATTCTTGGGATGTGAATCAGTAGAGATGAAGCTGAATGGACATTGAAGTTGAGTCAAACTAAATACATTGAGAAGGTACTTCGGAGGTTCAACATGCAGAATGCTAAGGTAGTTAGCACGCCCCTTGAAAGTCAGATCAAGTTATCTGAGAAGAAATCACCCAAGACAGATGCAGAGAAGGATCATAAGAAATCACCCAAGACAGGTGCAGAGAAGGATCATATGAGCAGAGTGTCATATTCATCAGCCATTGGTTGTCTTATATTCGCGATGGTTTGCATAAGGTCAGATATTGCCCATGCAGTGGGAGTTATGAGCAGGTTTACAAGCAATCTAGGGAAGCAGCGTTGGAAGGTCGTGAAGTGAATATTGCATTACTTGAGAGGGACTATGGACAAGCCATTATGTTTTAGGAGGAAGAATTTGGTACTACGGGGATATGTGGATACTGATTTCTCCGATGATCATGATATGAGGTGAAGTACCATGGGGTATATTTATACATTGGAGTTGACAACAGTGAGTTCGGTCTTATATCTGTAGAAGATTGTAACATTGTTCACAACTAAGGCAGAGTATATCGTGGTGATTGAAGTTAGTAAGGAGATAATTTGGTTGACCGGATGCCTGGAAGAGTTGGACCTGAAGCGGGGGAACGAAGTTCTTTATTGTGATAGCCAGAGTACTATACACCTTGCTAAGAATCCAATATATCATGCCAGAACGAATCACATCAATGTACAATACTATTTCATATGCTCGTTGATTGAGGACGGGAAGTTACAGCTAGAGAAGATTTTGGGGAGTCAAAATCATACGGATATGTTGATGAAAGTAGTGATCATCGAGAAACTAGAGTTATGCGCAACTTTAGTTGACCTTCACATGTAGGATATGAAGTCGGAGATACATCAGGAGGATCGGTGGGATCACCAGATTGATGATGATTAACGAATGGATTTTTTTGTGTAGGAGAAGATGCTTGTGAAGAAGGCAAAAGTTCAGGTGAGCTTGTTGATAGTGCTTTAGTCTCTAAGTGGGAGATTGTTAGTCTAAGTGTGTAGACCCAAAGGTGAGTCAAAAAGACAAAAAAAAAATAGTCTAGTCGCTAACCTGTCGACCGACGGAGGAGGTCCGGTTGAGGGTGATGCCTACAAGAAACTGAGAAGAAATCGACACTCTGATCAGTCAATCGACATGAGTCCAGTCGACTGAAAATGTGCACGAGCAAACCCTGTAAATTGACATTCTAGTCGGTTGACCGAAGTCGTTAGTCCGGTCGACCAATGTCGGGTTTTTTAGTTTCCTAATTCGTTCAGGATTCTGTTTTGGGCTAGGATCCTATATATACCTAAAAGTTTTTAGAGTTTGTAGAACACGTGAAAAAGAGGGTTTTGAGAGGATTCTTTTAGAGAGATCTCAGAGAGATAAAAACCTATTTGTGGGCATTATAATCTTCTTTAATTAATCAAAGAATTGTGTGGTGTGGATCTTGAGAACGTAGGCACGTTGCCGAACCTCGTTAAATCTAATGTGTTCTTTCTTGTTTACTTTCCTACAAGTTTTATCTTTTATTTGCAGTGATTTTCCTACTTTCTTACCCTCAAACACAAGGTCCGAAAGGGCACGAATTCGATTTGATTGTTTCGAATCCCCAACGCATAGCCCATTCTCTTGTTACTGCTGATATATCTGTTCTGGCAAACAAGAGGCTCTTTTGAAGCCCTGTATTTTAATTAGCAAGTGGGACTTTGTAATGATATGGGTTTTGATTGCTCTGTACTCTTTATGTAATGTAATTATCTGATGTTCTCTACTCTTTTTCGTTTTCAAGATGATGATCATATGTCTATTATCTAGAAAACCGTTGTGACACCATAAGATGTTTCAAAAGTATTATGAAATACATAACTTTTGGCATGACCTTGTTTGCACTGTACTAACCTAATTTTTTGTGACACCTTAAGATGTTTCAAAAGTGTAATGATCTGAGTTGAGTGTTACTCTGTACTCTGTACTTGTAGAAGAAATGGCAGAAATAGACGAAGCAGGAAGAAACAGGAATCTTGCGGGTCGGTCGGTCGCGGGCACTAGTGCGGTCGACTGCGGGCTGTGTGTTTACAGGCGAAAAAATCAGGGCTCTGGTCAGTAGACCGCTGACGCATGTGCGGTCGACCGAAAATGTACACGAGCTCAGGTCTATAGTCAGTGCTCTAGTCAGTCGACCACAACTTCATGTGCGGTCGACCGCGACGCGATCAGAAGCCCAGTTCATTTCTTTCCTAATCTGTTTGGGTTTGTTATTTGGTATAATACAAGCTATTTTTCCTAGGGTTTTTTAAGGGTGTTTTAAATGAATTTGAGAGAGATTTTGAGAGAGAAAAAGAGAGTTTGCTCGGAGCGATTGTATAAGAGAGAGGTTGTTCTTTCTTGGGTAAAGATCGTAGCTTTAACTCTTTGGGGCGAGCTTATGGATTGTACAAGTCGTCAACTTTACTTTTGTTTTGTTATTATGCTATTGCTTGATTTGGTTTTGTTTGAGTTTTATGTAAACTTAAGCTAGGTCTTCTCTCGAGGTTACTCGCTTCTGCGATGTGTGGGTGATTCTTTCTGTCCTAACCATTAGTATCAGAGCAACATGTTAGAGAGAGGTATTATTAATCAAGCGGAGGATGTCATCTACTGGCAAGACAGTTAAAGTTAGAAAGTACGAGATTCAAAATTTTAATGGGAAGAATGATTTTTATTTTTGGAGGATACAGATGAAGAATTTGTTGATTTTGCAAAAATTACACAAAGCTTTGGTGGGAAAGGAGAAGAAGCACGAGGATATGTCTGATGAGGATTGGGAGGAGCTAGATATGGAAACACGGGCATCAATTATGCTATGCCTTGAGAGGAACGTGGCTTTCTTGGTGGATGGAGAGAAAACGGCTACGGACGTGTGGTCAAAGTTAGAGAGCATCTTCATGACGAAGAGTCTAATGAACAGGATCTACTTAAATCCCAGATTGTATACTTGTAAGATGGAGGAAGGCTCATCAATCCAGAAATACATCAACAAGTTTGATAGGATCATATTGGACTTGAAGGACATTGATGTGACAGTAGAAGACGAAGATCAAGTGCTTTTGCTATTTTTTCTTTACCAAAGTCCAATGAAAATCTAGTTCAAACACTAATGCTTGTGGATGATAATTTAAAGTTAGATGAGACTAGAACGACACTTCTGACGGATGATCTTCAGAAAATCTAGTGACATGGAGACTAGTGGTAACAAGGAGCAAGCTCATGGACTGTTTGCTAGAGGAAGGGGAAATGAGCAAGAAAAAAGAAAGGGAGGAAAGTCTAGATTGAAATCGAGACCTCTTGCGGGAAGACTGTGTTTCAAATGCGATGAGCTAGGGCATTTCAAGGTCGACTATCCTAATAAGAGAGTAGGTGGGAAGAAGAACAACAACAAGACTGAGTGGAGAGAGGGCAAGGAAGAGGTGAGCTACGTTTCAGAGGAAGGGAGCGAAAAGGAATGCTATGTTGCCATGGGTGGTGAGGATATCTCCGGGAAGTGGATTCTTGATTCAGGTTGCTCTTACCACATGTGCCCAAATAGGAAGTGTTTCACTACCTACAGAAGCATTAAAGGTGGAATCATATTAATGGGGAATAACCATGCTTATAAAATAATGGGGCTAGGTGATATAAAAATCAAGATGCATAATAGAGTGGTGAGAACCCTAACGGATGTGAGGTACGTTCCTGACTTGCGGAAAAATTTTATCTCAGTTGGTGCATTGGACTCCGGTGGCTACAAGATTATTACAGAGAATGGAGTGAAGAAGGTTGTTTAAGGCTCCCTAGTAGTGATGAAGGGTGTTCATCACGGTAACTTATATACTCTTCGGGTACGATGGTGACAGAAGATTTAACGGTTAGAATTGAAGGAAGTGGTGGAGATCCATGTGAGCACACATGCTTATGGCATAGGCAGCTTAGGCACACGTCAGAGAAGGGTCTAGATCTGCTTGGTAAGAAGGGTTTACTAAAGAATATGAAGAAATATTGTATGGGCTTTTATGAGGATTGTGTGTATGAAAAGGCGCAAGTGGTTCAGTTTCTGAGAAGCAAGCACAAGAGCAAAGGTATACTAGATTATATGCACACAGATGTTTGGGGTCTAGCTCAGACAACTTCCAAGGGTGTTTCCAGATACTTTGTCTTGTTTATAGATGATTATTCGAGGTATGCTTGGATTTATTTTCTTAAGCATAAGAATGATGTATTCGAGACATTCAAGAAGTGGAAGGTAATGGTTGAGAAAAGGACAGGGAAGAAATTAAAGACACTAAGATTTGACAACGATACAGAGTATACAGATGATGATTTCAAGGAGTTCTGTGACCAGGAGGGCATTGCTCGACACTGGACAGTCAGATCTACACCACAGTAGAATGGAGTCGTAGAGAGGCTGAACTGAACATTACGGGAAAAAGCAATGAGTATGCACTCATATGCTAGTTTGGGCAAAGAATGATGGGCAGAAGCGATGGCTACAACTTGTTACATTGTGAACTGTTCTTCACATTCTACAATGGATGGTGAGGTACCCTATCAGGTATTGTTAGGAGAGCATGCGGATTATGATAGGATTAGAATTTTCGGGTGTAATATTTTTAGGGTATGCAAAGGGTGTAAAAGGATATTGCCTTTGGTGTACAGAAAATTCAAAGTTCATAATCAGTAGAGATGTTACCTTTGATGAAAAATCCATGATTGCTAGGGTGCCCAAGGATTATGGCGTTAGGACTGTTAGGACTCCAAAGTCCCAGGTTATTGAGATAGAACCTAAATACCAACCAGGTTCTAGTCATGTTTAAGAGGAGGATCACGAAGATGATGAGCTTGAACAAGAGGAGGTTCAGTAAGAAAATACACAGGCACTACAAAAATATCAGCTCGAGGATAGCTTGGCTTCTACTAGACCAATGCGAACATACAAGCAGGTACTGAAGCTGGGGTCTGATCAACCCCTGAAGCACTATGGACAGGTTAATTTAGTAGAATACGTACTCTCGGTGGAGGAGGATGAGCCGATCACCTTCAAGGAGCTATTCAGGACATAGCTAGTGAGAGTTGGTTGGCTGCAATGGAGGAGGAGATGGAATCTTCGGAAGAACCAAACATGGGAGGTGATCCCATTACCCGTAGAAAAGAAAGCTATTAGATGTAAGTGGGTGTATAAAAGAAAGGAGGATCCTTCAGAGCTCGGTGGTACAAGGTACAAGGCTAGGCTAATGGAAAAGGGGTTTGAACAAAGAGAGGGTGTAGATTACAATGAGATATTTTCTCCAATGATAAAACACACTTCTATTCGGGTGCTATTGAGTATTAGTGCTCATGGTAATCTTGAGCTGGAACAACTCGATGTCAAAACGGTATTCTTGCTCGGAGACTTAGATGAAGAGGTTTATATGCATCAACTTGATGGCTACAAGGAAGAGGATAAGGAGCATCATATATGTCGCTTGAGGAAATCACTCTATAGATTGAAGCAATCTCCTCGACAGTGGTACAAGCGATTTGACTCTTTCATGCTAAAGCATGGGTTTTTCAAAAGTGACTATGATTGTTGTGTCTATATTCGGAAGCTTCCTGGAGGTGATTATATCTATTGTTTGTGTCAAAAGTTGATTTCATTGCCAACGTACTCATTACAACCATTTATCGATTACAAGTTCAAAAAAGAGAAAAGTTAATCTTTTTATAAAATCTCCTTATACAATAAAAATAAAAGATTACAACTCTTGTCAAACTACACATAACAACAGTTTATCTCCTGTTGTTTGCGTGGGAACTTCGCCTGTGCCAGGGACGTTGATATCTGTGGATCGTCGCGGATCAGATTTGGTTGATAGATTGATAATCAAAGCTCCTACTTCACGAAGGAAATATTCACAGAAGTGGTAATCCCGACCAAGCAAGATTACGACTCTTCTCGGGATTAAGACCAAGTTTAAATCCAGAGGAATTGGGGGAAATAGGTCTCAGATCTCTTGAACTCTCTCTTTTTTTTTATTGAGGAACCTCGTCAAGATCTGCTAACCCTCTAAAATTCATGCTCCACTCTCTAATTTGGTAGCACTTCGCCCTATTGATTTCTAGCCCTGTAGAAATGAGCCCCAAAGCTTGTATTTATAGGCTTCGGTTGGGGGGTTTGGATAAGAACGATAGATTCAGCCTTATCTTCAGTTAACAACCATATAACCACGTTTAGAGATGACATTTAGGCAGTTAGGAACCTTTGGAACAGAAGAAATCCTGTGAAAACTTGTCAAAAACCATCAAAACGTGTTTTTAGCTCAAAATTGGTCGAACCGGGTGCAAAACGAACCGAACCGGTTTGGTTCAGGTGCGAACCACCAAATGGTGGCTCAGCCGTCGAGCCACCAAAACCATGGCCGAGCCACTAGCCTGGTCGAGTCATTTTGACGTGACTCGGCCGCCAGGGGCTTTCTTGGTTTGTTCGGTCTGGACTTGTTTTGTTTTTCTACGTGCATTCCGTTATTTTGTTGACTTGTACGCTTCACCAATTCACTTCATGCATTTCCTAAATGCGCGGGTCACTTAATGGTGGCCGACGGGCTTGCAGGCCACTTGGTTCTCCGTTTCGATGGCTGGTGATCACATGGGCTATTTGGAGCTGGCTGACAAGTGTGCGGTTCACTTAGAGGTGGCCGGTGAGCGCACGAGCGAGTCGTTTTGCCATTTTGGTGGCCGATGAGCATGCAAGCCACTTGGAGCTAGCTGATGAGTGTACGGGTCACATGGAGGTGGCTGGTGAGCGCACGGGCCACTTGGTTTACTATTCTGATGGCTGATGAGCGTGTGGGCCACTTGGTGTTGGCCGTTCTGGTGGTTTGTCGCCACGTCATCAACGGTTCATTGATTTGCTTCGTGCGCTTGTCGGTATTAGACGATCCTCTTTGACTCGGATAATCCTCTTCGATTTGGATAATAACATTCATCGCCTTCTCTTTGTCTCGAGTTGTGTGCGGACACCTATAAGCATTTTTAGATGCCTGCAGATACCCCCTCCAAAATATTTCAGACTCATTTTTTTATAAAAAAAGTCTGGAATGCTTTAGATAATATAGACCATGTTTTCAACCTCTTCAGTATTTTGCGGAGGAGATTGCATAGAAGGACCTGTGGATTGTTTTAATTCTTGACTTCTTCAGCCTTTAGTCTATTCAGTATTTTGTCGAACAGATAAAGTTTTTCCGACGTTATGTTTATCGTCTGACCGTTGTCGAAATCTTAAACTAAAGTTAATGAGTAAATTTCCGAACTTAGCTCTTGTTATTGTGTTGACTTTGAACTGATTATCTTCATCAGGAATTCATATATGAATATGATTGAACTCCCTGAAATTATCCTCTAGCCTTATTTTGGCAAGATTGCTGATGCGTTGACTAGCATCGACCTTTACTGTAGTGCGTTGACCGACGTTAGCACAGTTTATACTCATACGTTTGTTGGAGTCTACACAGTTTAAGCTCTTAAGGCCTTAGAACGTGACGGTCCCAAATATTAAGGCTGTAGGACCAACTCTTAAAGCCGATTCATCTGCATGTATGGCTTTTATTTTAAAGTTATTAGATGCTCAAGTCACGAGACTAACTAATAGGGCTGGTGCGTTAATAACTCTCATATTTATAGGATTTTTGGTAAACCCTTAGTTATCAACAGGTTTGATGAGCCTTTACAGACTACCGTTTGAGTCGAACTAGCGTGCGAATTGTTTAAGTCTGTTCCGCACGTAACGTTATGCTAAAAGAGTTAACTCTTTTAGTGCTATAATATTAAATACATAGACTTCATCTTTCTCATAGGAATAGACTACCCGACCGAATGTATCAGATACAGACTCGGGATTTTTTGGCAAATCCTCAGCCATCAACGGATTTGACATACCTTTACCGATTACCGTTTTAATCGGGCTTGCATACGGATTATTTAAGTTCGTTCCGCATGTGACGTTGTGCTAAAAGAGTTAACTCTTTTAGTGGTACAATATTAAATACGTAGACTTCGTCTTTCTTACGGGAATAGACTACCCGGCAACGCATGTTAGACGCTGACTTATCCCTTCTTAGGATTTGGGATAAAAGTCCCCAGACTTAGATTCTGATGTCTTTTTCACTCGGGGAAAGACTAAACCGGCAACGTGTGTTAGGCGTAGGCTTATCTCTATTTAGGAGTCGAGATAAAGTTCCCTGCGTGTGTAAGGCGCGAATTTTGGCGTTATTAATAACGGCCTACCATAATGTCGAATATGTGAGCTTTTGTCCTTTTTACGGTCAATAACTAACCGGTAACACGTGTTAGGCGCTGACTTATCCCTACTTAGACTTCGGGATAAAATTTCCCAGACTTAGATTCTGGTGTTTTTTTCAATCAGTGAAAGACTAAACCGACAACGCGTGTTAGGCACTGACTTATCCCTGCTTAGAATTCGGGATAAAATTCTCCGCGTGTGTAAGGCACGAATTATGGTGTTAATAATTACCTGCCAAAATATCGAATATATGGGCTTTTGTCCTTTTTTACGGTCAAGGACTAATCGGCAATGTGTGTTAGGCATTGACTTATCCCTACTTGGAATTCGGGATAAAATTCTCCATATTTGGATTCTGGTGTCTTCTTCACTCGATGAAAGACTAAACCGGCAATGCGTGTTAGGTGCTGACTTATCCCTACTTAGACTTCGAGATAAAATTCCCTATGCTTATGAAGCACAAATTTTAGGAGTTATAATATTAAAATATTGTGTCTTCTCTTGGGGTAAAGACGAACCCGATGCGGAAGAGGAAGAATTTTATATTCTATCTCTCAAAGCTGAAGAGGAAGAATTTTATATTCTATCTCTAGTTGCAAAGAAAACTCAAAGTTGGATCTTTACTTCAAGAATTCGGGAAGGTGAAACTAAGAGTGGGATCTCCACTCCGAGAATAAAAAATATCCAGATAATCCTAACTGTTGGAAGGTTTGATTATCGAACTAAAGGTGTGTTTCTCATTTATCGAGAGTGAATTGTGGTTTTGGCCTTAACTATAGGAAGGTTTGACCAAGTGGGATTTTGAGACGACCCTAACTGTAGAAAGGTTTGATCACTCGATTTGAAAGTGTACCTCTCGTTCATAGAAGGAATTGCGAGAAGATTTTGGTTGTGACCCTAACTGTATGAAGGTTTGACCAATTAGGGATTTGAGACGATCCTAACCGTTTAATGGTTTGATCATTCAATTTGTGGACCTCTCATTCATGGAAAGAATCGAGAGGGGATTTTGATTATGGTCCTAACTGTAAGAACGTTTGACCAGGTAGATAGTGGGAGTGGGAGTACAAATCACAGTTGGAGTGTTGATTCATACAAATCATTCAAAGGGGGTTCCTAGTGTTAAGTAACAAATACTTAACACATAGGGGTTTGACAATTATCAATAATCAGAAGATTAAAATTCCGAATACTATGTCTAGACTCTAACAATGGGAGTGTTGAGTGCACAGATATAGCGGGAGTTTGAGTGAGGGTTTCTTATTCATCACCTTCTTATAGTGACTGGGTTATCCCTAAGAATATACTATATAGAATTCTTTCGGGAACTTCCCATTACATGAATCACCCACCTCTAGCTTTCTTCACAAAACTGGATCTAACACTGTACTCAGTTGCATGACCGGGTTATCCTTAAGAATATAATGTATAAAAGTTCTCCAGAAACTTCCCGTCAAAGATAGAAAACAGTTTAGACTCATATACTTGTTGGAGTATCAGGGAGCAGTTTAACCTCATATACCGGTTGGAGGATTGAGAAGCAGTTTATACTCGTATACTCTTCGTAGTGACATTCAGCTTAATTCAGTGTTATGACGCCAACTTCAACCAAGGTTTGGATGCTATTTTTGAGAGCAAAGCAAGCCTTAGTAGGATCAAGGATCCTCCTGTGGTACGTACAGTACTTTGGATCCATAGTATTATCAGCTTCCTCCTGATTTTCGATAGGTGGTAGCTTGATCTTGTTGTTCTCAAGGAGGGATTCGAAAATGGCCGTAACATCTTTGTCCTTAAAGGAGTACTCTTTTTGGAGTCTCGGATCCGAAATCTTTTGCTATCTTCAGGGTTATTGTTGTGACGTCTGATTAACATTAACATCTGCTGCAGGTGCCTTCCCTTTACCACAGGAGGCGAGGTTTGAGTTTGAAGGATTAGCCATTGGTTGGCTTCTCTCGGGTTTCTTCCTTCTAAGGAAGCGTTCGGCCTGCTCCCCGTGCACCTTCAACTCTTTCTAGGTGTTAGACGGCTCTACTCCCATAACTTCCAAAATAACGATGGATAGGTTGTTATGACAGGTTTGGAGGATGAAGTCCTCTGTGACTGGATCTCGATAATTCATCGTCTTATTTTGAAAGCGCTTGATGAAGTCGTCGACCATCTCTTCGTCTTCCTGTTTCTTCTCAAAGAGTGTCCTGATGGATACCTTGGCATCGTCATCAAAGAAATTGCCAAGGAATGAGCTTTCTATGTCGTCCTAGCCATTAATGCTTCCAGGCTTGATACGACGGTATCAATCGAAGGCAGGCTCGCGAAGGGTGCTAATGAATGAACCAGACCATCAAAGCTTCATTGCCGAAGATCATGCCCAAGTGGGACTTAAAATAGATCAAATGTTGAGTGGGTGAGCCCTTTTCATCGAATGGCGTGAAATTGATCAGGTTGAACTTCGCCGGGTATGCTATTGAATTCCACTCTCTTGGATAGGAACACGGAATACCGATCTTCTTAACCTCTCGAGCAGACATCAGAGCGTCGATTTTGCTCTTGAGGTCTTTTATCTTCTTGTCCTCGTCTGTAACATGCTTTAGACGATTTCTAAGAGGAACAACGCGGCCACCCTCGATATTGTCATCTTCGGTGGGACCACCCCTAGTGTCGTTGTCTTTAGTAGGGCCACCCCTAGCATTTTGGTCAGCCGGAGGGTTGTCTTCATCGAGGTGTTCGTCCACATCTGAATCGCTACCTGCTTGTTTAGCAATGTTGTGAAGACTGGATTCACCAAGTTGATTGGACAGAGCCCGAATCTGTTAGTCATGCTCTTCCTTTATCCGCATCATGATCATTTCCAATTCAAACTTGAAGTTCTTTTTTTGCTTAGCCAAAGCATCCTCGATAATTTTGGCCATTTGCTCGGTGTTGATCATAAACACCTCACGGGATTATCCTGGGCTGGATACCGTATTGTTAGAAACGACTGCAGGGTTAGCATCTGATGCTTCATCATCCAAGGATAATCCTCTATTCATCCTTTGATAGTCCCTATGCCTAGTAGTCCCTGCGTGTAGCCGAATAAGATGATGCGATACGAGGGGGTTAGAACTAGAAGGTCGAGTCGACTTTCTCTTATCAGCCATGTTAATTGTGAGTTCTGGAAGTTCGTCATCTTGAACGGCTGATCGTTTCTTGCAAAAATATCTTAGCTTGGTTTTCAACGCTTTAGAGGAAAGCCTTTGGAATACAGAGACCCTCCGTAGAGCGGTCTTGGGGCAGCTACACGTTGATAATATCGTCCTGATAAGTTTGGCACACGGACAATGAAAGTCCATCTCCCGGATATCTCTCTTTCGAGATCTGTTCGTACCCTCAGCCCTATAGTACAACCCATCGGCATAATTACCGGAGTAACTTATAGTGTGTTAGCATGACTTTCCAGGTATAACGTCATCGCCATCAGACGAAAATATTTCCTTCAGAGGGTTCGACGTCTTGTTAGCACTCTCAAGAGTCTCATGTTTTGAGCTACGCATTCGTGAGCATGGGACCTCAATGGGCTCTTGGACTTTGACACGTAGTCTGAGGTGGTTGGTTATGGGAGTTTCCTCTTTACGAAAAGGCTCAGACTTGTTGTGAGGGCGAGTGCAACCCCCAGCTCAAGTAGTTGCTCGGGGTTCAGTCACCGGACCTAAATGTTTTTTGATCGAAACTTTGCCTCGATCCTCATGCAAAGGACCTAGGCGATCTGCCATCCTTATCTTGAATCGGAACAAGTCCACGCAGTCGTGGGGCTCTACCGAAGGTGCGTGATTTGTCGGGATAGGAATAGGGGTTGTCGGAGGCTTAGATGAGACTGCAGGAGGTGAACCGGGTGTAAAATGAACCGAACCGGTTCAGTTCAGGTGCAAACCATCATTTGGTGGTTCGGCCTGGCACGAGCGACCATTTGGTGGCATGGTTTAGGTCGATCCACCATTTGGTGGCTCGGTTTGGGCCGAGCCAGCCAGAGGTGGTTCGTGAGTTTCGAGCGTTGTTCGACTTTTTTTCGACGTTGTTTCAGACTTTGGCTTCTAGACTTGGCAAAGTTTTGGTGGCTTCTTGACAATCTCTTCTTGCTTCAGCTTCTGTGCTTCTTGTCTGAGAATCCGCGCATGCGCGAGTAACGCATGGCGTTTTTGGATCCGTTCTTTGAGGGTTGAACGTGTCCTTTTGACGCGGACCCATTCATTCATCGCTAGCTTGGAGGAGGAGTCACCTGCTCGCTGTTGCGGTGCTTGGTGCATTCTAGACTTTAGATCCGCGTCATAGCGGATTCCGTCAACTGGCTCCAAAGCTTTGGCCAGCTGGCACGCGAGGCGTTGGCGCTACCTTTGGCGAGCTCTCTTTGATAAATTGCGCACGCCTCCAGCAGCTATCTCCTTGATTGAGGAGGAGTCTAGGTCTGCAGATCCGGTTTCGTTAGAGGTCGGAGTGGTGTTGCACGGCAAGATGGCAACAGCAAAAGGGGTCTTGATCTTCCTGTGCTTCTAGGGGGTGGAGGATCTGGAGGAGGAGGATGACAGATACTCCTTGAATTTTAGCTGGTCGAACTCGTACTCGACCTCTTCGTCAACCAGGATCCGGATCCATGGTTGTGACACGACAGTTTAGGCAGTAAAGCTATTGGCTCCCACTGTGGCCGCCAGCGTGTTTGTGTCAAAAGTTGAATTCATTACCAACGAACTCATTACAGCCGTTTATCGATTACAAGTTTGAAAAAGAGAAAAGTCAACCTTTTTATAAGATCTCATTATACAATGAAAATAAAATATTACAACTCTTGTCAAACTACACACAACGGCAGTTTATCTCCTGTTGTTTGTGTGAGAACTTTACCTGTGCCGGGGATGTTGATATCCGTGGACCATCGCAGATCATATCCGGTTGACAGATTGACAATCAAAGCTCCTACTTCACGAAGGAAGTATTCGCAAAAGTGGTCATCCTGACCAAGCGAGATTACGACTCTTCTCGGGATTAAGACCAAGCTTAAATCCGGAGGAATGGGAGGAAATAGGTCTCAGATCTCTCGAACTCTCTCTTTTTTTATTGAGGAACCTCGCCAAGATCTGCTAACCCTCGAAAATTCGTGCTCCACTTTCCAATTTGGCAACACTTCGCCCTCTTGATTTCCAGCCCTGTAGAAATGAGCCCCCAAGCTTGTATTTATAGGTTTCGATTGGGGGGTTTTGGATAAGAACGAAAGATTCAGTCTTATCTTTAGTTAACAACCATATAACCATGTTTAGAGATGACATTTAGGTAGTTAGGAACCTCTAAAACAGAAGAAATCCCATGAAAACTTGTCAAAAACCGTCAAAACGTGTTTTTAGCTCAAAACTGGTCAAACCGGGTGTAAAACGAACCGAACCGGTTTGGTTCAGGAACGAACCACTGGCTTGGCCGAGTCGTTTTGACGTGACTCGGCCACCAAGGGCTTTCTTGGTTTGTTCGGTCCGGACTTGTTTCGTCCTTCTACGTGCATTCCGTCGTTTTGTTGACTTGTACACTTCACTGATTTGCTTCATGTGTTTCGTGAACATGTAGGTCACTTGATGGTGGCCGACGGGTTTGCAGGCCACTTGGTTCGTCGTTTCGATGACCGGTGAGCACGTGGACTAGTTGGAGCTTGCTGACGAGTGGGCGGGCCAATTGGAGGTGGCCGGTGAGCGTGTCGTTTTGGTGGCCAACGAGCATGCGGGCCACTTGGAGCTGGCTGATGAGTACGCGGACCACATGAAGGTGGTTGGTGAGTGCACGAGCCACTTGATTTGCCATTTTGGTGGCTGATGAGGGTGAGGGCCACTTGGCGTTGGTTGTTTCGGTGGTTCGTCGCCACGTCATCAACGGTTCGCTGATTCGCTTCATGCGCTTGTCAGCATCAGACGATCCTCTTTGATTCGGATAATCCTCTTCGATTTGGATAATGACGTTCATCACCTTCTCTTTGTCTCGAGTTGTGTGCGGACACCTATAGGCATTTTTAGACGCCTACATCTATCTTCTTTTGTATATGGATGACATGCTCATTGCTTCGAAGAGCAAGGTGAAGATAGATAGGTTGGAAGCTCAACTTGGTAAAGAGTTTGAGATGAAGGACATTATCGTTGTAAGAAAAATATTATGTATGGAGATTAGAAGAGAGCGGGTGATTCAATGATTTTTCTTGAGTCCGAAGGGCTACATAGAACGGGTGATCGTGAGGTTCAGGATGCAAAATGCTAAGTCGGTGGTGACTCTATTAGATTCACACTTCAGGCTTTCAGGAAAACAATCTCCCACTATAGCAGATTAAAAGGCACACATAGAACGTATCCTCTATGCTAGTACAGTTGGCAGTTTAATGTATGCAATGGTGTGTACACATCCAGATATTTCACAGGCAGTCAATTTTGTCAGTAGATTCATGGCGAATCCGGGAAAGGCGCATTGGGAAGCAATAAAGTGGGTCCTAAGGTACTTGAAGGGTGTTGTTGATACGGGTCTATGTTTTGATGGAGATACATGTCAGATTGATTGATTTGTGGACTCTAATTATGCGCTTCACCTGTGCCGGGGACACGTTAGTCCGTGGACCATCGCGAATCAGATCTGGTTGACAGATTGATAATCAAAGCTCTTACTTCATGAAGGAAGTAATCGCAGCAGCGGTAACCTGGACCAAGCGAGATTACGGCTCTTCTCGAGATTAAGACCAAGCATAAATCCGGAGGAATAGGGGGACGGGTCTCAGATCTCTCGAACTCTCTCTTTTTTTATTGAGGAACCTCGCCAAGATCTGCTAACCCTCGAAAATTCGTGCTCCACTTTCCAATTTGGCAACACTTCGCCCTCTTGATTTCCAGCCCTGTAGAAATGAGCCCCCAAGCTTGTATTTATAGGTTTCGATTGGGGGGTTTTGGATAAGAACGAAAGATTCAGTCTTATCTTTAGTTAACAACCATATAACCATGTTTAGAGATGACATTTAGGTAGTTAGGAACCTCTAAAACAGAAGAAATCCCATGAAAACTTGTCAAAAACCGTCAAAACGTGTTTTTAGCTCAAAACTGGTCAAACCGGGTGTAAAACGAACCGAACCGGTTTGGTTCAAACGAACCACACTGGCTTGGCCGAGTCGTTTTGACGTGACTCGGCCACCAAGGGCTTTCTTGGTTTGTTCGGTCCGGACTTGTTTCGTCCTTCTACGTGCATTCCGTCGTTTTGTTGACTTGTACACTTCACTGATTTGCTTCATGTGTTTCGTGAACATGTAGGTCACTTGATGGTGGCCGACGGGTTTGCAGGCCACTTGGTTCGTCGTTTCGATGACCGGTGAGCACGTGGACTAGTTGGAGCTTGCTGACGAGTGGGCGGGCCAATTGGAGGTGGCCGGTGAGCGTGTCGTTTTGGTGGCCAACGAGCATGCGGGCCACTTGGAGCTGGCTGATGAGTACGCGGACCACATGAAGGTGGTTGGTGAGTGCACGAGCCACTTGATTTGCCATTTTGGTGGCTGATGAGGGTGAGGGCCACTTGGCGTTGGTTGTTTCGGTGGTTCGTCGCCACGTCATCAACGGTTCGCTGATTCGCTTCATGCGCTTGTCAGCATCAGACGATCCTCTTTGATTCGGATAATCCTCTTCGATTTGGATAATGACGTTCATCACCTTCTCTTTGTCTCGAGTTGTGTGCGGACACCTATAGGCATTTTTAGACGCCTACATCTATCTTCTTTTGTATATGGATGACATGCTCATTGCTTCGAAGAGCAAGGTGAAGATAGATAGGTTGGAAGCTCAACTTGGTAAAGAGTTTGAGATGAAGGACATTATCGTTGTAAGAAAAATATTATGTATGGAGATTAGAAGAGAGCGGGTGATTCAATGATTTTTCTTGAGTCCGAAGGGCTACATAGAACGGGTGATCGTGAGGTTCAGGATGCAAAATGCTAAGTCGGTGGTGACTCTATTAGATTCACACTTCAGGCTTTCAGGAAAACAATCTCCCACTATAGCAGATTAAAAGGCACACATAGAACGTATCCTCTATGCTAGTACAGTTGGCAGTTTAATGTATGCAATGGTGTGTACACATCCAGATATTTCACAGGCAGTCAATTTTGTCAGTAGATTCATGGCGAATCCGGGAAAGGCGCATTGGGAAGCAATAAAGTGGGTCCTAAGGTACTTGAAGGGTGTTGTTGATACGGGTCTATGTTTTGATGGAGATACATGTCAGATTGATTGATTTGTGGACTCTAATTATGCGGGCGATCTACTACTGGTTATGTATTTAGGATGCATGGGGCTCCAGTTAGTTGGCGATCAATGTTACAGACTACAGTGACACTTTCTACTACAGAGGCTGAGTATGTGGCTATGGCAGAGGGAGTGAATGAGACATTATGGTTGTGGGGTCTTCTAGATGATTTGGGGATTGATGAGGATACTGTGAACTTGTTGTGTGACAGTCAAAGTACGATACATTTGGCGAAGAATCAAGTTCATTATGCTCGTACCAAGCATATCGACATCAGGTATCATTTTGTGCAGGATGTCATAGAAGAAGGCGATATTGCTCTCATGAAGGTGCACACGAATGAGAATCCTGCAGACATGTTAACCAAGGTAGTCATAGGTAGCAAGTTTCAGCATTGCTTGGACTTGTTTCATATCAGCCCGTGTTGATTTGCCCAAGAGGACATGGCCCTGCGAGACGGTGATGAGGTGCGGTGGAGACTATATGGAGAACAATTTTCTGAACTACGGTTAGCTTGATCTTGGTGGAGGGCACGTAGGCAGCCGCAGTATAGTGGCGCAGTTGGTTTGGCCTTGTTTGGCAATTTAGATCTCTCTTGCGACGTTACGGTGTTCTTCTAGTATGGTTCTAGTGTTCGTCCAATATTTGAGGTTTGTCAAATGATGTACGAGATGGAGAATTGTACAAGAAGTGGCGGAAATAGCAGAAGCAGGAAGAAACATGAATCTGGCGAGTCGGTCGACCGCGGACACTAGTGTGGTCGACCGTGGGCTGTGTGTTTACAGGCGGAAAAATCAGGGCTCTGGTCAGTCGATCGCGGACGCATGTGCGTTCGACCGAAAACGTGCACGAGCTCAGGTCTACAGTCAGTGCTCTAGCCGGTCGACTGCGGCTTCATGTGCGGTCGACCGCGACGCGATCAAAAGCCCAGTTCGTTTCTTTCCTAATCTGTTTGGGTTTGTTATTTGGTATAAATACAAGCTATTTTTCCTATGGTTTTTAAGGGTGTTTTAAATGAATTTGAGAGAGATCTTGAGAGAGAAAAAGAGAGTTTGCTTGGAGCAATTGTACAAGAGAGGGGTTGTTCTTTCTTGGGTAAAGATCGTAGCTTTAACTCTTTGAGATGAGCTTGTGGATTGTACAAGTCGTCAGGTGTTTCTCCTTCATAGTGGAATCCCTCTGCACACCTTCGTGGACGTAGGCAATTTGCCGAACCATGTAAATTTTGCGTCTCGTCTACTTTAATTACTTTTGTTTTGTTATTACGCTATTGCTTGATTTGGTTTAGTTTGAGTTTTGTGTAAACTTAAGCTAGGTCTTCTCTCAAGGTTACTCGCTTCTGCGACGTGTGGGCGGTTCTTTCTGTCCCAACAGTACTGTAACGCAATTGTTTGATACTCCACTGTGATCTATTTCCAAGTGTTCAGTAAGTAAAACAGGAAAATTTTATTCTGGTTATTTTCATTCAATTAATACCAGCAGTAGCAATACTACAACAATAACTACATTAAAAAAATTATACAAACTAATTAGAACATTTTCTGAATCTCGTTAACCGTCGATGAGTCCAAACCACCTCAGAGTGCAGATAGAACTTCCATCATGCCTTCCCTCGGCCTACACATAGCCTCAAGCGCCACAGCTCTTGGCATCGTCAACCCTGAACCCTCACTCATATCCACCTTCTCCATTCCAACCCTCTCCCACTCGAAGCACTGAATCAAACTCCCCAACACCAGCCCCACCACCCTCCTCGCCAGCCCCTCCCCCGGGCACCTCCTCCTCCCAATCCCGAACGGAAATAACTTCCCCTCGTCAACTTTGGCATCCTCAAACCTCTCAGGCATAAACTTATCTGGCTCGTCCCATACAGTCGGGTCTCTCTGGATAGCGTAAGCGTTCACTAGTAGCATTGTACCTGGGTCGACGTCGTAGCCACCAATAGTGCAGTGGGTTCTTGATTCGTGGGGGACTAGGAGGGGGCCGACAGGGTACAGGCGGAGGGTTTCTGTGACGATTTGGTTGAGGTAGGGGAGGTTTGGGAGGTCGGACTCTTGTAGCATGTTTTTGTTGTTCGTGTGTTGGTCGATCTCGGCTTGGGCTTTGTGGAGCTCGTCTGGGTTGTTGAGGAGGATTGACATTGCCCATTCGATTGTGTTTGATGAAGTGTCTGTGCCTGCGGATAGCATGGACTGTAGAAAGGAAATTTGGTTTAGTAATGTGAATTATTGCTATTAATTTACTGAGAGTTATAAGTATAAATATATAAATTATAGGAAAAACATGAAAATTTGCTGTTATAAATGGGATGTTAGCACTCTACAGTTGGAAATGCAACTAACGTAGCGTGTAGGAATTGCCACATTTGTTTGTTCGGGAAGGATAACTTCAAAAATCTTTGTTAGGATATCTCTTATTGTGGAAACATATATTTCCAAATCTAGTATTTAGTTTGGTGTAAAAGTCCTAATTTAATTAGATTGATCGGGATCCTATCCAATTATGTGGTAATTAGAGAATGTCCAATTACCATAGTCACTACCCTTAATTTTAATTTCAAAAGCTGAGATGAAGTCGCATAATACTCTAAAGATTATCTTGAAAGTCATTATTATCTTCAAAACTGCTAGTGTGAAAATCTATCTTGTGATTGTGAAAATCTTACGTTGCTTCGTGTAAGTCGTCCAAATTGGAATAGAAAGCAAGGATAGAAAGAATTGAACATTCTCCAATTACCACATAATTGAACAGGCTCTGAATATATTTTGGTCTGAGGAGTGCTAGACACAGCCCCGTGAGTGGGGCTCACTCGTGCCGTAGGGACGCATGTGCCCACCACAACGAGAGTGAACCCACTTGTGGCTGTGGCTAGGACAGGTACCACTGTAGGAACACCGTGTCCCCACCACAGCAAGAGTGAACCCACTCGTGGTTGTGGCTATATGGCCGTTTTTTGTCGTTGTAGGTAAAGATATTGAGGACAGTATTTGGACAGATTTAAATTCCAGCCAACTAAAGTGAAAAATAGATGAATTGAAGGCGAGTGGAAGTAAAAAAAAATTAACAATAAATTAATCACTCACGATGATAAGGGCCTTGATATTCTTATCATTATAGTACTCAGGGTCCTCCTCCTGCAAAGAAAGCAAAACCCCGATCATACTCTTCTCTTCACTCTCCCCCTCTCTTCTCACCTTATCAATCAACCCCTGCAAGATCCCATCCATATACCGCGCCAACCTCCTCCCTCTCCTCACTCCCATCCACCGATGAGGTAGAGGGGCTGCATGCCCGGCAGAAATCTCCAACGTTCGACGCCCGCGCGTCGCGAACATCTCTCCACCGTCTCCCGGAACTTCTCCACCTCCACCACCCCCTCTCAACCTCCCGCAATCATCCTCATCATATTATTCATCGCCAAACTCAAACAGCCTCTCCCTCATCCCACCCTAACAAACCTCCACCCGCCTTCACCGACTCCTCGGAAACTCCTTCACCATTTCACGGACCACGGCGGTCCTGACGTCGTGGAAGGAGTTGAGGCGGTGGGAGGAGAGGACCTCGACCGTGGCGATGCGGCGCAGGTTGCGCCAGTGGGGGCCGTAGTTGGCGGCACCGATGGCGGAGTAGCCGTAGGAGCGGTGCTCGGCGGAGGGAGGCTGGGGCCGGTTGGCGAACGCGAGGTCTGCGTCGCCGGTGAAGCATTGGTGGGCGAGGGAGGCGGAGGAGATGACGAGGACGGGGCGGGACCCGAAGCGGAGGAGGAGGGCGGGGCGCGTGGCGGGACGAAATGCGGGAGAGGGAGCGGTGGAGGGGTTTGGAGATGAGGAGGAGGAGGCCGAGGATGGGGAGGGAGGGAGGACTCGGTGGGTATTTCTTTTTGCTGCTGCTGTTGTTTTTGGTTTTGAAGAAGGAGAGGAGTTTTGTGAGGAGGAGGAGAGAGAGGAGGGAGATTGTGATGTAGGTGGTGGAGTTTGAATAGTCCATTGTGGATGAGAGCGAGACTGGGATTTTTTTTCTGTACATGTAATGTAAGTCTGGCCTTGTATATATATATATATATATCAAGAACCACGAGGAAGCCTTGTCAGACTTGGTATTGATCCTACCTCCTACGCATGCGCTTTTGTCATCATCGAGATTTGGATTGGTACCAAGAAAAAGAAAATCATTAAGAAAATGGTTAATTGTTTCTAGATAAAGTCTGGATCATCGTATCTAAGTTAATTTTAAGGGGCCGTTTGGTTGTATGTTCTTAGCGTGTAAAATAATGGAAAGGGTAAAAAAATGGATCTCAATGTCAACTTTCATCACTTTCAATTGTTTGTTTGTAGTTGTAAAAATAGTGTAAAGTAATTTCATATGCTGATGTGGCTTGTAAAGTGATTTCATAAAAAAAAACATGATTTTAGGAGAAAGCTGACATTGAAGTCAGGAAAAAATAATAAAAAAATAATTCCAACCAATATGATCACTTGAGTAGGGACCACTTTTTATACTTTCCAAACAAACAATTAAAGTTACATTTACAAACCAAACAAGCAATTTATGATTCCAATGGAATAAAAAACAAACAAAGAAAAGTATAAAAGTAAAATTGATGAGGTGGACAACAACTTTCCAAGTTGTGTCATAAATACACAACTTTACCAACAACCACCAAACAACCCCTAACTTAAAGGATGTAATTAAAGTGTAAAAAAGTGGGTCCCAATATCAGCTTTCATCACTTTCAATTGTTTGTTTGTAGTTGTGAAAATAGTGTAAAGTGATTTCATATGCTGATGTGGCTTGTAAAGTGATTTCATGAAAAAAAGACATGATTTTAGGAGAAAGCTAACATTGAAGTTAGGAAAAAATAATAAAAAATAATTCCAACCAATATGATCATTTGAGTAGGGACCACTTTTTACACTTTTCAAACAAACAATTAAAGTTTCATTTTGCAAACCAAACAAGTGTTTTATGATTACAATGGAATAAAAAACAAACAAAGAAAAGTATAAAAGTGAAATTGATGAGGTGGATAACAACTTTCCAAGTTGTGTTATAAATACACAACTTTACCAACAACAACCAAACAGCCCCTTAATTTCATCGAACTCGACAATGATGGAAAGCTGTTCACAGCCGTCTATTATCCTCAACTCCTTGTAGCCTCATAAATTGTGTACTGCCGACTATTAATTAGCACCCAAAGACTGTTTTAAAAGATTAGGCAGCTGCACAAAACTCCTAAAGTAAGTGGAGAATAATAAAAAAAAACAATAATAAGCGTGCTATGCCAAGGAAACGTGGGGAAGGGGGGAGTGAACCAAATAATTAATAAATATTTTTTAGTATTCTATTCGGTAGTTCATTTACCACTAAACGGATATTTTTTAGTATTCGAGTTTACTAATGAATAGAATTTAACCAGATATATATTCGATTCCTTTGTCTTTTAACTATTCGTTTAAAATTTGATCACAACTTATTATTTGTATTATTGCACATATGATGTCATATTTTTAATCCTATATATTATAAAGAAATAATTTTTATTTATCAATTTTAATACTATTTAAAAATCAAATTCTTTGGCGGAATAAATATACATTGATATTCGATAAGTATTCGTGAATATTCATGAATATTTATCAAATACCAAGTATTCGAGTTTTCAAAAACCTAGACATATGACTATTAGAGTCCACATTAGAATTCGATAATTTGAAACAAATACAAATATGAACACCATAGTATTGGATTCGATTCGATCATTTACCATTTATAGGAGGAGTCGTGAAAATTAAAAGATTTAGGCACATGGTTTGACGTGAGAGGAGAGGCGGGCATGTGATTGCTGATCAATTTGAATGTTCCCACTATCAATCCCCACAGGGCACTTATAACCAGCTATTGAGTCCGAAAAGATTTATGACCTCGACTCGTGGCAGGATAACCAATAAGACTTACTCTATCGACGATCAGGGGTACGTCAAGGGCTGATCGGGGCTTCTCATTTGCTGGCTGGAGGACGTACGCCATGACATTGGCAAGGAGGGGGCAACCGTCTAACAATTTTGTCAAACTAAAGTATGACAAACGGTCAACCGTCAACCTTAGGTTTATGGGAACTTCGTTTTTAAAATGGAACTTCGTTCGATATGGCTGTGAACCACGTATAAATGCGTATATATAAATGTCTTGTTTAGAGATTATCTTTTCCGGATTTTTTTTTTAAGAAGGATTGTCACACATCTGATATTAATTTTTAGACAATAGCTAGAGGACGACCGCACCGATATGGTGAGAGGCCCGCACATATAACCCAGCAACTAAACGCATAAATCACAAAATTGATAAAGAAGAATGAAATGACATTATTATATTTTCCTCTCTCCCTAATCTCTGCATAAGTGTAAATATATATAGAGTAGATGGTAAAACCCTGTGGGCGCACAAAATTTTATGTTTTAACAAGCCGCAAGCTTAATTAATTAAAGGGTTTAATGCCTTTTAATAAACTTTGAAAGTGAAATCAACTTGAGGATGCCTACAACTCATATACAAGTTAACCTAAAGGTAGGCTCTCTATATTAATTAATTCAAAGAGTCATACTTTCTCCTCGTAGTTGTTAAATTTGATGAGCTCAACAAGCCTTATCATCAACGAAACCTGTTGTGAGGATAATAGTAGCTCATATAAATCAAAACCAATGTGAGGGGTGCTACCTCATATAAATCAAAACCAACAAAAGCAGGCCCTCCATATTAATTAATTCAGAAAGGTTGTTTTTCCCTTGTAGTTGTCTAATTTGATGAGCTAAATAAGCCTTATCAACGAAATCTGTTGTGAGGATGATAGTAGCTCATATAAATCAAAACCAATGTGAGGGATGGTACCTCATATAAATCAAAACCAATAAAAGCAGTCTCTCCATATTAATTAATTCAGAAAGGCACGTCTTCCCCTTGTAGTTGTCAAATTTAATGAGCTCAACAAGCCTTATCAACGAAACATGTTGTGAGGATGATAGTACCTCATATAAATCAAAACCAATGTGAGGGATGGTACCTCATATAAATCAAAACCAATAAAAGCAGGCCCTCCATATTAATTAATTCAGAAAGGCACGAATTTCCCTTGTAGTTGCCAAATTTGATGAGCTCAACAAGCCTTATCAACGAAACCTATTGTGAGGATAATAATAGCTCACATAAATCAAAATCAATGTGAGGGATGGTACCTCATATAAATCAAAACCAATAAAAACAGGCCCTTCATATTAATTAATTAAAAAAGACATGTCTTCCCCTTGTAGTTGTCAAATTTGATGAGCTTAACAAGCCTTATCAATGAAACATGTTGTGAGGATGATAGCAGCTTATATAAATCAAAACCAATGTGAGGGATGGTACCTCATGTAAATTAAAACCAATAAAATCAGGCCCTTCGTATTAATTAATTCAGAAAGGCATGTCTTCCCCTTGTAGTTGTCAAATTTGATGAGCTCAACAAGTCTTATCAATGAAACATGTTGTGAGGATGATAGTACCTTATACAAATCAAAACCAATATAAGTGATGCGGCATAATTATGTACCAAAATTGCAAGTGCATAATTTATCAACTTATAGTATAAAAAATATCGATCCCACGAGGAAGGTGATTTTAAGAGATTATTAAACTTGGTTCTTATATTTTGTGCATGACAATTAGGAATAAAGAATAAGTATGAATGTGATGAGTGATTTGTTGTGAATATTTGCAAAAGATAATAAATTGAATTTTAGAGGAGAGAAGGAAGAATTAAAGAATAAATAAAATCACAAGGCAAGAAAGATGAATGAATAAAATCAAGAAATAAAACCAAGAATGAAAAGAAAATTTAAGAAAGTTAAGATGAAGTATTCAAAAGAGGTAAGAAATCTAGAATATAATCCACTAACTAATTTCAATTACAAAATACAAACTATTCTCTTTTTATCATATTTCAACTTAGATTTATTAAGTATAGATTATCAAACCATTTAAGGAAAGTGTAACCTATCAAATTATCATCTAAGTTAAAATTACTATTCATGATAAGAACAACAACATGATAATAATCCTAGAATTTATAAGCATAACCTATCAAACCATTTAAGGAAAGCATAGATTATCAAATTCTTCTTCTACCGATTAGTTCTCTAGTTGATTATCCTAAACATGAACATTTTAAGTGCAAGAGAATAATTCATACAATATAAAGGAAATTAGACTAGTTTCATATAATTCTAAATTTCCTACAAGAATGAAATTCACATCTTAAGAAATAAAAGCAAGAAGAAAAGGAACTAATTACAAAAATAAAAAGAAAAAAAATCTAAACTATGAACAAGAAATAAATCTAACTACAAAGAAAATAAAAATCTACACTACAAAATATATTACAAAAATTAAATGCAAGAAAATAAATCTATTCTATAAATTAAAGTGCAAAAAGAAATAAAAAGACAAGAAATTAAATCTACACTACAAGCATGAATTTAAATCTAACTAATAAGCAATAATAAAGAAATTACTAAAAAGAAATAAAAGAGAAAAGAAATGCAAACCTTCAAATTGCTCTTCATCTCCATCCTAATCATTCAACAAGAGGAGAAAGAACAAATTTAAAGATGAAAAAATTATTTTTATTAATTACAACTAAAGTTATAATTTTTGGAAGGTCTTCTCAATTAAGAGTAGCCCTCCTCTCCAAAAGGAGTTTACAAAATTTTCACACTCTTAACCCCTCACTCTCTACCCATATTTATAGTAATCTTCAATGAATATGAGCCATTGGATTTGTTTTGAGCCCCAAGCAACAATCTTCACCTTTGAATTTGCTTTTTGTTCTTCTCTAGCCCAACATAGGAGGCCCAATTGATTTATTTGATTTTCAAAATAAAAATCCAATCTCAGCAGCAAGGTCCGGTCTCAAACCAGTCCATGGTCATTGATATTTGATTTTCGAAACTGAAAATGAAACTACAACCGAGTTTGGCCCATGGGGAAAAATCAAAGCTGCAGCAACAACAAATAAAAACAAGTTCGGCCTCCAAATCAACTCCAGCGGTCCATTAGTCCTCATTTATTTGATTAAAACCAACTGCAGCCCACGTCATTTCCCTAACCAAGTCCGGCCCATTTCAACATTGATTTTGCTTGTGATTCAGCACTTCCGTTCCAAGGCCGGTCTCCCATTAGAGCTTTGATTTTCAATATTAATTCAGAAGCCCACATCCGGTTTCGGCCCATTGAAGCTTCATTTGATTTCAAAAAGAAAATGAACAAAGCCATTTCAATTCCTTGCAGTCATTCATAAGTCCACATTTGATTAAAATCTTCAGGCCATGATTTTCAACTGCAGCATTCAAAACAACTCCGGCCCTTGAGTCTGCACACCATGATTTCAAACCAATCCAAGTCCGGTCTTGATTTCCAATCTTGTTGTAGGTCCTTCATGTGAACTTTGGGCCTTCAAGCTTGGGCTTCTAAAATGATTTTTACAGGCTTCCTATGTGAAATATGTGCATAAATCGTTATGAGATTTATGTTTGAATTCTAATCCATCATTTGCTTGATGGGCTTACAACCTTTCAATCATTGGCTTCTTTTATGCTGCAAAATAGAGAAGAGAGATTTTTAGGGGTTTTTTATATTTAATAATATTTATTTATATTTTCATTCAATTATGTGGAAACTAAGCTAACAACAATTATTAATGGTATATTTATTCATGTAAAATAGATAATGAGGGTATAAAATTATAATAAAATATGATTATCAAATACTCCCACACCTAAACTTTTGCTAGTCCTCTAGCAAAGAAAATAAAAAAAAATCCTAACTCACTTTCGCAGGAATCACGGTTGTATTTAGCGCATACAACAAGCCTTTAAACCCCTAGGTTACCCTAGTGGACGAGTTGTAGTCTCGTCAGGGTTTGCAGTGAATATACCCATAAAATTCGGTTAACTTGTCAAGTTAAATAAGTCGGTAAATAACAGATTTTCCTTGATATATTTAGGCATTCTAATTGAAGCTAGTTAATAATCAAGAAAACGTTTTTATATATAACTCCAATGTAAATCCCTTAGAAAATCTTTTTCATTATAGCAATACAAAACCAAGTCAAATCTTAGAAATTTAATTAAAAAGTTTTGAAAAGAACATGCCAACTCTTTGTTTTAAATAACTTTCAAGTCTCTTGATCAAAAATTATTTTTCAAGACCATATATACAAAACAACAATATATATATATAAACAATGGTTAGTGTATTTTTTTTTCACTCTCTAATTCTTGGTGATTGTTTTCTATTTTAACGGGCTTTCTAAGTGACCATTTAACGAGTTTTGGGCCAATGAATCCCAACCCAATTGGGCTTAAGTCATTAAGTATAAAGATACTCCTTGGGCTTAATTACTCAGTCAACTTAGGCTTTATAAGATAGAATCACCTTGAATTTAAGATTTTTTTTTGAGGCGGTGCCTATTTTTCGCACTCTTCTTTTATAAGGTTAGTTTTTTTAATATATATATATGTGTAAGTATATATAGTCTTAAAAAAATGTGTAAATCAAGATAACTTGATCTAAGTTAAGCATGCAAAAATTTTATTATTTTTAATTAAAAATCTAAGGTGAGACTTAAGTAAAGTATACTAGTTGAAAAATCATTTCTTAAGAATTTTATTTGGAGTTATCATAAAAGGTGAACTTGAATATGTCACTAACTAAGAATTAGAAAATTTAAAATCTATCAATTTGATCAATTATTACTTAACTTTATTAATTTGGCAAGTGACAATCTTTTTATAAATTTTTTTAACAAAAAGAAAGAAAAATATAACTAAAAAGGTAAAATAAAGAGAAAAATATATATTTCTTACCCCCACACCTAAATTTTGCATTATCCTCAATGTAAATTCGCTGAAGCACAAAGTAAAGCAGATAAAATTGAAGAACTTACAGTTGTTCGGTTGACAATGATGATAAAGATCTGCAATTACTCTTAGTATGAGGATGAAGAAATCAAATAAGAAGAAAATTGTAAGTAATTATTTTTTTATATTTTTTTATATTTTTTTATTATTTTTTTTTTTACCTATGTTACTTATTCAAATTTTTGTTATGTTTTTTTTTATAAAAAAAACTTTTTTTTTACTAAAAAAAATATTATTAACTAAGAAACAAAAGAAAAATTATTTTTTTTTCTTTTTTTTTACAGATAATGAGGTTCATGAAGAACCAACACCTCTTCCTCTCCGAGCGTAGAAAATTCTAAAAATGGTTTTAGACGTTGACCATTTATTTTAGAAATATTACCATTTTTAGGATTTTCTATCTCGACGGCTCCATGTGAAAAAACCTGTTTAACAAAAAATAGACCTGTCCATCTTGATCTTAGTTTTCCAGGAAAAAGATGCAATTTGGAATTGTACAATAAAACTTTCTGTCCTGGAGAGAAATTTTTTCGCAAAATTGATTTGTCATGAAAAATTTTTGTTTTCTCTTTGTAAATTTTTAAGTTTATGTATGCATCATTCCGAATTTCTTCCAACTCATTTATTTGGAGCAATCTGTTCTTACCTGCCGAGTCTGAGTCAAAATTTAACTGTTTTATTGCCCACATTGCTCGATGTTCTAATTCTACTGGTAGGTGACAAGCTTTTCTAAACACTAATCTCTATGGTGACATCCCCAAATTGGCCTTAAAAGCTGTTCTATACGCCCACAGAGCATCACATAATTTCACAGACCAATCTTTTCTGTTATGATTAACTGTTTTTTCTAAGATTTGTTTGATCTGCCTGTTTGTGACCTCTACTTGTCCACTGGTTTGGGGGTGATAAGGAGTTGACAATTTGTGTGTGATTGAATATTTCCTCATCAAAGCCTCGAAAGAACGGTTACAGAAATGTGTACCGTTATCACTGATGATCGCTTGAGGTACTCTAAACCGGGCAAAAATGTTCTCTTTTAAAAACTTGACAACGACCTTGTTGTCATTAGTTTTGCAAGCTACCGCCTCAACCCATTTTGACATGTATTCAACGGCTACTAGAATGTAGACATTTCCAAAGGAATTTGGAAATGGTCCCATGAAATCGATACCCCACAAATCAAAAAGTTCAACGGATAAAATGGGTTGTAAAAGCATCATATTTCTCCTAGTGACCTTCCCTAAAAGCTGACAGCGGTTACAGGTTTTGCAAAACTTGAATGAATCCTTGAAGAGAGTGGGCCAATATAGCCCAGACTGGAGAAATTTTTCAGCTGTTTTTCTCGGGCCAAAGTGGCCCCCACAGGCTTGCTCATGACAGAAGGATAGAACACTCCTAGTTTCTTCAGTGGGAACACACCTCCTAAAGATCTTATTAGGACAGTATTTGAACAGATATTGGATCATCCCAGTAAAAGTATTTTACTTGGGAGAGAAAACGGGATCTATCCTGTTTGGACCAATGAGAAGGGATCTGGTTCATGATTATGTAGTTCACAATGTCAGCGAACCATGAGACATATTGGATTTGTAGGAGTTGTTCATCAGGGAAATGCTCATTGATAGGAACGGTTGATGTTGGTGCATTTGGGAGTCGAGAGAGGTGATCTGCTACGGGGTTCTCTGTTCCCCTTCTGTCAAGAATTTGAATGTCAAACTCTTGAAGAAGGAGAATCCATCTAATGAGCCGTGCTTTAGCATCCTTTTTGGTCAAAAGATACTTTAGTGCGGCATGATCAGTGAAAACTTTGGTTAAGGAACCGATGAGGTAGGACCTGAATTTTTCTAAGGCAAAGACTACAGCTAAAAACTCTTTCTCTGTGACAGAGTAGTTTTGCTGGGCATCATTCAGAGTCCTACTGGCGTAGTAGATCACATGCGGTTTTTCATCAAACCGTTGTCCTAAAACAGCACCGATTGCAGAATCAGATGCATCACACATTAGTTCGAATGGTAAGGTCCAGTCCGGTGCATGAATGATAGGAGCTGTGGTTAGCTCCTTTTTCTTGCAAGCTGTTCTATATGCCCACAGAGCATCACACAATTTTACAGACCAATCTTTTCTGTTATGATTAACTGTTTTTTCTAAGATTTGTTTGATCTGCCTGTTTGTGACCTCTACTTGTCCACTGGTTTGGGGGTGATAAGGAGTTGACAATTTGTGTGTGATTGAATATTTCCTCATCAAAGCCTCGAAAGAACGGTTACAGAAATGTGTACCGTTATCACTGATGATCGCTCGAGGTACTCCAAACCGGGCAAAAATGTTCTCTTTCAAAAACTTGACAACGACCTTGTTGTCATTAGTTTTGCAAGCTACCGCCTCAACCCATTTTGACATGTATTCAACGGCTACTAGAATGTAGACATTTCCAAAGGAATTTGGAAATGGTCCCATGAAATCGATACCCCACAGATCAAAAAGTTCAACGGATAAGATGGGTTGTAGGGGCATCATATTTCTTCTAGTGACCTTCCCTAAAAGCTGACAGCGGTTACAGGTTTTGCAAAACTCGAATGAATCCTTGAAGAGAGTGGGCCAATACAGCCCAGATTGGAGAACTTTTTCAGCTATTTTTCTCGGGCCAAAGTGACCCCCACAGGCTTGCTCATGACAGAAGGATAGAACACTCCTAGTTTCTTCAGTGGGAACACACCTCCTAAAGATCTTATTAGGACAGTATTTGAACAGATATGGATCATCCCAGTAAAAGTATTTTACTTGGGAGAGAAAACGGGATCTATCCTGTTTGGACCAATGAGAAGGGATTTGGTTCATGACTATGTAGTTCACAATGTCGGCGAACCAGGGAACAGATTGGATTTCTAGGAGTTGTTCATCTGGAAAATGTTCATTGATTGGAACGGTTGATGTTGGTGCATTTGGGAGTCGAGAGAGGTGATCTGCTACGGGGTTCTCTGTTCCCCTTCTGTCAAGAATTTGAATGTCAAACTCTTGAAGAAGGAGAATCCATCTAATGAGCCGTGCTTTAGCATCCTTTTTGGTCAAAAGATACTTTAGTGCGGCATGATCTGTGAAAACTTTGGTTAAGGAACCGATGAGGTAGGACCTGAATTTTTCTAAGGCAAAGACTACAGCTAAAAACTCTTTCTCTGTGACAGAGTAGTTTTGCTGGGCATCATTCAGAGTCCTACTGGCGTAGTAGATCACATGCGGTTTTCCATCAAACCGTTGTCCACCGATTGCAGAATCAGATGCATCACACATTAGTTCGAATGGTAAGGTCCAGTCCGGTGCATGAATGATAGGAGCTGTGGTTAGCTCCTTTTTCAGATATTCGAAAGCTTTGAGGCAGTCGGGGGAGAAGACAATGATGTATCCTTGGCTAAAAGATTGGTCAAGGGTCTAGCAATTTTGCTGAAATCCTTGATGAAGCGTCAGTAAAAACCAGCATGACCAAGAAACGATCTGACATCTTTGACAGTTTTAGGAGGAGGGAGATTGGAAATAGAGAGTAAAAGAGGATGATCAATCTGCCGCGCACAGCAGAACAGAGAAGACGTATGAATCCACAAGTTCCGATTAATGCGTCTGTCTCGGATTGTTGTGAAGAGAGCAAGTATATAACTTTCAGTGAACAACGACGATAATGAATCACGGAGTTCGAAAACCTTCCGTCTAAAAAGTCTCCGTCCCTCGCCAAACTCCCAGGGGAGTAATTCCACATAATCACAACCGGGTTTTTACGTCTACTCCGAACAACGTATTACATCATCACAGTATCGGTTTTCAACGCTCACGCGATCAACGTCACTCCTCACAATCGGTTTTCTAGTTCACCGAAAACTTTCACACCACACTCGTTTCTAGACCACCGAAAATCCTAACAATCCTCACAATGTAGCAATCATAGAATTAGTTCTATCTAATATGGAATGAGAAACCAATAAAAGCTCACACTCAATGCTACAACTCTCACAACGCCTAATATAACTTATGAATGCAAATACAATAGCATCAAAGTGGGGTGTGTGTACACAATGAGTGAAATCAAATCTAAACTCAATTATAAAACTCTAGCTTTAAAGAATTTGATAATTAACAAATAACAAATGAAAGCTAGAGTAAAAAGAGTTTAGAAAACTTTCTCAATGGAAGAACAAGTATGGAGAGATGCGAAAGATATGGAGGCCCAAACAAGAAAGATTGATGCTCCTCCACTTGTGAAAAACTTCATTCACAGACAAAAAACAAACCCTTAAAACTACACTTAAACCCCTTTTTAAAGAACTTGTATTAAAAAACTTCTATAGATAAGTTTGAAAAGAGATAGCAATGGCATATTTATACCCTCTCAAAACTCAGCAAAAAATCCCAAGTCTAAAAGACCAAAAACCGATTCATTCAACGGCTCTAAAAAGAGCGTTGGGACTCCAGCGCGTCGACCGATAAAACACGCGTCAGACCAGCGAAAACAAGTTCAGAGTTCGCAGAGACGTCCAGAGGTCCTTCCCGTCGACCGGGAGCGAAATTGTTCGGTCGACGATGGCAAATTACGGATCGAGCCTGACGAGAAAATTTCGGAATCGACCGACGTTACTGAAGCAGGTAATATTCCTGATTTTATAAAAATCTGTTAAGAAATAGTAAAACAGATCCAAAGAATTTATGAAATTTTAGAGGAAGGTTTCTTGGACATGTATAAAAACATGTTTAGAGAAATGAATTTCAGAAAAATGATTTCCCAGTTGAGAGAAATAAATGTATTGAACACAGAAAACAGTTTCTAAAATCTGCTGCTGATACACCGATTTTGTAAAACAATTTGGACAGTAAATCACTCCAAAAATATGTAAAAGTTTTAGGGAAGTTTAACATGTAGGTAAACATGTCAGACGAAAGAATTTTTCAAATATCACTTCCTCATTTGAGAAAGCTCATCAGTTTTGTAAAACAGGCACGAACATTGTGCAGCGAACGAGAAACAGTGAATTTGTAAATTACCCTTAAACATAACAAATCATTCCAAACTTGATGAAACTTGAGCAAATGGTTTGGCAAATGATATTTGAACATGTTACAAAAGACAATTCCAATTTATTGCATTTCTGCGAATGTTGAAATTCATTTATTCTGCAAAAGTAATTCAAACATGAAAACCCAAAACATATGCCATGTATATATATAACTACTATATATGCATAAGAAACAAAACTTATATATATTATATGACTAATATTAGATATATATATACTATATATACTATATATAATATATATATGATATATATATATATAATAATATATAATATATTATATATATATAATATTATATATTATAATTATATAGTATATATATATATACGAAGAAACCGAATAAATTGTGTGTATAGTAATTGAGCCTTAGAGTATATAACACAGCTAATATAAATACCCTTGAAAAAACTAATTAACCCAGCTAGATTTGAGTCTTCAATAAGACTTATCTAGCGTAATCTCAGCGGATGAAGTCTGAAGCTTGGATCTTATCTTTAATAGCAAGGCCTTCACCGACAATACGCAACCTCCATTGGAATTTATCGTTAGAAGCTCTCTATTCCATCCAACCTCCAACAACGTTGTTTGTTCTAATCAATAAATTACGAAAAATCAAATACATAGACAAAACAACATTAGTGGTAAAATTGTTTGTTAAACAGTCATCAAACTAAGAAGGCGCAACATTATGCACTAAGAAAAGAATGCCACCAACGTCCCCCAGAAAGTCTCTTAGCTGCAACCTCAGTGAAATTTTTTCAACGCAATGGCCGTTGAAATAAAGGTTACCTGGTTTTCCACAATTCGCATGCGTCATATGGTAACATGCAACATTGATGAAGGCCTTTAGACTTTGGGAGCCAGCGGTCACACCTCCTTCCGTATTTCGGTCTATCAACGAGCTAGGTGTAGGAGAACTTAAACCTACAAGAACTGCCTCTACCAGTTAGCTGTATAGATCTGTAAATTCCGAAAGGAGAGGTAGAGGATGTTCTGATCAAAGTTGGAGAGTTCATTTTCCCTGTTGATGATGTTTTATTGTCTTGGAAAGCGGCAGGCCCCGTTTCCAATGCTCAAAATCAAAATCCCCGTCAATTCTAGAAGACCGTTCTTAGGCCACCGTCAAAATGCTTTGAAAACTGTAGAAGCCGGTCAGTGGAACTATCGTTTTGGGATCATGACTGTTGATCTTAATATCTTTCAACTTAGGGAGACAGCGCTAGTGATCGCATCTGACTGAACCGCATGGAAGTGAATTCATTCAAGAATATCCAGTGAAACAATCAAAGAGGGAGAGTGTTGAGTCTGATTCAATGGCATCTGATTTAATGATTGAGGAAGCTTTCTGATGACAACTTGAGATAGAACCCTGGTCAACTCATGTTTTGCTGTTGGGCTGGTAACGAGAACCTTTAGAGATGAACGTCGAGTCCAGCTTCGCCCATCTGTGGACGACCCCTAAGTTAGAGCTCAATAACCTCTACCCGAAATCTAGAGTATGCTACTAGGGGAGAACGAGTCTTTACCAGTTATCATTCTTCTGAGTTGACTGACGGGTCAAAAGGAAGCTCTCTTACTGTTTTTAAGAGAGACATAGGGAAGCCATTGATGGACCATGGCTGATATCAAAGGAGTTAGTCCAAGCACCATTTGTTTCAACACCGAATCGCATTTGATAGATGATGCCAAACCTATAGAGATGCTCAACGTAGGTTTAAACCCAGTGATGAAAGAAGCCGTTAGGAAAGATCATTCTGAATGTTCTCGATCCCTGGGATATTTATCCCATTTCTGATAGTTCATGGGTGAGTCAGTGCCAAGATTTGTTCCAAAGAAATCTGGGATCACCTGTGATTCTAAAGGCCAAAATGTAGCTAATAGGCTGATTCCTCGAATCACCCTGGAGTGGCGAGTCTGTATTGACTACAGAAACTCACTTAAGCCACTCGGAAAGATCACTTCCCTCTTGCCTTTCATTGACGCAAATGTTTAGACGCGTTTAGTTGGCAGGACCGAGTTCTACTTGTTTCTCTGGTAATGGATATTCAGGATACAATCAACTTTTCCCTGATCGCTCCGAAGATCAGGAGAAACACCTTCACTTGCGCGTATGGAACATTCGCATAACCGACGCATGCCTTTTGGCCTGTGCAATGTACGCGGCCACATTCCAACGTTGCATGATAGTGATTTTTTTCCAGACATGGTAGAGGCGATTTTTTTCTCAGAAATTTTCATGGATGACTTTTCCAATTTTTGGTGACACATTTTCTAATGTTGGCATCATGCTTAAACTGGTCCTAGAACGGTGTAGGGAGAAAAATCTGACTCTTAATTGGGAGAAGATGTCAATTTCATGGTCAAACAGGCATTGTCTTAGGAAGCATGTAGTTTCGTCAAATGGGGAATCGAAAGTGACAAAGCTAAGGGGTAGATCTC
>NC_033800.1:123837868-123989938 GCF_001876935.1 Asparagus officinalis
TAAAACTTATTAACAAGTTATCTAGCAAAGTATTGAACTACAACAATGTACTATAGCTAGGATAAGTAATATGAACAAAAGAGTATATCCTATATTATGAATATCGTATTTATGCAATGGATATATAAACAACACAAAGGGGTAAAATAACAATCTACACAAAGCTGATAGGCGGTAATCAGATGGCAATCACACAAAGGGATATAAGATATTGAAAACAAGAATAAGAACGCAAGCATATCACAAACACACGAGATATGATCACGGAGTTCGGAACCTTCCGTCCTACGTCTCCGCCCCCACTCCCGGGGAGAATTCCACATATCACAACCGGGTTTCTACGTCACCCGAACAACGTTTACACCTCACACAGTATCGGTTTTCAACGCTCACCCATCAACGTCACTCCTCACAATCGGTTTTCTAGATTCACCGCAAAACTTATCACACCACACTCGGTTTTCTAGCCAACCGAAAATCCTAACCAATCCTCACAATGTAAGCAATAAGAATTTTCTTCTAATATGGGATGAGAAACCAATAAAGCTCACACTCAAATGCTACAACTCTCACACCCTAATATAATTATGAATGCAAAATACAATAAGCTACAAAGTGGGGTGTGTGTACACAATGAGATGAAATCAAATCTAAACTCAATATAAAATTAGCTTTAAAGAATTGATAATTAAACAAATAACAAATGAAAGCTAGAGTAAAAAAGATTATAGAAAACTTCATCAAGGAAGACAAGTATGGAGAGATGCAGAAGAATTGGAGGCCCAAACAAGAAAGATTGTATGCTCCATCCACTTGTGAAAAACTTCTTCACAGACAAAAAAACAAACCCTTAAACTACACTTAAACCCCTTGTTTAAAAACTTGTTTAAAAACTTCTTAGATAAGTTTGACAAAGAGATCAGCAATGGGATATATTATACCCTCTCAAAACTCAGCAAAAATTCCCAAGTCTAAAAGACCAAAAAACGATCTTCAACGGCTCTAAAAAGAGCGTTGGGACATCCAGCGGTCGACCGATAAAAACAAAACGGTCGGACCAGCGCAAACAAGTTCAGAGTTGCAGAGACGTCCAGAGACGTCTTCGCTCGACCGGGAGCGAAATGTTCGGATCGACGATGGCAAATTCGGATCGAGCCTGGAGGAAAATTTCGGATTCCGACCGACGTTACTGAAGCAGGTATATCCGATTTTATTAAAATCTGTTAAGAAATAGTAACAACAGATCCAAAGAATTATGAAGATTTTTGAGAGAAGGTTACTGGGGACATGTATAAAAAACATTTTAGAGAAATGAATTTCAGAAAAATATTTCCCAGTTTGAGAGAAATAAATGTTTGAACACAGAAATACAGTTTCTAATAATCTGCTGTGATACACGATTTTGTAAACAATTTGGACAGTAAATCAACTCCAAAATAGTATAAAGTTTTAGGGAAGTTTAACCATGTAGGTAAACATGTCAGCAGATAAGAATTTTTCAAATTCACTTCCTCATATTGAGAAAAGCTCATCAGTTTTGTAAACATGCACGAACATTGTGCACGAACGAGAAACAGTGAATTTGTTAAATTACTTTAAACATATACAAATCATTCCAAACTTGATGAAACTTGCAGCAATGCTTTGCAAATGATATTTTAACATCGTTACAAAAAGAAATTCCATTTCGCATTTCTCAATTGAAATTCATTATTTGCAAAAGTATTCAAACATGAAAAACCCCAAACCATATGCATGTATATTATAACTACTATATATGCATTAAAACCAAATAATACATATTATATGACTAATATTATATATATATATATATACTATATATAGTTATATAATATATATTGATATATATATAATATAATAATATAATAATATATTATATATATATAATATTATATATATATATATATATAGTATATATATATATACGAAGAAACCAATAAATGTTGTGTGTATAGATAATTGAGCTTAGAGTATATAAACAGCATAATAATAAATCCCTAAAAAACTACTTACCCAAGTAGATCGTTGAGTCTTCATAAGCATTATCTAGCGTATCTCGCGGATGAAGTCTTGAAGCTTGGATCTATAGCTTTGAATACAAGGCCTTCACGACAATTCGCAACCTCCATTGGATTTATCGTTGAAGCTCTCTATTCCATCCAACCTCGCAACAACGTTGTTTGTCTAATCAATAAATACGAAAAATCAAATACATAGACAAACAACATTAGTGCGTAAATTGATTTGATTAAAGCATCATCAAACAAAGAAGGCCAACAAATCTCCACCCCCTTTTTGGATGATGAACAACAATTGTACAAAAAATAGGATATATGCATGAAGGAAATGAACATTATACAAAGTATACACATGCATCATAAACACAGGAATTTGATTTATACATCACCTAATATTTCTACCCCCTTTGACAACATCAAAAAGCGGATCAAAAAGAAACTTTAAGAGAGCGAAAAGCCCTCCCCACATATCATAAGCAAGGTAAGTATAAAGAATTAATATATATATATATAATATATATAATATATAGGATTGTTTCCCCCTATCAAAAAGCCAATATAGGAATATATGCAATAAAGATCCATGGCAAACATATGTGAGTAAGCATAGATGAATAATGCTAAATATCACCCACATACAAAAACGATAATGAACATATATAAATATATCAAAGTATGAACATATTGTCTCCTATCATAAAACCAATGTATAAAATTAGATTTAAATAACAAAAGAGAGAAAACATGCAAGAATCAGGCAAAAAGAGTTTTCAGAAATGAAACAAATCAAACAATGAAATCATAAGATCACAATTAAATCATTATAAGAGCATAAAATCTAAATCATCATTGATTTTAAAAAATCAACGAGATAGGCAATTTATATCTAGCTCTTGAGCTAGTATCAACCCATATGAATATTTTTAGCACCCGGTAAACAATGTTTGGAGAATAACACCTTCAATAACTCCGGAGGGTTATATAAACATAGTCCTCTCATCAAACACAAAAATAATAATCATGAAAACAAAAGATTTTGTTCAAGAAAAATTGTTTCATAACAAAAAGATTTAACGCATATAATTTTTCAAACCAAGACACAAGAAAGATAAACAATAAAATTCTCTAGTTTGAAAATCAAATTTGTTTTGGTACCCAAGAAACTTCTTTGGTACCAAAGGTTTAGGGACATGAACCCCTATCATTTTAAGCTCAAAACCTTAGCGGTTATGAACGCCTCTTAGGTTATATGTGGCTGCACTAACATATGTCAAAACAATATCTTATCTCTCTCTTTTTTTTTTAATTGATATTTAATCGGATTAGATTAGCATAAGACCCTAATCACCCCCCTCTAGGGTCTAACACATAAGTCCTTCAAGAACTTTGCATAAGAAGGAATTTGTTCGATTGTATCTAGGAGAGGGATGTTGATCTTGACCTGTTTGAATGTTTCTAGGATTTTCTCAACCTGCGGGGAGTTTTTCCTAGGTTTGAGTCTATCTGGAAAGGGGGCAACAGACCTATACCTATCTAGATCAGGCTCAATTTGAAGTTCAGCGTTTTGGTCATTGGAAGGAATTTCTTCATCGGAAGGAGTGTTTTGAATGGGAGAAAGGGTTTGATCCGGTGGTATTCTAAACTGATTGTCTATTTGTTTTCCTAATCGCAGTGTGTGTACTGCATTCAGTTGAGCTGGGTTGTTGGAACTGGATCCAGTGTCTTTAGGGTTTGCAACAGGTTGACTAGGGAATTTTCCTTTTTCTCTCTCACTCACGGCATCGGCTAATTGCCCAAGTTGGGTTTCTAACCGGGCTATGGCTTGTGTGTTCGAGTTGAGCACTTGGCCGGTGGTCTGCATGAATGAATTTAGACTGGTGGATGATTGGGTCAACATGTTGATAGTTTGTGTAGAAGCTTTGATCATAGCTTCTAAACCCTTTTCTAAGACACTCAAACGTTTGTCATGTTCGGAATTTGAAGGATTTGTAGGCTGGTGAGGATGAGGATGTTGGTTTGGAAAAGATGGGTCAGAAAAATTGTTCGGTACGTTGAACGGGATAGTGTTTCCCCTTGGGAATTGTTGGTTCGACGCGGGAATGAAGTTTTGATTTCCGGGAGAGTTTCCTTGGTTCCAAGCAAAGTTAGGATGATTTCTCCAACCTGGATTGTAGGTTGGAGAAAATGGATCATTTCTGGGATGCTGGAATGCAGCGTTCATCTGTTCTAAAACGTGGTTGTTTCCTAGAAGAGAACATTCCTCTGAAACGTGGGTAGGAGACTGACATTTATGACATCCCGGGGCAGAAATGTGGTTGATTTGAGCCGGAGCTCGTTCCTTAACTTCTAAGGCTTCTAACCTCCGCATAATCGTCGCCATCTTCGCTTCAGAAGCAATGTTTGATTCCAGGGAAAAACCACTAGACTTGGACTGGGGAACAGCTGAAACCCTGTCATCACAGTTTTCCCACTGCATTGTTTTTTTGGATAAACTCTCTAGAAATTCCCACGCTTCATCTGCGTTTTTCCTCATGAAATCTCCCTGACACATCGATTCTAAAGATGTTTTTGAAGAATAGTCCAATCCTTCATATATGACTTGGCACAGTCGCCATTTTTCTAGACCGTGATGAGGGCATTGGATTAAAAGATCTTTAAATCGGTTAAAGTATTTCCAGAATGGCTCTCCCGGGACAATTTTGAAATTCTGAATGCTGTTCCTAAGCTTTACCGTTTTGTGAATAGGGAAAAATTTCTTGAGAAAAACGGTGACAAATTCCTCCCAAGTTGAGATGGAATTTATCGGTAAGCTGTACAGCCATTTTTTAGCTTTGTCCTTTAGAGCAAATGGAATAAATCTAAGCTTAATCGCATCTTCAGTTAATTCCCTCATTTTAATCATAATACATACTTCCTCAAATTCCGAGATAAATATATATGCATCTTCTGTTTCATTACCTAGGAATTTGGGAAGCATGTTTATGAAATGCGGTCTAAGCTCGAAATTTGCTCCATTTACTTCGGGGAGTCTTATGCAAGATGGAATTGCATTTCTAGTGGGGTAACACATATCCTGAAGAACTGGTTGATTTGCCATTTCTTGGATTGGTTCAACACGGATTAAACGATAAAAATTATCCCGAACCCAAAATTACATACACCAAAACAAATTTTTTTTTAAGAAAATTAGTTTTTTTTAAGGAAAGAAAGAAAATTGGTTTTTTTTTTAATATGAGAAGATAAAAAAAGAAAAATCCTAACTAAAACAAATCAAGGCAATCACTTTTCAATCAACTCTAACTCTAGGGTTTAGCCTAACTCCACTAGACCAGCTCCTAACCAAAAAATTCCTACAGTGAAAAGATCAAAGTTTTACCCAGATAGTTAGCCAGGTAAGGATAGTACTAGAGGGTGATCAAAGATCAATTAAGTACCTCTTTCCTTGCGGAGCGCTTTACGCAACCCCTAAACCTTGCCTTAGACACCAACTATTCTGAGAAAACTTAAACCGTTCACTTAAGGATTTCTTGTTCCTTATTGAGCTCGAATCCTTAGGGGCCAACGTCTAATGAGTTTTAGAAGGCTTGGGTTTGTGAAGTGAGGAATTAGTGATTTGTGGGCTAAGGAAAGGGTGATGAAATCCCTTACCTTATCTTGATTGGGGTTTTGCCCTTAAGAATGTTTTAAGTGTGTGCCAAATCAAGTGCTACAATCACTTTGGTGAATTCCTACACTATATGAAATGCAACCCTAGAAATTAAAAGCGACTAAAAAGGATGATAAAAAGAAAATCTTTTTTTTTAATTATGGTCAACAACAAGCAAATGTGAGAAGATGATTTTTATTATGGTCAACAAAAATAAAATCTCTTTTTTTTAAATCCTAATTGTCTCTAATTGTGAAGCTAGCTAAAGAGGGTGGAATTGAAAACTAGAAAGAAGACTTACCCGAAAGCAATGCTCCAAATTCTTGATCTTCAATCCAAAATTTTCAAGCTCCAAGCGGTTCCTTCACAAGAAAAATACACAAGTTAAAGAATCAAGTTAATAAAATCCTATTTTAGCACCTTCCCTGGCAACGGAGCCAAAAACTTGATGCGGCATAATTATGTGCCAAAATTACAAGTGCACAATTTATCAAGTTATAGTATAAAAAATATCGATCCCACAAGGAATGTGATTTTAAGAGATTATTAAACTTGGTTCTTATATTTTGTGCATGACAATTAGGAATAAAGAATAAGTATGAATGTGATGAGTGATTTGTTATGAATATTTGCAAAAGATAATAAATTGAATTTTAGAGGAGAGAAGGAAGAATTAAAGAATAAATAAAATCACAAGGTAAGAAAGATGAATGAATAAAATCAAGAAATAAAACCAAGAATGAAAAGAAAATTTAAGAAAGTCAAGATGGAGGATTCAAAAGAGGTAAGAAATCTAGAATATAATCCACTAACCAATTTCAATTACAAAATATAAACTATTCTCTTTTTATCATATTTCAACTTAGATTTATTAAGCATAGATTATCAAACCATTTAAGGAAAGTGTAACCTATCAAATTATCATCTAAGTTAAAATTACTATTCATGATAAGAACAACAACATGATAATAATCCTAGAATTCATAAGCATAACCTATCAAACCATTTAAGATAAGCATAGATTATCAAATTCTTCTTCTACCGATTAGTTCTCTAGTTGATTATCCTAAACATGAACATTTTAAGTGCAAGAGAATAATTCATACAATATAAAGGAAATTAGACTAGTTTCATACAATTCTAAATTTCCTACAAGAATGAAATTCACATCTTAAGAAATAAAAGCAAGAAGAAAAGGAACTAATTACAAAAATAAAAAGAAAAGAAAAATCTAAACTATGAACAAGAAATAAATCTAACTACAAAGAAAATAAAAATCTACACTATAAAATATATTACAAAAATTAAATGCAAGAAAATAAATTTACTCTATAAATTAAAGTGCAAAAAGAAATAAAAAGATAAGAAATTAAATCTACACTATAAGCATGAATTTAAATCTAACTAATAAGCAATAATAAAGAAATTACAAAAAAAAGAAATAAAAGAGAAAAGAAATGCAAACCTTCAAATTGCTCTTCATCTCCATCATCATCATTCAACAAGAGGAGAAAGAACAAATTTAAAGAGGAAAAATTTATTTTTATTAATTGCAACTAAAGTTACAAATTTTGGAAGGCCTTCTCAATTAAGAGTAGCCCTCCTCTCCAAAAGAAGTTTACAAAATTTTCACACTCTTAACCCCTCACTCTCTACCCCTATTTATAGTAATCTTCAATGAATATGAGCCATTGGATTTGTCTTGAACCCCAAGCAACAATCTCCACCTTTGAATTTGCTTTTTGTTCTTCTCTAGCCTAACATAGGAGGCCCAATTGATTTATTTGATTTTCAAAATAAAAATCCAATCTCAGCAACAAGGTCCGGTCTCAAATCAGTCCATGGTCATTGATATTTGATTTTCGAAACTGGAAATGAAACTACAACCGAGTTTGGCCCATGGGGAAAAATCAAAGCTGCAGCAACAACAAATAAAAACAAGTCCGGCCTCCAAATCAACTCCAGCGGTCCATTAGTCCTCATTTATTTGATTAAAACCAACTGCAGCCCACGTCATTTCCCTAACCAAGTCCGGCCCATTTCAACATTGATTTTGCTTGTGATTCAGCACTTCCGTTCCAAGGCCGGTCTCCCATTAGAGCTTTGATTTTCAATATTAATTCAGAAGCCCACATCCGGTTTCGGCCCATTGAAGCTTCATTTGATTTCAAAAAGAAAATGAACAAAGCCATTTCAATTCCTTGCAGTCATTCATAAGTCCACATTTGATTAAAATCTTCAGGCCATGATTTTCAACTGCAGCATTCAAAACAACTCCGGCCCTTGAGTCTGCACACCATGATTTCAAACCAATCCAAGTCCGGTCTTGATTTCCAATCTTGTTGTAGGTCCTTCATGTGAACTTTGGGCCTTCAAGCTTGGGCTTCTAAAATGATTTTTACAGGCTTCCTATGTGAAATATGTGCATAAATCGTTATGAGATTTATGTTTGAATTCTAAGCCATCATTTGCTTGATGGGCTTCCAACCTTTCAATCATTGGCTTCTTTTATGCTGCAAAATAGAGAAGAGAGATTTTTAGGGGTTTTTTTATATTTAATAATATTTATTTATATTTTCATTCAATTATGTGGAAACTAAGCTAACAACAATTATTAATGGTATATTTATTCATGTAAAATAGATAATGAGGGTATAAAATTGTAATAATGGTATATTTATTCATGTAAAATAGATAATGAGGGTATAAAATTGTAATAAAAATATGATTATCAATAAGGGATAGTATCTCATATAAATCAAAAGCAATGTGAGGGATAGTACCTCATATAATTGAAAACCAAGGTGAGGATGACAGCACCTCACGTAAATTTGAGCGTATATGCACCCTATGTTAATCCAACACAAAAGCACATGCCTCATCCCTTTGTATTAACCAAACCTCGAGGGTGCATGTCAATTTCGATACGTTGGTGTTGTCATGTGATCATAAGACTTAGCAATAAAATCTAACTCGAGGATACTCATCCTCATACAAACCTAATTTCAGCTTGAAAGTGTATAGGTGCCCTATAACATCTATTTTAAGAAACATAAAAGATAAGCGGATAGACACATGAGGAGTGAAAAGCAAAGAAAATGTTCGTTATGATAAACGAACACAACAATCTTGATAAGAAAGTTTTGATAAGAAAGTTGTCATAACTCCCCCACCAATCCTTTTTCAACACATAGCGATAACTTTCCCTGACCTTTCCTATAAATAGACATTCCTTTCGTCAGAGAAAGACAGACACAATAATAAAAAATGATAGAAAAGAAAGAGAAAAGGTTGAGAGATTGAAATGAAAGAGAGACTTGGAGTCTGAAGCAGCAACGACAAGGTCCTCTGCATTTTTTTGAAGGGAGGACGGTTCCAAAACATTGTCTGGAGACCCAAGATCTCATCTTTTTTCTCTTAAATTGTGTAATACATTAGAAAGATAATAAAATCAATATCTCTCTGCATTTGATTTCTAATATCTATTTAATTCTTTGCTTTCTATTAATCAGGAGTTTCTTTTAATAAGTGTAATTAACAAGAAGAAATAAATTTCAGGAAGCAGTCACCTCATAATCTTTTTTTAAACAAAGTGATACGATATGTATATAAGGAGTAAATATTTAGAGATTGTTCTCTCCTCTCCTTGAGATTGGTGATACGGCTTGGCCAAGAAGAGATTAGTTTACCGTAATATTATTTCTCCTCTGATGGATACCGGCACCACTTTGAATTTTTCTTACAAAATATACACGTCGGGCATTCCGACACTTCCAAACCTTAATCTTTAAGGATTAGGAACCATTCAGTAAAGAACCGGTTTGAGCCCACTTAGGATACACCCACTCAATTGGGCGAACCCCGTCAATTACTAACATACTTCCACTCGCACAAATGAGTGGCTGTCATCTACCACTTCCTGAGCCGACTCCCTAAGCCGCTGACTCCTTGAGTCAAAATCTCCCTAAGATTCTCCTTCATTATCAATACTATATCCATACATCATTGTGTGGCATAGACCTTTGAGAACCTGCAAGCGGGTATCCATGTATTCGGATCCGTTGAGAGCGGCACAAGGATCTCCCTAAAGAAACAAAAGTACATGAACAAAAGTGCAAGTATGCGGTATCTCGTACCCTAAATTTGATTAACCATGTCTGCTCAAGTACCTTCGATCCCTCAAAGAATCATACATGAACACTTGAGTCTGCCCTCAATTCATTACACTCTTAAAACATTGCGCCTAGTGTAAATAAGAGTTTGCACATGTTATGCAATTAGGAGACATGTTAATCGATCTTTCTCTGGTCCTAAATAGTCAAGCTTGTTAATCACTCACTTTCCTGACACTACCTGTATATGCGGTATTGTCTCCTCACAACAAGAAATAAAAGCCAAAGTAGTGGATGCTCATACCAGCCTTCCTAGACAGCCCAGTGTCTCTAAAGGGTACCGTGACTACCCTCCATCACTAGTGGTAATCTATAAGGGCTCCCACAATGAGGGAGCAGGGATAGATTCCTTGACCTCCTTATATTCGGTCCAAGCACACGTCGTATGGCAACGTGTTATGATATTACTTCTCTCCTTAAGAGCATACATCATTAAATGACTACTGTATAGACCCAAGTTTCATTACCCCATAATGAAATTTTCTGGCCATATTAGCTCGTGATACATCTAGGATCTCCAACAAGATCACATCTCATGCGCGAAGTCAAACCCCTAGTCTGGTTGATAGTAAATAGGTAAAGTGGACGTGGGGTGTTCACTTTGATCACTTTAACATATAAGTATACAGTAACCTCATCTTGATCCAGTCAAGAAGACTAACATATAAGTTTATAGCAACCTCATTTTGATCCATTCAGGATGACTAATAGAGTGCTCCCACTATCCTCCTATCCAGTAACACGATAATGTAGTTATTGCTCCAAGCAAAATGACATCCGACACTCGAACTCAACTTCGGCAATTGCCACAGCTCCGAAGGGGATGCCTTGTATGATAAGAGCTCCTACTTGCTAATCTAACTTTCTAACAGTGCACCCCGTGCCCTTTATGGTACACATCATATACTCATATACTCTACGCCATGATAATCAAGCAATAATAAGACATAAACAATCCTAGATATGTATATAGATGTGAAAAAGTTAATCAAATCAAATATAATGTTTTATAAAGCCATCATCTATAACCTAAGTGTTTGAGGCAGTAATAAAATCGACATTGAAGATGTAACCTCTAAGACTCAAGTGCCCCCACTAGCCGCATCTCAACTATTACCTTTATCAGTAGATCCCTAATCAACTAACTTATAGGGACACTCTTAGAACAACATTGTCCTTCTCTTAGTTTTAATGAAATAATACTTGATCAGGATTTTATTTGATTTTCCAAATAAAATTTGGTCTTTCTATAGGCGTCAAAAATTACCTATAGGTTCCCGCACACAGCTCGAGATAAAGAAAAAATAATTATCCAAGTCAAAGGGGATCATCTGATACCAAAAGGAAGCAAAGAAATGTGTGAGGTGAAGAAGCGCACAAAGCGGAAGAAGCGAGTGAAAATACGAAGCGAGGAAGCAACAACGAGATTTAGAATGCATGGTTTGATAAGGATTAAAATTTCTATCATGATTCACTTTGAATTCAAAAATCTCAAAAGATAAAAGTTATAGGTCTCTTTATCAGCTTTCTAATGCAACTTGAATCACCTCATGCTAAGGTTCAACAAAAGATTTAAAGCCAAAATACCGAAGATAGTACAAATTATCTCGGAAAATCCGAGTCACCTCAAAGTGATTCGGAAATTTTGAGTCACTTCGAAGTGACTCATGCCCAGATCAGCTCCCAACGTATTTTCTAATAAGATTAGCTTCTAAAACTCCTTAGGATCATCCATAAACATATGGGATTATCCTTAAACGTATGGAAGCTGTTACACAACCGAAAACCCACCTAAATGGATAATAACGGTTGTTCTTCGATCCTATCCACAAATATGACATTTAAAATCTATAAATATACCCCTAGCACCCTCATAAAGATAGATCTGAAGGGAGCCATGAATTTCAGAGGAGCTAGGGTGAGGTTCTGAAAAATTTGAGAGAGACTAGCGAGATTTTGGCGAATTCCTTTGCATAAAGAGTGGATTTCGAGAGATCTGAAGCACATTCCATCATTCCTTGAGATCAAACTTTATTTTGATCTCGAGAAGAGTAGTAATCTCACTTTGTTAAGATTATTTACTTCTGTGTTTGTTTCCTTTGTGAAGCAAGAACATTGATCTTTTATTCCGATCAACCGGATATGATCCGCGGTGGTCCACGGATAAACCTTGGTATAGGTAAAGATCCTATGTAAACAGCGGGTGATAAATATTCTCGGCGTATGTTTGAAGAGAGTTGTAATGTTTTTACTTTTATTGTGTAAGAAAGTCTTATAAAAAGACTAATTTTACTTTTTAAACATATTGTAAATGACTGAAGTTGTAATGAGTTCCGCAATGAAGAAAACAATATTCGACACAAGCATGCTGGCGATTACAGTGGGAGCCAATAGTCTCATTATCGAGATTGTTGTGTCACATCTAAAGATTAAGATCCCAGCTAATTTAGCGGTTGAGTACGAGTTCGACGAATCCAAGTTCGAGGAATATTTCTCCTTGTCTTCATCAAAATCCTACTCTCCCTGCAAATACGGAAAGATATAGTCTTTGAAGGAGGCCTATTCACCGATGAAGGCGACGCCAACTCTGACGAAGAGGGCTCATCAGAGGCGACATCAAAGCCAAGCTCGTCAAATCATCAAGGCATTAGAACAAGTCGACGGGGTTGGATATTACGCAAACTTGGAGTCCAGGAGGTGTCAAGCAACCGAATCACTTCAACAGCATGTTGCTGACAAATACTCCAAGCCATTGACAGAAGAATGGATCCTTGTTAAAAGGAATCATTCAATTTGGAAGGAGCGTATCCAAAGGCACAGTACACGTGCCACACATGCTCACACCCTTTTGCAAAAGGCACAATGCATGAAGAAGGAATATGTGGCCAAAAACCACCAAAACTATGCCAAGTCTGGAGGCCAAAGTCTAAAATAGCGGCCGAAAAGATCGAAAATCCAGAGTTGTTAGACCCTAGAGGGGGGTGTGTGATTATGGTCTTATGCTAATCTAATCCGATTTTATACCAATTAAAACTAATTAACAAATTATTCTTGCAAGAGAGAATTTTATACCAATTAAAACTAATTAACAAATTATTCTTGCAAGAGAGATATACAATATGTTACAAGCAAGAATAAGCAATATGAACAAAGGTAAATATCCTAGCAATGAGATATACCATGAGATATATGCAAGGATATATAATTAACACAAGGGTAAACAATCTAAACTAAACAGTAATATAATCAACAAGCAATAAACAATGGTGATATGAGATATGAACATAAAAATAAGTGCGCCAATGCAATCACTAACAAACGATATGATTACGGAGTTCGGTCCCCACGACCTACGTCTCCACTCCTCACCTCGAGGAGATCTCCACTATCACAACCGGGTTTTCTACGTTTACCCGAACAACGTTTACACCTCACAATACGGTTTTTTAGTTTACCGAAAACTCCACAACTAACACACTCTTGTAATCCCACTCAACACCCTCTCAAGTGTTGAACTAGACGTCTCTCCCTCAAGTGCTCGGATACAGCCTCTCCCTAGGTTCGTCAACCGACGCCACTCCTCTTAGAACGATCCCCGACTCTCGCCACACACTTCTCTCGGTGTACAAGTGTATTACAAAGTGAATCTCACAATAAACACAATTACAATAAATGATTGTTCTCTAATATGGATGAGAACACAATGAAAGCTCACACTCAATTATTACAACTCTCACCAACCCAAATATATAATGTATGTAAATACAATAAGCTCAAGTGGGTGTGTGTAAACAATAAGTGAAATCAAATCAACTAAACTCAATTAAAAATACTAGCTTAATGAAAATGATAAACAACAAAGAGTTAATACAAAGCTAGTATTGAGTTTAGAAATTTTTCTCTGAAAAACAAGATGGAGATGAATTAAAATGAAGCCCAAAAATGTAGATGATCTCCTCCACTTGTGTAAAACTTCTTCACAAATAAAACTCTTTTAAACAAACACTAAACAAACTTAAACCCTTGTTAAACTCTTGTTTAAAAACTTCTTGGATAAATGTGAAGGATGAGAGCAAAGGGGTATTTATAGCCTCCCAAAATCTCAGCCAAAACCCTAAAGAAAAAGACCAAAAAGCCCACGAATCAGAAATTTGATTCTGTACAAAAATAGTCGTTGGAGTGAACGGCGGGCGTCGACCGCGAGCCACTTTCGAAGCTGAGAATTTTCCAAAGACTTTAGCGGTCGACTGTGGAGGTCGACCGTGGGAAAATTCGAGCTGACGGTCGACCGTGAAAGTTTCTATTTGACTCCGCAGGTAAAAACTCAGGTGCGGTCGACCGTGACGGTCGACCGCAAACTGATACATGAATAGAACAGTTTGAAAGATGATTTTCTGATTTTAAAACCCTGTTTAAAAATATTAAATAAATTCAGGAAAAATGTAAAACTTTGAGAAATGATTGTAGACATGATAATACACATTCTACAAAAACTGGTTCTCAAAAAGGACTTCCCAAATGTAAAATATCATCATTTTGTAAGGAGGTCCAAAACATAGAAATGTAAACATATGAATTTAACATTTTGCGTAAACCATATTTTAAAACTTCACAAAATAATTTTATAGACTTGAAGAAAGATGTAAACTATTGTTATGAAATCTATAAACAATGAATGTAGTATTTTATCAAAATACACATATAATGCACTAAAACATGATTTCATTGAACTAAATAAAATTGATATTGATGAAATCACATATATGCATATAAGTATGAAACAGAAATATGTTTTCTAATTATATTAAATTGTTTCAGATTAAAACTTGAAAACTATCAAACCAAAACATATATGTATATATATAACTATATATATACAAAACCAAAACGTGTATGCGTGTATATGATTGAGCTTAAAGTACTAACACACATAATATAAACTCCTAAACTAAATTACCCAAGCTTGATGAAGGTCTTCAATGAGCTTAACTTGGTACACTTGCGGATGAAGTTTGAACTTGGATCTTCAACTTGAATTTGCATAGCTTCACTCCACAATTCCGCCAACCTCCATTGGATATGATCATGAATGTGCAATTCCATCCATCCTCCAACTCGTTGTTTGCCTAGAATAAATACGAAAACACAAACACTAGACAAATAATATTAGAAGTAAATTATTTGTTAAACATCATCAAAACAAGAAGGCTAACAATCTCTCTCTTTTTTATGATGACAAACAATTACAAAAAGAATATATGCATGAAAGGAAATGAATATACAAAGTATAATATATCATGCATATAAACAAGGAAATGAATATACAAAGTATAATATATCATGCATATAAACAAGAAGGAATATACTCATAATATTTCTCCCCCTTTGACAAAATCATGCATATAAACAAGAAGGAATATACTCATAATATTTCTCCCCCTTTGACAACATCAAAAAGGGGAAAACAAAAGAATGAAGAGAGTGAAAGCTCCCCCTATCAATATGCATGGGTGAGTATAAAAACAATAATAGAAAAGGAAAGACTCCCCCTATCAAAATTCCTTAATGAATATATGCAATGAATGCTAAGGCATACATATGTGAGCAAGCAAGAAACAAGCTAAAATACAACTCACATATAAAAAAACAATGAGAACACATATAAATATGTCAATATGAAAATAGTGTCTCATTATCAAATTATAAAAATATAGTGTATAAAAACAGATTTATGAAAACAAAGGAATGAGGAAAACATGAGAACCATGAAAAAAGTTTTCAAGGGAAAACAAATCACTCAAATGAAGTCATAAATCAAAATTTGAGTCCATAAACAATGTTTGATCAAAGAAGAAAATTTTCTTTGCATGTATAACTTGATCAAACCACATAAAGAATACATTATAAAGCATATTTGAAATTTGAATCATCTATTTGTGCTTATATAATGAATTCAAAAGAACAAATCAGAGCAAAATTTTCATAGTTCAAAAGTAACATACAAGAATTATGAACTATGGATTTAAATTTATTTACTTGAAAATATTCATATTATATTTATATGTATATATTATTTTTTTCATTTTATTTCCTTTTTTATGCAAATCCAAAAAAAAATCATTTTTAAGAGTATAAAATCAAACCATCATTGATTTTCAAAAATCAAAAGAGGCAACTATATCTAGCTCTTGAGCTAGTAACAACCCATATAAAGATTTAAGCACCCGGTAAACATGATTTGGGAATAAACACCTAATAAACCCGGAGGGTTATATAAACACAAACCTCTCATCAAAACAAAACCAATAATCATGAAAACAAAGAATTTGATCAATAAAAAATTGTTTTCTTGTTCAAAAGTTTAAAGTATAATTTTTCAAAACCAAGAAAAAAAGAAAAATAAAAACACTAAAATTCTTGGTTTAAAATCAAATTTTTTTTTATACCAAAATATTCTTAGTACCAAAATGTTTAGGGACATGACCCCTATTATTCAAACTCAAAGCCCTAGGGTTATGAACTCATTGGGCGTATTTAGTGCACGGGTCCAGTCATAGCAATAATTATTTAAATGACCCATTCGATTGCAATAAGTGCAATGAAGAGGATGTATTTGGTTATGTTGACCATGTGGATGTGCACGAGGAACATTTTCAAATAAAGATGGTCTTTTAAGATTATTTTGCAAATGAGAAACATTTTGAAATAATGTTGGTCTACTTGAAATATTTTGCGATTTAGAAACTTTTCGCAAATCAAAACAAAACTTAGCTAAGTGACCAACTCTACCACAAAAATCACAATGATACACATTAGCATACTTATGATGAATAATGGGTGCATGTGTGTGTACATGTGATGAAGAGACTTGATGAGATGCACAAGGAGCATTTACATTTTTATATTTGTGTGCATCATAGCAAAATTTAGCTAAATGACCTTTACGACCACAAATTGAGCATTTGTAAACTTTGTTATACAAGTGTGCATAGTGTGTACGTGATTTATAAGTTATAGCATTAGATTTAGCACACTTGTCCATAAGTTTCTTATGATTATTAATGCATGTGTTAAAAGATGAATCTAAGCATGATATGCGGTTTTTCACAAGATTCAATTTATTATTGGTCACAAAATCATTGATAATAGAAGTAGAGCATGTATGGTTATTCTTAAAAGAATCAAATTTATTTCTAATGCATTCTACTTCTAGCATGGCATCTTTATTAGCATGAGTTAAGCTAGAAATGTATGAAGTCAAATTTTTTTTTTCAATTTTAACATATCATTAAATTCTTTAAGAGCAATATTTTCTTGAGAAATGATATCAAAATTGGAGGCTAGCTTCTCATGATCAGATTTTAAACTAACATGCTGGCTTTTGAGATCAATAAAATTATTTTTGCGATTTAGTGTAGGCATGCGATAATTTCTCATATGCACAAGCGAGTTCATCAATAGATAAATTATTATCGGAATCGGAATCGTTTACTACACAAGAATCATCCTCTTGTGGCCATGTGCATGATGTTGACCCTATAGTTTTGATGATGATTTGACAAACAATTTATTACTAATAAGTCTTCTAGTGTTTTGTGTTTATGTTCTCTTTTCAGGTATTTCAACACGCGTCAATAAAGTGTTAAAGATTCAAGTTCAACTTCGTGGATTTACCTGGGTATTTGTTTAGTTTACTATTATATATTGTATGATGATATCTAAGCTCAATATATATACACTTAACACGAGTTTTCGACGTTTTCTATCATATAGATGATTTCTTATTAAACGTTGTTAAAATATCTTTATCTCTTGTTTATAGCTCTCTCATACTTTATTCTATACATATAATATATGCACAATATATATATGAATATTTACAAGTCCTATATCAACTTTCACTTTCATAAAAATACAGGTTTTCTAAGCATTTTTTCAAAAACAGGTAGTTTTCACAAACGAAATTTGTTTTTCCAAAAATTCCTTTTTAAACATGTTCATCTCATAATTTATAAACTTTCCCCAAAGTTTCACTATTTTTGGATGTGAATTGATATTTTTTAACAAATTTTCAAACCTGCCCAAAACCTGTATTTTTGCCCATATCAGATTTCGGTCGACCAATACGGTCGACCGACGATAGTCTGGTTTCTGAGAAATTTTTCAAGAGTTTTCCGGTCGACCGGAATTTCCGTCGGCCGACCGAAATTTGCGTCGGTCGACCGCCAGCAGGGTTTTTGAACTAATCGGTCGACCGTACCGGTCGACCGACGAGTTAACAAACTGAGCCTAACGGCTAGTTTTTCAAATGGGCTTTTTTGGTCTTTCACCTATTTCTAGCTGTTGTATTGGGTGCTATATATACCCTATTGCTGCTCTTCTTCTCTATCAATCAAGAAATCCAAGTTTACTGTTTAGCAAGATATTAATCACGTTTAAGAGCTGTTTAAGAAGTGTTTCGTTAATCTGTTTTCAAGAGAAAGTTTTCTACAACAAGAAGAGGCTCTCATATTCCATTGGGATCATATTCTTCAGCTCCTCTTGTTTATTGAGAAGTTTTTCTAAACTCTTTCCATATAGCTTATTATCTCACTTTCAATTGATTAGCTATATTCATTAAGTTATTTATTGTTTTTGATTCACTATTATCACACACACTTATTGAGCTTGATATTTCCATATTATATATTGTGGGTTGTGAGGTGTGATTTAGTGAGTGTGAGCTTCATTGTGTTCTCACTTGTTAATTGAGAACAAATCATTGTATTTAACTTTTATTTGTGAGAATCACTTGTAATACACTTGTACACCGAGAGAAGTGTGAGGAGAGAGAGACGGGGTCAAATCCAATAGGAGTGGCGTCGATTGACGAACCTAGGGAGAGGTTGTAATCGAGCACTTGAGGAGGAGGACACGGGCTAGATTCCTACACTTAGTGTGTAAAGTGTGATTGTTGAGTGATTGTGTAGTGTGAGAGTTTTCGGTGAACTTGTAAACCGAGTGTGTAGAAGTTCCGGCTTCCAAACCGGATTGTGATAGTGGATATCTCCTCGAGGTGAGGAGCGGGGACGTAGGTCGTGGGGACCGAACCTCGTAAACATATCGTGTGTTTGTGTTTTGCTTGTCTCATATTTTATTTGTGCATATTCTTATTGTTCTTATTGTTCATATCTATCTCTTGCAAGAACATATTGATCTATATAATTTTAATTAGGATTTTATTGGAATTAGATTAGCATAAAACCCTAATCACCCCCCCCCCTCTAGGGTCTAACAATTGGTATCAGAGCTTGGTGCTCTTTGATTTAAGGACTAACCGCCTTGAGTTAAAGATCCAAGTTATTGTATTAGTGCTAATCTAATTTTGATTAATTGTGCTTCTTGCATTTCATCTCTATGGATATGAATGATTCATCTTGCTTAGGATATGCTATTAATATTGCTCCTCGTTTGGATAATTTCCCCTATGCTCAATGGCGTATTAGATTCAAACTTTTTGTTCAATCTAATCAATTTGATTTGTGGGAAATTATTGAGGATGGCTATGTTGTTCCCATCTTGGAAAAATCCAAATGGTGTGCATGAACAAACTTTTGTTAGAATATTTGATTAGTGCCTTTCACTCATCGTTTTCTAACAAATTTGCTAATTTTGATAGTGCTCACGCTTTATGGAAATTTATTGAAGCACATGAAGGGAAATTGGAGGCTATTCAACAAGCATTGGAAAATCTTGCTTTGAGTCCTAAGGAAGCCTCATCCCCATGTACATTACCACTAGGTGATAACCCTAGTGAGGTATGCGATAACGATGATATTATTACTTTTGATGAACTTGCTCTTGAGTTTGAAAAATTACACAATAGCTATATTGATGTAAAAAGTAAGTATGTTAATATAAAATCTATTCATGAAACACTAGCTACTAAGTTTAATTTTATTGCAAATGAAAATATAATTCTTAAAGAATGCAATGAAAATTTGAAAATTGAAAATGCTAGTTTGCTTCATGAAAAACGTGATGCTATGTTAGAAGTAGATAAGTTAAAATCTATGATGAGTAATCTTGTTTATCCTACTTCTAGTAGCAATACTTGTATGCACAATGATGAGTTGAATCAAATGAGAAAACGAATATCTACCTTAGATTCAACACTAAATACTTGTATTGCTAATAGTAAAAAGCTTATGGACTTATGTGCAAAGGTTAATGTTAATTCTTCCAAGAAACCTATTCACTATGCACATATGTATGACAAAATTCACAAATGTTCTATTTGCGGTCTTAAAGGCCACTTAGCCCAATTTTGTCATAATGCACCAAAAATTAACAAGCCTATACATGATTGTGCATCCCATCAAGCTTCATCATCACATACTCATGTACACACACATAGTGTAAATCATAAACATGCTTATGTGTACAAATGTGATTATTGTGGTCGTGTTGGTCATTTGGCCATGTTTTGTTTCGATTTGAAAAGAAATTCTCGTTTGCAAAATAATTACAAAGGAAAATTTATTTTTGCAAATGAACCACGTGCATTATATTTCGGTCAACGTAAACTATTTAAACCTCTACATTGCACAAATTGCAATCGTATGGGTCACGTTTACAATTTTTGCTTTGATCGTATTGGTGCACAAAATACGCCCAAACGGGTTCATAACCCTAGGACCTTGGATTTAAATGATAGGGGTCATGTCCCAAGTTCTAGTGGTACCAAAATGATTTGGGTACCAAAAAGACTTATATAGTATTTTTTTAATGATTTGTTTTGTTTTTGTTTTGAAAAATTTCTTTTTGGCTTTGAATAACAAATAAATTTCGTTATGTCAAAATAAATTATTTATATGTTTTTTTAATAGACAAAATTACTTATATACATCTTATAAAACTTTTAGTAGATAGCAAAACAAATTTCCAAAAGGGTTTATAGTGAAACATATCTCAAAAACCATTTTTATGTTTATCTGTCTTTTACTTCCTTTCGGTCGACCGACCCGGTCGACCGACGGCTATCTGTAAGCATTCCGGTCGACCGCGTCGGTCGACCGAAATTAAATTCCTACAGAAGAGTTTTTTGATTTACTGGGTTTCGGTTTTTTTATTGGATTTTGGTTTTTAGACCCGAACTGATCATCACCGCTAATCCTTTCGTGAATCAATCCCAACCGTTCCCTCTTCATCTCCTTGACCCGACCCTTTTTCCTTCACCTCATTTTGTTTTTTTCCCAAATTGGAGAAATCTCCTCACGGTCGCCTGGTTTCATCAACCGGAATTTTTCATCCTTCATCATTTTCCGACAGTTTTGCGAGGTAATGATCTCCTTCTCATCCGTTTAACCCTTTCTCATTGTTCTAGTATTAACTCTTCCTTATCTAGGGTTTTTGTTCTAGGGATTTTGTTAATTTGCTCTATGTTGGTTTTTGTTTACAGGATATTGAAAATTTTTCTCTAATCTTTTCCAAACCCTAACTCATTATGCCTCCCAAGCCCTCTAAAAGAGGTCTAAACCCGAATCTAGTTCCTCCTCTGTAAAAGCCTCACATTATGAGGATTATCTGTTGTTTAAACCTCTTGTTAGGAAATATAGGGAACTGTGTAAACTGAAGACTCTCCCAACTAGGTATATCAAGTATCCTGAACTAGCCATCTATAACACTCAGTCTATTCTTCGTAATGTTGGGTTGGATAAATTGTTTGATGAAAGTCTTAAAGTTCCTTATTATCCTTTCTTAGTTTATCTGTTTTATGCTAACATGTCCACATCATCCTCTGCTGATGGTAGTTTGACCATCTCCTCCTCTGTTAAAAATGTGGCAATAGCTTTTACTGCCAACGAACTTGCGGGGATTCTTCAAATCCCAACAGGTGACGTTGAACTCAGGTCTATTGAGCTTAGTGATCCTGCAGTCAATCATCAAATGTTTATACCCGGATGCTCATATCCTATGAACAACAACTCCCTTAATCCTATTGCCAGACTCATTGCCAGAATTGTTGCTCAAAATTTGATTCCTAAGACTGGTAGTTTTGATCACTTCGCCTCTGACAAGATTAATGCTGTTTATGCCATTTTTGCTAAAATCAAAGTTGATTGGGCTACTATCTTTGTCAATAACATGGCATCTAAACATACCAAGTTTCTACCCTTTGGTTCCTTTTTCACTCTCATTTTTCAACATTTCAATGTTGACCTTACTAATGAACCTAAGGTTGAATCCAAGAGAGATTTTTTTGATAAAGTTTCACTTTCCAGAATGCAAATATCTCTTGACTCCACTCCTAAACTATCTTCTCACTCCCGTTCTAGAGCCTCGACCTCTTCCACTTCTTCCACCTCTGAGATTTATGACCGGCTTGATCGCCTTGAGACTCGTGTCACATCTATTCAGAAGGATGTTAGGACTATTCTTTCATACCAGCGTCAGTCTCTCGGGATCCCTTCTAATTCTGAGTCTGATTCTGGTGAGGATTCTGCTGATGGCTCAGATGGTGATGGTGATGGTGGTGATGATGGTGACGGTGATAGTGATGATGGTGGAGATGGTGATGGTGATGATGTTGGAGGAGGTGACGACTGATTGAGTTTCTTCATGTGATGTTTTTTATTTGTTTTTGACGCTTTCTTCTGGGTTGTAAAACTTGATAACTCTGTTTTTATTTGAGTGTAATAACTCTATGATGCTTTGTGGAACAACTATGTATGGTTTTGTGTGACGTTTTATGTATGACTTGCTATCTCGTGAACAAACCTATATTTATGCAAAAATATGTTGCTTCTAATGCCTATATGATGTTCTTTGTGGCTTATTATGTTCAGGTTATTTCTTTTATGAATCAATGACTATATAAAATAACTTTCATGTTTTGGTGTGTAGCAAATAGTTGCTTATCATAAGTTGCCTATATGACGTTTAAATTTTATATTTTCATGCACATCTATGATGCCTAAATGATGATTTGTAAATTGCTTATGCTAGTTTATCATTTCATGATCAATGCATGATTAAGACAATAACCATGTTTTGTTTCTCGCATATTTTTATTATGCATAAGTTTGATGGATAGTTGTTGGTTTAGCTCCTGTATATATGCTCTATTGATGTCATTCAGTCTATTTGACAGGGGGAGCCTTTTCTTTATCTTTCTTATCTAAGCTTGTAAGCAGGGGGAGCATCGCTCCTATCTCTCATTTTTCCCTCTTTTCGATGTTGTCAAAGGGGGAGAAAAATACCACATATAGCTTACAGATTAATTCTGTTATATATGGTCATGTATGTTTTATATATATGGTCATTTATTCTTGTTTTGGCTTATATGTGGATTATCAGTGTATACTTTATATTCATGTATAAATTGTTTGCCATCATCAAAAAGGGGGAGATTGTTGACCCTATAGTTTTGATGATGATTTGACAAATAATTTATTACTAATAAGTCTTCTAGTGTTTTGTGTTTATGTTCTCTTTTTCAGGTATTTCAACACGCGTCAATAAAGTGTTAAAGATTCAAGTTCAACTACGTGGATTTACCTGGGTATTTGTTTAGTTTACTATTATATATTGTATGATGATATCTAAGCTCAATATATATACACTTAACACGAGTTTTCGACGTTTTCTATCATATAGATGATTTCTTATTAAACGTTGTTAAAATATCTTTATCTCTTGTTTACAGCTCTCTCATACTTTATTCTATACATATAATATATGCACAATATATATATGAATATTTACAAGTCCTATATCAACTTTCACTTTCATAAAAATACAGGTTTTCTAAGCATTTTTTCAAAAACAGGTAGTTTTCACAAACAAAATTTGTTTTTCCAAAAATTCCTTTTTAAGCATGTTCATCTCATCATTTATAAACTTTCCCCAAAGTTTCACTATTTTTGGATGTGAATTGATATTTTTTAATGAATTTTCAAACCTGCCCAAAACCTGTATTTTTGCCCATATCAGATTTCGGTCGACCAATACGGTCGACCGACGGTAGTCTGGTTTCTGAGAAATTTTTCAAGAGTTTTCAGGTCGACCGGAATTTCCGTCGGCCGACCGAAATTTCCATTCGGTCGACCGAAATTTGCGTCGGTCGACCGCCAGCTTCAAAACATGTTTTCTCAGGGTTTTTGAACTAATCGGTCGACCGTACCGGTCGACCGACGAGCTGACAAAATGAGCCTAATCTTCAGCTCCTCTTGTTTATTGAGAAGTTTTTCTAAACTCTTTCCATATAGCTTATTATCTCACTTTCAATTGATTAGCTATATTCATTAAGTTATTTATTGTTTTTGATTCACTATTATCACACACACTTATTGAGCTTGATATTTCCATATTATATATTATGGGTTGTGAGGTGTGATTTAGTGAGTGTGAGCTTCATTGTGTTCTCACTTGTTAATTGAGAACAAATCATTGTATTTAACTTTTATTTGTGAGAATCACTTGTAATACACTTGTACACCGAGAGAAGTGTGAGGAGAGAGAGACGAGGTTAAATCCAATAGGAGTGGCGTCGATTGACGAACCTAGGGAGATGTTGTAATCGAGCACTTGAGGAGGAGGACACGGGCTAGATTCCTACACTTAGTGTGTAAAGTGTGATTGTTGAGTGATTGTGTAGTGTGAGAGTTTTCGGTGAACTTGTAAACCGAGTGTGTAGAAGTTCCGGCTTCCAAACCGGATTGTGATAGTGGATATCTCCTCGAGGTGAGGAGCGGGGACGTAGGTCGTGGGGACCGAACCTCGTAAACATATCGTGTGTTTGTGTTTTGCTTGTCTCATATTTTATTTGTGCATTTTCTTATTGTTCTTATTGTTCATATCTATCTCTTGCAATAACATATTGATCAACATAGTTTTAATTGCTATTAATTGGGATTAGATTAGCATAAGACCCTAATCACCCCCCCTCTAGGGTCTAACACATGATGCTCCACATAAACTTGAAGAATAATCCTCCAAAGCTTATCAGATTGCCTCCAAGTCCCCTTGTTGTGCTTTAATAAATTTTCAAAGTTTGTAAGCACTATCAAAATGAACAAATTTGTTAGAAAAAGATGAATCAAAAGCATTAAGAAAAAATTCTAATAAAAGCTTATTCATTGTAAACATTTTATTATCATGATCGCTCCACTTGGATTTCTCCAATGTGGGCACAATATAAGGACAATCAATAACTTCCCATAAGTCAATATTTCTAGATTCAACAAATAATTTAAATTTAGAGCACCATTGAGCATAAGGGAAATTTTTATATTTTGGAGCAATATGTGGATTATAGCCTAAACGAAATATATTTATATTCATGATATATATGTGAATATATGCAAGCAAGATAAATGTAATCAGCCTAAACGAAATATATTTATATTCATGATATATATGTGAATATATGCAAGCAAGATAAATGTAATCATAACTAGATTAGCACAATTTATATTCATGATATATATGTGAATATATGCAAGCAAGATAAATGTAATCATAACTAGATTAGCACAAGTAAGATAACTTGGATCTTTAATTCAAGCCGATTAGTCCTTAAATTAAAGAGCACCAAGCTCTAATACTAATTGTTAGACCCTAGAAGGGGGTGATTAGGGTCTTATGCTAATTTAAACCGATTTTTTGCCAATTAAAACTAATTAACAAATTATTCTTGCAATAGAGATATACAATATGTTACAAGCAAGAATAAGCAATATGAACAAAGGTAAATATCCTAGCAATAATATATAGTATGAGATATATGCAAGGATAAATAATTAACACAAGGGTAAACAATCTAAACTAGATAGGAATATAATCAAAAAGCAATAAACAAAGGCGACATGAGATATGAACATAAAAATAAGTGCGCCAAAGCAATCGCAAACAAACGATATGATTACGGAGTTCGGTCCTCACGACCTACATCTCCGCTCCTCACTTCGAGGAGATCTCCACTATCACAACCGGGTTTTCTACGTTTACCCGAACAACGTTTACACCTTATAATATGGTTTTCTAGTTTACCGAAAACTCTACAACTAATACACTCTTGTAATCGCACTCTACACCCTCTCAAGTGTTGAACTAGACGTGTCTCCCTCAAGTGCTCAGATACAGCCTCTCCCTAGGTTCGTCAACCGACGCCACTCCTCTTGGGACGATCCCCGACTCTCGCCACACACTTCTCTCAGCGTACAAGTGTATTACAAAGTGAATCTCACAATAAGCACAATTGCAATAAATGGTTGTTCTCTAATATGGATGAGAACACAATGAAAGCTCACACTCAATTGTTATAACTCTCACCAACCCAAATATATAATGTATGTAAATATAATAAGCTCAAGTGGGTGTGTGTAAACAATGAGTGAAATCAAATTAACTAAACTCAATTGAAAATACAAGCTTAATGAAAATGATAAACAACAAAGAGTTAATACAAAGCTAGTATTGAGTTTAGAAATTTTTCTCTGAAAAACAAGATGGATAGATGGATTAAAATGAAGCCCAAAGAATATAGATGATCTCCTCCACTTGTGTAAAACTTCTTCACAAATAAAACTCTTTTAAATAAACACTAAACAAACTTATACCCTTGTTAAACTCTTGTTTAAAAACTTCTTGGATAAATATGAAGGATGAGAGCAAGGGGGTATTTATAGCCTCTCAAAATCTCAGCCAAAACCCTAAAGAAAAAGACCAAAAAGCCTACGAATTAGAAATATGATTATGTACAAAAATAGCCGTTGGAGTGAACGGCGGTCGACCGTAAAAATCTCGCGGTCGACCGCGAGCCACTTTCGAAGCTAAGAATTTTTCAAAGACTTTGGCGGTCAACCGTGATGGTCGACCATGGGAAAATTTGAGCTGACGGTCGACCGTGACGGTCGACTGTGAAAGTTTTTTTTTGATTCCACAGATAAAAACTCAGGTGCGGTCGACCGTGACGGTCGACCGCAAACTGATACATGAACATAACAGTTTGAAAGATGATTTTATGATTTTAAAACCCTGTTTAAAAATATCAAATAAATTCAGAAAAAATATAAAACTTTGGAAAATGATTGTAGACATGATAATACACATGCTACAAAAACTGGTTCTCAAAAAAGACTTCCCAAATGTAAAATATCATCATTTTGTAAGGAGGTCCAAAACATAGAAATGTAAACATATGAATTTTAACATTTTGCCTAAACCATATTTTAAAACTTCACAAAATAATTTTATAGACTTGAAGAAAGATGTAAACTATTGTTATGAAGTTTATAAACAATGAATGTAGTATTTTATCAAAATACACATATAATGCACTAAAACATGATTTCATTGAACTAAATAAAATTGATATTGATGAAATCATATATATGCATATAAGTATGAAACAGAAATATGTTTTCTAATTATATTAAATTGTTTCATACTAAAACTTGAAAACTATCAAACCAAAACATATATGTATATATATAACTATATATATTCAAAACCAAAACGTGTATGTGTGTATATGATTGAGCTTAAAGTACTAACACACATAATATAAACTCCTAAACTAAATTACCCAAGCTTGATGAAGGTCTTCAATGAGCTCAACTTGGTACACTTGCGGATGAAGTTTGAACTTGGATATTCAACTTAAATTTGCATAGCTTCACTCCACAATTCCGCCAACCTCCATTGGATATAATCATGAATGCGCAATTCCATCCATCCTCCAACTCGTTATTTGCCTAGAATAAATACGAAAACAGAAACTCTAGACAAACAATATTAGAAGTAAATTGTTTGTTAAACATCATCAAAACAAGAAGGCTAATAATCTCCCCCTTTTTTATGATGACAAACAATTATAAAATGGATATATGCATGAAAGAAAATGAATATACAAAGTATAATATATCATGCATATAAACAAGAAGGAATATACTCATAATATTTCTCCCCCTTTGACAACATCCAAAAGGGGAAAACAAAAGAATGAAGAGAGCGAAAGCTCCCCCTATCAATATGCATGGGTGAGTATAAAAACAATAATAGAAAAGGGAAGACTCCCCCTATCAAAATTCCTTAATGAATATATGCAATGAATGCTAAGGCATACATATGTGAGCAAGCAAGAAACAAGCTAAAATACAACTCACATACAAAAAGACAATGAGAACACATATAAATATGTTAATATGAAAATAGTGTCTTATTAACAAATTATAAAAATATAGTGTATAAAAATAGATTTATGAAAACAAAGTAATGAGGAAAACATGAGAACCATGAAAAAAGTTTTCAAGGGAAAACAAATCACTCAAATGAAGTCATAAATCAAAATTTGAGTCCATAAACAATGTTTGATCAAAGAAGAAAATTTTCTTTGCATGTATAACTTGATCAAACCACATAAAGAATACATTATAAAGCATATTTGAAATTTGAATCATCTATTTGTGCTTATATAATGAATTCAAAAGAACAAATCAGAGCAAAATTTTCATAGTTCAAAAGTAACATACAAGAATTATGAACTATGGATTTAAATTTATTTACTTAAAAATATTCATATTATATTTATATGTATATAATATATTTTTTATTTTATTTCTTTTTTTTATGCAAATCCAAAAAAAATCATTTTTAAGAGTATAAAATCAAACCATCATTGATTTTCAAAAATCAAAAGAGGTAACTATATCTAGCTCTTGAGCTAGTAACAACCCATATAATGATTTAAGCACCCGGTAAATATGATTTGGGAATAAACACCCAATAAACCCGGAGGGTTATATAAACACAAACCTCTCATCAAAACAAAACCAATAATCATGAAAACAAAAGAATTTGATTAATAAAAAATTGTTTTCATGTTCAAAAGTTTAAAGTATAATTTTTCAAAACCAAGAAAAAAAGAAAAATAAAAATACTAAAATTTTTGGTTTAAAATCAAATTTGTTTTGGTACCAAAGTATTCTTGGTACCAAAAGGTTTAGGGACATGACCCCTATCATTCAAACTCAAAGCCCTAGGGTTATGAACCCATTTGGGCGCATTTAGTGCATGGGTCTGGTCATAATAATAATTATGCAAATGACTCATTCGATTACAATAAGTGTAATGAAGAGGATGCATTTGGTTATGTTGACCATGTGGATGTGCACGCGGAACATTTGCAAATAAAGATGGTCTTTTAAGATTATTTTACAAATGAGAAACATTTTAAAATAATGTTGGTCTACTTGAAATATTTTACGATTTAGAAACTTTTTGCAAATCAAAACAAAAGTTAGCTAAGTGACCAACTCTACCATAAAAATCACAATGATACACATTAGCATGCTTATGATGAACAATGGGTGCATGTGTGTGTACATGTGATGAAGAGACTTGATGAGATGCACAAGGAGCATTGACAATTTTATATTTGTGTACATCATAGCAAAATTTAGCTAAAGTGCATTTACGACCGCAAATTGAGCATTTGTAAACTTTGCTATACAAGTGTGCATAGTGTGTAGGTGATTTATAAGTTATAGCACTAGATTTAGCACACTTGTCCATAAGTTTCTTATGATTATTAATGCATGTGTTAAAAGATGAATCTAAACATGGTATGCGGTTCTTCACAAGATTCAATTTATTATTAGTCACAACATCATTGATAATAGAAGTAAAGCATGTATGGTTATTCTTAAAAGAATCAAATTCATTTCTAATGCATTCTACTTCTAGCATGGCATCTTTATTAGCATGAGTTAAGCTAGAAATGGATGAAGTCAAATTTTTATTTTCCAATTTTAACATATCATTAATTTCTTTAAGAGCAATATTTTCTTGAGAAATGATAACAAAATTGGAGGCTAGCTTCTCATGATCGGATTTTAAACTAACATGCTTGCTTTTGAGATCAACAAAATTATTTTGCAATTTAGTGTAGGCATGCGATAATTTCTCATATGCACAAGCGAGTTCATCAATAGATAAATCATTATCGGAATCGGAATCGCTTACTACACAAGAATTATCATCTTGTGGCCGTGTGCATGAAGCTCCACATAAACTTGAAGAAGAATCCTCCAAAGCTTGTCGGATTGCCTCAAAGTCCCCTTGATGTGCTTTAATAAATTTTTAAAGTTTGTAAGCACAATCAAAATGAACAAATTTGTTAGAAAAGGATGAATCAAAAGCATTAAGCAAAAATTCTAACAAAAGCTTGTTCATTGTAAATATTTTATTATCATGATCGCTTCACTTGGATTTCTCCAATGTGGGCACAATGTAAGCATAATCAATAACTTCCCATAAGTCAATATTTCTAGATTCAACAAATATTTTAAATTTAGAGCACCATTGAGCATAAGGGAAATTTTTATATTTTGGAGCAATATTTGGATTATAGCCAAAACGAAATACATTTATATTCATGATATATATATGTGAATATATGCAAGCAAGATAAATGTAATATAACTAGATTAGCACAAATAAGATAACTTGGATCTTTAACTCAAGGCGATTAGTCCTTAAATCAAAGAGCACTAAGCTCTGATACTAATTGTTAGACCCTAGAAGGGGGGTGATTAGGGTCTTATGCTAATCTAATCTGATTTTATGCCAATTAAAACTAATTAACAAATTATTCTTGCAATAGAGATATATAATATGTTACAAGCTAGAATAAGCAATATGAACAAAGGTAAATATCCTAGCAATAAGATATACTATGAGATATATGCAAGGATATATAATAAACACAAGGGTAAACAATCTAAACTAGATAGTAATATAATCAACAAGCAATAAACAAAGGCGATATGAGATATGAACATAAAAATAAGTGCGCCAATGCAATCACAAACAAACGATATGATTACTGAGTTCGGTCCCCACGACCTACATCTCCGCTCCTCACCTCGAGGAGATCTCCACTATCACAATCGGGTTTTCTACGTTTACCCGAACAACGTTTACACCTCATAATACGGTTTTTTAGTTTACCGAAAACTCTACAACTAACACACTATTGTAATCCCACTCTACACCCTCTCAAGTGTTGAACTAGACGTGTCTCCCTCAAGTGATCGGATACAGCCTCTCCCTAGGTTCGTCAACCGACGCCACTCCTCTTGGGACGATCCCCGACTCTCGCCACACATTTCTATCGGTGTACAAGTGTATTACAAAGTGAATCTCACAGTAAGCACAATTACAATAAATTATTGTTCTCTAATATGGATGAGAACACAATGAAAGCTCACACTCAATTGTTATAACTTTCACCAACCCAAATATATAATGTATGCAAATATAATAAGCTCAAGTGGGTGTGTGTAAACAATGAGTGAAATCAAATCAACTAAACTCAATTGAAAATAATAGCTTAATGAAAATGATAAACAACAAACAGTTAATACAAAGCTAGTATTGAGTTTAGAAATTTTTCTCTAAAAAACAAGATGGAGAGATGGATTAAAATGAAGCCTAAAGAATGTAGATGATCTCCTCCACTTGTGTAAAACTTCTTCACAAATAAAACTCTTTTAAACAAACAATAAACAAACTTAAACCCTTGTTAAACTCTTGTTTAAAAATTTCTTGGATAAATGTGAAGGATGAGAGCAATGGGGTATTTATAGCCTCCCAAAATCTTAGCCAAAACCCTAAAGAAAAAGACCAAAAAGCTCACGAATCAGAAATCTGATTTTGTACAAAAATAGCCGTTGGAGTGAACGGCGATCGACCGAGAAAATCTCGCGGTCGACCGCGAGCCACTTTCGAAGCTGAGAATTTTCCAAAGACTTTGGCGGTCAACCGTGACGATCGACCGTGAAAAAATTCGAGTTGACGGTCGACCATGACGGTCGACCGTGAAAGTTTCTGTTTGATTCCGTAGGTAAAAACTCAGGTGCGGTCGACCGTGGCGGTCGACCGCAAACTGATACATGAATAGAAAATTTTGAAAGATGATTTTTGGATTTTAAAACCCTGTTTAAAAATATCAAATAAATTCAGAAAAATATAAAACTTTGGGAAATGATTGTAGACATGATAAGAAAACTAGTTTTCTAAAAGGACTTTCCAAATGTAAAATATCATCCTTTTGTAAGGAGGTCCAAAATATAGAAATGTAAACATATGAATTTTAACATTTTGCCTAAACCATATTTTAAAACTTCACAAAATGATTTTATAGACTTGAAGAAAGATGTAAACTATTGTTATGAAGTCTATAAACAATGAACATAGTATTTTATAAAAATACACATATAATGCACTAAAACATGATTTCACTGAACTAAATAAAATTGATATTGATAAAATCATATATATGCATATAAGTATGAAATAGAAATATGTTTTCTAATTATATTACATTGTTTCATATTAAAACTTAAAAACTATCAAACCAAAACATATATGTATATATATAACTATATATATACAAAACCAAAACGTGTATGTGTGTATATGATTGAGCTTAAAGTACTAACACACATAATATAAACTCCTAAACTAAATTACCCAAGCATGATGAAGGTCTTCAACGAGCTCAACTTGGTACACTTGCGGATGAAGCTTGAACTTGGATCTTCAACTTGAATTTGCATAGCTTTACTCCACAATTCCGCCAACCTCTATTTAATATGATCGTGAATGCGCAATTCCATCCATCCTCCAACTAGTTGTTTGCCTAGAATAAATATGAAAACACAAATACTAGACAAACAATATTAGAAGTAAATTATTTGTTAAACATCATCAAAACAAGAAGGCCAACAAGAGTCACTTTAGAGTAACTCGGCCAAGCACAGGTCACTCCAGGGTGACCCGCGCTAAGCCCGAGCCACCTCATGGTGTCACACACCTAATTCGCCTCCCGTAGTCGTTTCTTCGTTTCTGTTGAGTCTTGTTCCTGCTCCAATCAATCCCGCACCTCCGAAAAAGTCTCACGACAGCATTGACCTATCAAAATTCAAGGTTATGACAGTGGACCATTGTTTGGTAAAAAATTTTTAGTAAAAAAATGAAATAAATTTAATTTGTATTCTCTCGATCTCGATTACAATTTGAATTCTGATTACAAAAGAGAAGAGAATGATCTGGATTCTCCCCTTTGTTTAATTCTGGGTTCTTCACAGTAGCGATGGGATGCCTCCCTCGAATGCTTGCGTTAAGTTTTCTTCTCGTTGATGATTCGAATGTCTCAATTCACTAGAACGGTATTCTCCTCACGATTTGATATTGTGAAGGACTTGCGTGGCAAGTTTGAAACTCTGAACGAATTGATAACTCAAAACGAGTTTAAACTCTTGTAAAAGAGTTGATTGCTCTTAACCGTAATTGGTTAGACAAGCCAAGCACGAAGATAGCTCCTGTTGCCGAAGAATGCCCTTTGTTGATCTCTAGATCTGAAAATGCTCAATGATCCAAAGATCTCTCTTGATCTGCCCAAGCCGAAGAGATCCGAACTAAGCTGATTTCTTAGTTATTTATAGGCGATTAGTAGGTGTAACCGCCTCCCCCCTTTATTTGCTCCTTTGTGGGGCTAACGGGATGTAACTGCCCCCCTTAAATCACTTTTGAGTGGAGTTGTGATCCCCTCGGATCGTGGAAAATGGTTTTGAAACCGTTCAGCTAGTATTTGAACGAGTCAAACGCAAAATCCGTGTTCTGACGTGAATTCTGCATTCAAACAAAGTGTCTGGAAGCTGCGTTGGCAGTAGTTTGGCAGCATTTAAGAACTACGTTTGGCAGCGGATGGAAGCTGCGTTGGCAGCTTTCGGAGGCTACGCTTGTGACCGAACATGAGCTGTGTTGGCAGCTGGATCTGAGCTGCATTTGTGGCATTTTGAGCTGAATGTGAGCCGTGTTTGTGGCCAGGTTTGAGCTGTGTTTGCACTACATTAGTGGCCGAGCTTGAGTTGTGTCAACGGCTAAAATAATGCATCTTGATGCTGGTACACGGGAGGACTTCCGCGTCTTGATTTGAAGAGATCGTCGATTTGTAGTCTCTTTCTGTCAAAGCGTTACAAAGATCGTTATTTTGTAATCTTTGCTTTAGCTCTTTGATATGTGAGAGTTATCAGATTGTAACTCCAAATGTTGATTGTGAAGGCTGTTAATTAGAGCTTTCATCAGTTGTTATGAAGATCGTCAGATTATAACCTTCATCGATCTACGTGAAAGTCTTTAAATTGTAGTCTTCTGAAAGCCGTTGAATTATAACTTCTATCATTGGTATTTGATGGGGATCAACTATCTACAGTGGTTTTTAGATAGCCTACAGAACCCCCTTCAAAGTTTTTAAAAGTTCGCGGTTGACTGGGACGAATTTTTGGAATACTCTGGATCTCAACTCTGATTTTAGAGCTGTTAATTTCTTATCATAAAGGAGTTGTTCTCTGTACCCGCTTCGAAGGAGTCTTGGTTGAAGGGATTTTCCAAGCAAGACCTGTGTGATGATGAGCTTCAAATAGAAACTATAGTGACGGTATAAGCTACTCATGAGCAGAAGCTATCAAACGTCACGTCATGGCTCACCTCCATTTAGTTGATGGGCCTGCAAACGTTCATAGGATTTTTGGCAAACCCTCAGCCATTAACGGATTTGAAAAGCCTTTACCGACTATCGTTTGAGTCGGGCTAGCATGTGAATTATTTGAATCCGTTTTACATGTAATGTTGTGCTAAGAGAATAAACTCTCTTAGACTTGATGCTATGATTTTGAACACATAGGCTTTGTTATTTTTTTTTATAGAAAAAGACTAACCGGCAACGCGTATTAGGCGTAGACTTATCCCAACTTAGGATTTAGGATAAAGTTCCTCATGCTTGAAAGACATGGATTTTTGGTGCTACGATGTTGAATACGTAGACTTTACTGCTGTTTCTTCCTGCGTTACTTGAAACACTGAAAGAAAGTTGGAAGAGCTAGAGGTGTAGTATTAACTTGGCATGAATTTTCACGTAGAGTGAAATTGAGAATTTTTTTCTTTATTATCACTAGGATAATTCCTGAAAATTTTTAATCTACTGGGGATTTTACAATAAAAACTTGCTATTCTTGTTAAAAAAGGATTAACAAGTTCATTGGAGGGTTTGACTGTTAGAGGTATGACGTTTAACCTAATAGTATTTTATGGACCTATCGCTCTATTGAAGAGAAACAATAAGTTGATTTGGTCATCAGAGGTATGATGTTAACCTGACGGGTTTGTGGACCTGTCGCTCTATTAAAGAGAGTCGATAAGTTAATTTTGTCAGAGGTGTGATATTAACGTGATAAGAAGAATATTACGATCGGGGCACTTTTGTGGACCTATCGTTCTATTGAAGAGAGTCGATAAGTTGATTTTGTCAGAGGTGTGATATTAACGTGATAAGAATAATATTGCGATCGGGGCACTTTTGTGGACCTATCGCTCTATTGAAGAAAATCGATAAGTTGATTTTGTCAGAGGTGTGATATTAACTTGACAAGAAGAATATTACGATCGGGGCAATTTTGTGGACCTATCGCTCTATTGAAGAGAGTTGATAAGTTGATTTTATCAGAGATATGATGTTAACATGACGGGAGTTTGTTGCGATCGGAGCAACTTTGTGGACTTATCATCCTATTAAAGTGGATTGATAAGTTGATTTGTCAGAGGTGTGATATTAACGTGATAGGAATTTGTTGCGATCGGAGTAACTTTGTGGACTTATCATCCTATTGAAGATGATTGATAAGTGATTTTATCAGAGGTTTGGTGTTAACGTGACAGGAGTTTTGTACTTGTGATTTGAACAAGATTTTGGGGACTAGCATCTCACTGGGGAGAATTGCTAAGTGAGTTTATCATCAGAAACGATGAATTTTGATACTAAGATTTTGAAGACTTAGTGTCTTGCTGGGGAAGATTACGATTTAAGTAATTTTGATGACCTATCATCCTATTGAAGAGGATTGATAAGTTGATTATCAGAGGTGTATTGTTAACGTGACAAATTGGGAGTGATGCAAACTGAATTCATACTCCGTGAGGGTGATGATCGTCAGAAGTATAATATTAACTTGACGACGTGAAAGATTCGTAACTCTTAATCCAGTGGATCCCAAGTAACCAACCCCTAGTCTTAATTAAGACTTAGCAGGGGAAGAAAAAGAGGGGTAGACATGACATATCACCTTGTGGGCCACTATCCATCAAGTCGGAATAGAGGTCCATCACCTAGTAAGCCACTATCTGACGAGTTTGACTATCAGAGGTAACTGTTAACATGATAGTTTTGTTAGACCCGTCGTCCTACTGAAGAGGATTGATAGGGGTATTTGGAGAAAATGGACTATCAGAGATAATTGTTAACGTTATAGTTTTGGTGGACCCGCCATCCTCCTTGAAGAGGATTGGTGGGGGAATTTAGAGGAAATGAACTATCAGAGGTAACTCTTAACGTGATAGTTTTGGTGGATCCGCCATCCTACTTGAAGAGGATTAGTGGGGGAATTTGAAGAAAATGGACTATCACGGGTAATTGTTAACGTGATAGTTTTGGTGGACCCACCATCCTACTTGAAGAGGATTGGTAGGAGAATTTGGAGGAAATGAACTATTAGAGGTAACTATTAACGTGATAGTTTTGGTGGACCCGCCATCCTATTTGAAGAGGATTGGTAGATTAAATTTGGAAGAAATGGACTATCAGAGATGATCATTAACATGGTAGTTTTGGTGGACCCATTATCCTATTAAAGAGGATTGATGGGGGAATTTGAGGAAAAAGGACTATCAGAGGTGATCATTAACATGATAGTTTTGGTAGATTTCGTGGTTGACAGATGTATTCTATTAAACATGACAACTCAGAAAATTTATTACTCATAATTGAATGAACTACAAATAAACCAACCATCAATCTTGAACAAGTGCAAGGGAAAAAGGGTAGTCATGGCACATCACCTAGTGGGTCATTATCCAACGAGTTTGACTATCGGAGGTAATTGTTAATGTGATAGTTATTGGACCTGTCATCCTACTGAAGAGGATTGGCTTCAGTGGTCGTGGTATCTTCGCCTTCTGACTGAGAAGATTGGGCTTGGTCCGATTGCTTAGGTTGATTCTGCCTACTTTGCTCTTCAGCATTAATTCTGGCAATAATCTTTTGAGCCTGTTCACCTTGAGAGATTAGTTGTCTCCAGGAATGACATTCTATAACCCTCATTTATGCTAGAAGGTCGGTTTGTAAGTTGTGTCGACATGTCTCCACCAGTGTAGACTGTGTCATACCTAACGAACATCGCAGAGCCATGTTTCGAAACCTCTTGACGAAGGCTTTGACGAACTTCCTCTTTTTCTGCTTAGTGGCAAGAAGGGTATGGATGGAGACTTCCATATCCTCTTCAAAAAATCTTGATAGGAAGAGTCTTTCCAAATCTGCCCACTTTTGAATACATCCCGCAGGCAGTTTCCTGAACCATTCAAAGGCAACTCCCTTGAGGGTGCCAATGAACAATCGAGCCAGTATGGCGTCGTTTGATATCACATCCCCAGTCTGTGACTTGAAATGATAGATATATTGATTCGGTGATCCCGTGCCGTCAAAAGTTTGTAGCGTTGGGACTTTGAACTTTGAAGGATACGGGGCTGCATCCCATTCGGCAAGATAGGGTCTGACAACTCCCTCGTCTTGGAACTCGCTTCTGTTGGCAATGGTATTGAGACGGGCTTCCAATTCTTCTATTTTGGCAGACTGGAGATTATGCTCGTTCTCAGTCTCTCTTCCTTCATCAGAGGAAGATTCCGAGTTGTGGGCTTCTTGGTCAGAAGCCATGTCATCAACCACTTTTCCCTTCCCTTTGCTTGTGTAAGGTTAGGATGAAGACGTTTTTCCTCTCCGGGAGGATTCTTGCCTAGGTGGTGAATCTGTCTTCTGAGATTTGGCCTTGTCTGTGACGATTTGATTCATCAGGGGTAAGAGTTCATCGATGGCCTCCTGCTGAGATTTGATCATGGCCTCCTGCTCATCAAGTCTCTTCGCAAGATCTTCATGGTTTTCCATCATATAAGCGGAGCTCTCATGTTCAACAAAAGAGCTTGATGATTGAGACTCTGCAATGGCTGAGTGTTCATCATCGGAATTAGTTCCTTTGACTAACTTCTGACAGTTGACAGGGGGAATGGTTCCCGTTTGAGTCCGAGTATGTTGATAAATTCCATCGGACCTATTTAGGGGGTCTTTCAAGCCAGGAGACTGATCTTTCTCTGACTCGTCGGAGCTAAGGACTGATGATCTCCCTCTATCGATCATGTTAGAAGTGACTTCAATGTATTCATCCTCTGAAGTCTTCTTCTTGTGAGAATGTCGTCGATTATTAAGCAAAGCGATGTTCGTTGGTCGGTTGAACATTGAAAGCAATTCCCACAAGTCAGAGACTTGGGATGAACCTCTCACAGAGCGTGAGGGTAGAGATGGAACCCCCTGTCCGTCAATGGATGGGACTGGTTCTTGGTAAACATGAATTTTAAATCCATGTTGATCTTTTTGAACACGACGAATTACATCGCGTTCCAAAAAAGGAACACGAGGGTCGTGTTTAGCTTGATTAACGCAAGACTGAAGTCTGTGTTTTGCTAGTGAAACGTAGTCCTGCGATCTGTGTTTTGCTAATGAAATGCAGTCTTGGATGAGCATCTTCATCTCGTCACTTTTGTGACCCGCTAACCGTCGCTTTAGCGCCGGTGCAGAACCTTTAACTCGATGGACGCGTTTGGGAGAAGCTGAGCCCACTCCTTTGAAGGAGGGACTGTTCAAGCAATCTAATCCAAAGGAGAGGACTTCCTTCGGCGATTCGGCAGAGATTAGAGTTTTAGCCTTCTTAGAGATCTTACGGGCCTTGCGCATAGCCTTGGGCTAAAGGATCCGGAGGAGAGGGCCTCCTCGTACTTGGCTTGATCAAACTCCACGACGAGAGTCTCGACCGTTGTTCCAGCGAGCTTGACGTTGGATTGCGCCACCACTTCTTCATCATAGAAGCTAGTCCCCAGCAAAGTCGCCATCTTTTATTTGGTAGAAAATTTATAACAAAAGATATAAAAGAAAATTTGACTTGTATTCCTTTAATCTCAGTTATAATTGAATTTCCTGATTACAAAAGAGAGGAGAATGATCTGGATTCTCCCCTTTGTTTAATTCTGGGTTCTTCACAGTAGCGATGAGATGCCTCCCTCGAATGCTTGCATTAAATTTGCTTCTCGTTGACAATCCAAATGTCTCAATTCACTGGAACGATATCTCCTCCTCACGATTTGACACTGTGGACGACTTGCATGGCAAGTTTAAAACTCTGAACGAATTGATAACTCAGCGCGAGTTTAAACTCTTGTAAAAGAGTTGATTGATCTTAACCATAATTGGTTAGACAAGCCAAGCACAAAGATAGCTCCTGTTGCTAAAGAATGCCCTTTGCTGATCTCTAGATCTTAAAATGCTCAATGATCCAAAGATCTCTCTTGATCTTCCCAAGCCGAAGAGATCTGAACTAAGCTGATTTCTTAGTTATTTATAGGCGATTAGTAGGTGTAACCCCCCCCGAACCCCCCCCCCCTTAATTCGCTCCTTTGTAGGGCTAATGGGATGTAACCACCCCCCTTAAATCATTCTTGAGTGGAGTTGTGATCCCCTCAGATCGTGGGAAATGGTTTTAAAACCATTCAGCTCATGTTTGAACGAGTCAAATGCAAAATCCGTGTTCTTGCGTGAATTCTGCATTCAAACACAGCATCTGAAAGCTATGTTGGCAGTAGTTTAGCAGCATTTAAGAGCTGCGTTTGGCAGCTGATGGAAGATACGTTGGCAGCTTTCGGAGGTTGCGCTTGCGACCGAACATGAGCTGCGTTGGCAGCTGGATCTGAGCTGTATTTGTGGCGTTTGGAGCTAAATATGAGCTGCGTTTGTGGCTAGGTTTGAGCTGCATTTGCGCTGCATTAGTGGCCGAGCTTGAGTTGCGTCAACGGCTAAAATAATGCATCTTGATGCTGGTACGTGGGGAGGACTTCCGCGTCTTGATTTGAAGAGACCGTCGATTTGTAGTTTCTTTTTGTCAAAGCGTTGCAAAGATCATCATTTTATAATCTTTGCTTTAGCTCTTTGATATGTGAGAGTCATCAGATTGTAACTCCCGATGTTGATTGTGAATGCTGTTGATTAGAGCTTTCATCAGTTGTTGTGAAGATCGTCAGATTGTAACCTTCATCGATCTATGTGAAAGTCTTTAATTGTAGTCTTCTGGAAGCCGTCGAATTATAACTTCCATCATTGGTGTTTGATGGGGATCAGCTATCTGCAGTGATTTTTAGACAGCCTACAACTATCTCGGCCCTTCACACAAAGATAGAGTAAAAGCTCTGGTGAACAAAACCCGAGTAGTTCCTCAGACTGGGGGTTGTACAAACACTCCCGTCAAGCCAAAGTCTGCTCAAAGGTGACCCACTACCTCCAAACAAACCGGGACACCTTATTGTACATGTTCATGCACCGTGCATAAGAGGACTCCTGCCGTCGATCACCTGGGGGTTCGTATCAAAGCCTAGGAGCCTGTTAACACCTCACGCTCACAAAGGGGTAGTTCTAAACGTGCGACTCCTGATGCGACCTTGGATCGTTAAAAGACGACAACAAATTGTCCTAAGAATGTCAACAAGGTTATTCATCCCCAAAAGAAGACGTGTCCGTCAAAAGATAATGTTATGCTTAGGGCATCACACTATCAAGTGATGGATTGCTCCAATGAGCTGCACCATCAGGTTTGTTAGATCCTAGAGGGGGGTGATAAGGGTCTTATGCTAATCTAATCCGATTTTATACCAATTAAAACTAATTAAAGAATTATTCTTGCAAGATAGATATACAATATGATATGAGCAAGAATATGCAATATGAATAAAGAGATATATCCTAGCAAAGAGGTATATGATAAAATATATGCAAGGATATATAAATTAACACAAGGGTAAATAATCTAAACTAAAGATACAATTGTGATAGGGCATTATAAACAATGCAAACACACAATATGATCACGGAGTTCAAACCTTCTATCCTACGTCTCCGCTCTCCACTCCCGGGGAGAAAACCACTATCACAATCGGGTTTTCTACGCTTACCCGAACAACTTTTACACCTCACACTCGGTTTTTTATCTAACCGAAAACTTTACAATCATCACTTTTGCAATCCCACTTTACACCCTCTCAAGTGTTAGTCACAGACGTGTCTCCCTCAAATGTTAGGAATTACAACCTCTCTCTAGGTATGTTACCTACCCCACTCCTCTTGGGACGATCCTTGTCTCACACCACACACTTCTCTCAGTGTACAAGTGTATTACAAAGTGATCTCACAAATTACGCATGAATACAACAATAGTTGTTCTCTACAATGGATGAGAACTCAATTAAGCACAACTCAATATTACAAACTCTCACAACCCCAATTATACTATATATGTAAATACTATAAGCTCAATGTGAGTGTGTGTAACAATGAGAATAAATAAAATTTAACTCAAGAAGAACTAGTAATAAAATTGAATGAAATACAATAGTAAAAATGCTAGGAAGTTGAGTTAAGGAAACTTCTCTATAAACACAAAGAGAGAAATGAAATACAATAGTAAAAATGCTAGGAAGTTGAGTTAAGGAAACTTCTCTATAAACACAAAGAGAGAATAATGAAATATTAAAGATGAACTCCTCAACAACTGATGTAAGCTCCTCTTTATAAAAGCAAACCTCAAACTTAAAACAAACAAAACAAGTTTAAATCCTTGTTAAGATTTTGTTTAAAAACTTCTTGGATCTCTTGAAAGATGAGAGCAATGGGATTTTTATAGCCTCCCAAAAACTCAGCCAAAAACCCCAAACAAAAGACCAAAAGGCCTATAGAAAACAACTCAGGAAAAGAACTGTTGGAAGCTGATTGACTGTTCGACAGTCGACCGTGGAAATCGTGCGGTCGACCACGAGTAACGCCTAAGACAAATTATAGCCACAGAAAAACATCCGATCGACCGTGGCGGTCGACCACGAGAACATCCGGTCGATCGTGACGGTAGACCACGAGAACATCCGGTCGACCGTGACGGTCGACCGTGAGAACATCCAGTCGATCGTCACGGTCGACCGTGATCCTCTAAAAAACTTTCTGAGTCTCTGGACTTAGGGGCGGTCGACCGTGATAGTCGACCACAAACTGACATATGAAATTCCAGATTTGAAAACTGTTTTTTGATTTTAAAACCTTGTTAAATATCAAACAAATTTTAAAAATTATGAAACTTTGGAAAAAGATTGTAGACATGATAATACACAAGCTACAAAAACTAGTTTTCAGAAAGGACCTCCCAAATGAAAAATATCATTATTTTACAAAATAGTCCAAAACATAAAAATGTGAACATATGAGTTTTGACATTTTAGCTTAACCATGTTTTGAAATAATACAAAATGATTTTATAGACTTGAAGAAAGATATAAACTATTGTTATGAAGTCTATAAACAATGAATATAGTATTTTATCAAAATACACTAAAACATGATTTCATTGAACTAAATAAAATTGATATTGATGAAATCATATATATGCATATACTAAATAAAATTGATATTGATGAAATCATATATATGCATATAAGTATGAAATAAGAAATATATTTTCAATGTATTCAATTGTTTCATAGTAAGACTTAAAAACTATCAAACCAAAACATATATGTATATATATAACTATATATAAACGAAACCAAAGCGTGTATGTGTGTATATGATTGAGCTTAACGTACTAACACACATAATATAAAACCTAAACTAAATGTACCCAAGCTTGATAGATCTTCAATGTAGCTCAACTTGGTACACTTGCGGATGAAGCTAGAACTTGGATCTTTAATTTGAATTGCATAGGCTTCACTCCATAATTTCGCCAACCTCCATTGGATATGATCATGAATGCGCAATTGTATCCATCCTCCAACTTGTTGTTTGTCTACAATAAATAAATAAACACAAATACTAGACAAATAACATTAGTGGTAAATTGTTTGTTAAACATCATCAAAACAATAAGGCCAACAAGGTTGGGGGTGTGAACAAATCCCAAAAGGAGGGTGTCCGTGAAACCAGCTCTCACTGTCTATGTGGGATATCTATCATGGTAGTATTATCAAAATGTAGGAGCCCCGGGACCATTTTACAAAGGTCTCGGTATTCGAGAAACTTGTCACCGAAGCGTCAAAGCCTAAGCCAAGATATTTCCATGAGAGAAAATCCACCGTCCATAATGATGGATTCCCTGAAGTCACCATCAACATGGTTGGCAAAGGAAAGTTTGCGATTGCTTCAAACGGATCTAATCCTGACTTTTCTCCCAGAAGAAAAGTTAATTTAGGGATAGCCCAATGAATGTCTCGGCTCCAGCTAGAAGCCATTGGACATAGGAATTACCCGAAGATGCACGAAGGACTATTTTCGAAAGACGAACTATCGAATACTTACTCCGCAATCGCCTCCAACGATACAATACCCATCATGGGGGAAGCAAGAGAGTCATTCACAATCGCTCCCGACCTAGTGGCTTAAATGCTTCAAGAGACTTTAGCTCGGCAGTGAGAGGAACTCAGAGCTGAAATGAAGATGGAAAAGGAGTTAACCATATGACGGATAGGAGGGCAACATGATCAACAACTCCAGACTATGTCAAATCAGTGAGTTGAATCCAGCCGCTGCACTTAGAACATCGCAGATGACAGTGATTCAGAGTGGACAAAGTTATTAAGGCTGATACACCCCTCAATAACACTAGGCATGGTTCAAATGCACCTCCTAGAGATAAAAATATGTGGGGTGATCCAACTCATTCTCCTCAACGTCCTTCGAAGGAAGATGCAGGCGAGGACAACAAGATGATACAGGAGTGTAGGTTGTCTAAATTTTTTTGCAGATAACTATTCCTTATCAAACATCGATGATGAAAGTTACAATCTGACGGCTTTTAGAAGACTATAATTTGAAAACTTTTACGTAGATCGATGAAAGCTCTAATTTAACAGCCTTCATAATTAGCATCGGGAGTTATAATTTGACGACTCTCATATTTTCAAGGAGCTAAGATGAAGGTTACAAAATAACGATCTTTGCAACACTCAAGTAAAAGGGTCTACAAATTGACGATCTCTTCAAGGCAAAACGTAAATATCTCTCAAACCTTAAGGAATTTGGCAAAACAGACGAGAGCAAACCAAACCCTTAGGGTCAGTTTGGTCGGCTCTGTCTCATTGAGATAGTCGATTTTTATATATAATTCATCCAATTTTGACTTACAGTTTGGAAGTTATGACTTGTTCTTCGCAACAAGTTATGTTCTGAAGTCCGTCTGCAAGACTGGACTTGAACATTAGATTTAGCTTGAAGCTCGCCAAGCTCGCCTAAGGCTCGCCTCTGTGTTCCAGAGTCAAAACATAGAGTTCGTGGTTTTGTTCTAGACTCAAACGCAGAGTTCGTGGTTGCGTTCCAAACTCAAAATGCAGAGTTCATGGCTGCCTTCCAGACTCAAAGTGCAGAGTTTATGGTTACGTTTTTAGGCTCAAATGTAGAGCCCAACTCTGCGTCTTAGGTCCAGAACGCAGAATTCGTGCCCAGAATGTAATTCTTGCGTTTGACTCGTTCAAACACGAGCTAAACGGTTTGAAAACTATTTCCACGATTTGATGGGATCACCACCCTATCATAGAGAGATTTATGGAGGGGCGGTTACACCCCCATTTAAACCCTCATTAAGGAAAGATTTAAGGGGGCGGTTACACCCCTTAATCCCCTATAAATAGGGGAAACTCAACTGAGTTCGGGATCTCCAATTCATTCTCTTTTCGGTAACAAAGAAGAGATATTTTGGCAGATCATCTTTAAGGGAGATCGACACTTATCTTTGGAGAGATCAGAGCATTCTCGACAACAAGAGCTTTCTTCATCCTTGGCTTACAAACCGATTTCAGTTAAATCAACTCTTTCATAGAGTTTCAAACTCGTTCCTTTCTTCATCCTTGGCTTACAAACCGATTTCAGTTAAATCAACTCTTTCATAGAGTTTCAAACTCGTTCAGAGTTATCAACTCATCAAGAGTTTCCTTTCATAGAGTTTCAAACTCGTTCAGAGTTATCAACTCATCAAGAGTTTCAAACTTGCTTTACAAGTTCATCCAAGATGTAGAATAAAGAGGTGAAGACAACGTTCCAGCAAGGTGAAACGTCGAATCGTCAACGAGAAGCAAACTTGATGCGAGTTTCGAGGGAGGTATCTCATCGATACCAAGAAAGAACCCAGGTTAACAAAGGGAAAGATCTCCGTCGATCTTTCTCTCTTTTTATAAATCAAGAAACCAATCGAGAAGATTTGTAATTTCTTTTCTAAGTCTGTTAGAAAGAAGTTGGATCGAGAGAATTGTAATTAATTCTTTTTTTGAGCCTGTCAGAGAGAATAATACAAAATTTAAATCTCTATTTTCTTCTTTGAATTTTTCCACCAAACAAGGAGCTGGAAGATAAGGTAAAGGCCTTGCTATCGGCTCAAGAAGTAAAGAGGACCGATATTTCGTGTTCATATCCAAGAGAGTGGGATTCAATCATGTACCCAGTGAAGTTCAATCTAATTAACTTCACGCCGTTTAACTGGAAAGGTTCACCTACTTAGTACCTAATTTATTTCAAGTCCCACCTGGAAGCAATCTCTGGGAATGAACCCCTAATGATTCAGTCATTCGTGGGCACCCTTCTCGGGACGACCTTCGATTGGTATCGACGTCTCAAGCCTACAATGTGTATATGATGATAAACTGCTTTTTTTATTTCCAACATGAAGTTCCTGGAGAATATTACACATAATATTCTTAAGGATAACCCGAGATCGAAGGATTGTTCAAGTCTACACCCAACACGCGTTGCCGAGTAGCCTATTTCTGTAACAATGACAAAGTCTATATATTCAATATCATAGTACTAAGTCTAAGAGAGTTAACTCTTTTAGCATAACGTTACATGCGAAACGAACTTAGACAATCTGTATGCTAGCCTGACTCAAACGGTAGTCGGTAGAGGCTTATCAATTCCATTGATAGCTAAGGGTCTACCAAAAATCCTATAAGTACGATAGTCACTGATGCACCAGCTTCATCAGTTGGTCTCGTGACTTAAGCACCCGGGACAACATCAACTCTAGTTGAAGCCTCCATGAGGAACCTTTAAAGCATTTGTAATGGTAGTCGTATCAGCTCTAATAGCTGGTCCTACAATCAAAACTCTCCTATGGTTAAGCAAACAACTAGTGGGACGTAAGGGTAAGATCCGTACCTGCAGATGAACTAGCATCAACGGTTAGTCCTACAACCTTTACACATGGGTCTGTCACGCGGTACAACGCCAATCAAGCTTAAACTGTGTAGACTCTAGTAAACATACGAGTATAAACTGTGTTAACGCCGGACAATGCGCTACAATGAAGGTCAACGCCGATCAACCAGCGATAGATTTGCCGAAATAAGACTTAAAAAAATTCTAGGTCAAAGGATAATCCCCCGGAGTTCAATCATGATTCAGATATGAATTCTCGATGAAGATAATCAGTTCAATGTCGATCCAATGACACGATCTAATTCAAAAACCTATCCTCTAATTCCAATTCAAGATTATGATAATGGTCATATGATAAACGTATCACCAAAAGAATTTTAGCTATTCGACAAAATAATGAATAGACTAAAAGATGAAGAAGTCTAAGAATTGAAGGTTGGATCTATCATATCCAAATTATTACAGGCCTCTCTATAAAAGAATGAGCTCGAAACACTTTGGAGGTGGTATCTGTAGGCGTCAAAAATTACCTATAGGTTCTCGCATGCAGCTCAAGATGAAGAAAAGGTGATGAACGGTATTATCTGAGTCAAAGAAGATCATCTGATGCCAAAAGGAAGTAAAGGAACACGCAAGGCGAAGAAGCGCACAAAGCGGAAGAAGCGCGTGAAAATACGAAGCGAGGAAGCAACAACGAGATTTAGAATGCATGGTTCGATAAGAATTAAAATTTTGACCATGATTCACTTCGAATTTGAAAAATCTCAAAAGATAAAAAATTTAGGTCTCTTCGCTAAATTTCCAACGCAACTTAAATTACCTCATTCTGAGGTCGGACGAGAGAATTAAAGCTAAAATACTAAAGATAGTATAAATTATCTCAGAAAAATCCGAGTCAACTCAAAGTGACGCCAAATTTCCAACGCAACTTAAATTACCTCATTCTGAGGTTGGACGAGAGAATTAAAGCTAAAATACTAAAGATAGTATAAATTATCTCAAAAAATCCGAGTCACCTCAAAGTGATTCGGAAATTCCGAGTCACTTCGAAATGACTTATGCCCAGGTCAGCTCCCAATGTATTTTCTAATAATATTGGCTTCTAGAACTCCTTTGGGTCATCCATAAATATGTGGGGTTATCCTTAAACGTGTGGAAGCTGTTACACAACCGAAACCCCACCTAAACAGATAATAACGGTTGTTCTTCAATCCTATCCATAAGCACGATATTTAAAATCTATAAATACACCCCTAGCACCCTCATAAAGGCAAATCAAAAGGGAGCCACGAAATTCAGATGAGCTAGGGAGAGGTTCTGATGAATTTGAGAGAGGCTAGCGAGATCTTAGCGAATTCATGTGCATAAAGAGTGGATTTCGAGAGATCTGAAGCCTATTCCACCATTCCTTGAGATCAGACTTTGTTTTGATCTAAAAAAGAGTAGTAATCTCACTTTGTTGAGATTATTTACTTCTGTGATTGTTTTCTTTGTGAAGCAAGAGCATTGATCTTTTATTCCGATCAACTGGATCTGATCCGCGGTAGTCTACGGATAAACCCCGGTACAGGCAAAGATTCCACGCAAGTAGCGGGTGATAAACATTCTCTGCGTGTGTTTGAGGAGAGTTGTAATCTTTTTATTTTTTTTATTATGTAAGAGAGTCTTATAAAAAGACTAATTTTACTTTTTGAACTTATTGTAAATGACTGAAGTTGTAATGAGTACCGTAATGTAGAAAATAACTTTCGACGCAAACACTTTCAAATAACCAACAATTAGCATACTATCACTTAGAGAATAAATTCATTCTATGCATATTTAGCTACATCAAGATCCTCCAAGAATATGCACAACTAGCTTGCCTCTAATGCTGCTGTGTATATCACCACATAGCCACTTTAAGTGAAAATGAATATTGTCACGCCCCGCTTCCAAAAATACCGGAGAATCAGAACATGAACAAGCCCGCGATGTATTAGATTGAGAAGAAATATACACTACCCTTTTTTTCTTTCCTTTTCTTATCAATCCAATACGCTAAGCGTCTAGAAATAAATACAATGCGAAGTCATAGGTCCCCGATCATAATTAGCAAGAATATAATAGACAAACTCAGAATAAAATAATACATATCACGAATGAATATCATCCAAGACATAATAATACAGGTCAAACGTGCCCTTATACAAAACTAAACAATGAATACTGAAGAGATACAAAATACATCGATCAAGCAGGAATGAAAAGAACTACAAAAGTAACTGGAACCATCAACTAATAAATGAAAAGAATAGGCTTCGACTCCTTCTGCTCCGTCCGCAAGGTATCCCTGCAGAGAATCCTCTAGCTCCTGGTGATCTCTCAGCTGAACATGTTCTTTCTCTAAGTCTGACATACACCAGAGAAAACAGGTGTACGTCAGCATGCTTGGCACACGGCAAGACCCCACAAAAGAAAAGAACGTACAAAAACCCAATACGAAAAATGATATAACAATAGAAATGACAAAGAATGTACAACTGGAAATCCAACAAAATCAACACGCAAATTCACTTCTAAAACTTAATAAACATAAAGCTAACCACATACGGTAACTAGGTCAAATACTAATCATCCTAAAACTCACTGGTCCACATCTCATATAGAGTCAACGCTCATATCAACGGATAATTGACTGTTCACAAATCTCCTACGTGTATCCAATCCCGCTACACATACGGCTAGAGAACTACACGTAAATAGTTTTCTGCCTGGTCCGAACTCAAGCAAAACTCGGGTGACGAATCAAATTCCCACTGACTAAAGTGATGTACACACTTCACTTTAACCCTACAAACCAACCCCAGTGGCGACACCAACCACTGACGCGAGCCTGGAAGATACATCAACAGCCTTATCTGATCACATGAACATTAACTTTCCTATCCCAACTCTTCTCGTTTTTCTAAATCAACCATAATCCTTATTAAAACTCAGGTTCACCACCTAAACTCAGTCAACTCACTCACATGTCACTAAGTCTGTTCATGATGCACGCGACCACTAAGTCATAAACTACTAAGGGTTCTCAAACACAACATGAACAATACATAACAAACATGTTAAATACATTAAATAAATGCAAAACATAAAATGTGATCATAAACAGTAAAAACATACATGCAGTCAGGTTTCATCAATATCTTTTTATCCAGCCCTCTAAACTATTCATACAAAATCATAAATTACTTAAAATCCAAAATAGATAATTCTTTTCACAAATGAATTCTTTTAAATCATCATAATTATCAAAAATTATTCTTTTTCCAAAATAATTCCTTTTAAATTATTATAATTTTTCTACATGATCCATTCTTAATAAATTCTTTTTAATTAATATAATTATCCAAAAATGATTCCCCTGCCAAAATATATTCTTTTAATTCATAATAATTATTTTGAAAAAAATACTATTTATCACATAATTACAATTTATTTAATATTGTTCATCAAATCCACGTAGATAATTATATGACCAATTAACATAAATAGATAAATCACAATTTCATGAACAAGCCCACACAGTTATCACAATATCACGACATAATCTAAGCAACTAATTAATATCGGATATAAATACTAAAATAACAAGTCAAAGGGAAGTGAGATCTTGCCTCAGGGTTCGTCGAACGAATCGACACCGACGTGCGTGTCTGCGGGTCTGATCTGAGTGTGGGTCTGAACAGGGGTACGGGTCGGATCTGACGCAGAAAGCGCGATGACGAAGCACTGCGTCCGATGGCGAAACGAGGATAGCAGCGTGATCTCGGCGAACGATGTTAGATATAGAAGGCGTTGATAAAGGCGGCGATGACGGAGTTCGTCGGAGGAACTCGACGACGAGGGCTAATACAAAGCGAAGTCACATGTTCCCGATCACAATCAGCAAGAATATAATAGACAAACTCAGAATAAAGCAATATCATACCACAAATGAGATAACATCCGAGACATAAAAATACGGGTCAAACATGCCCTTATACAAATCTAAACAACTGAACTAAAGAAATATAAAATACGTTGATCAGGCAGGAATGAAAAGAACTACAAAAGTAACTGGAACCATCAACTAATAAATGAAAAGAATAGGCTTCGACTCCTTCTGCTCCGTCCGCAAGGTATCCCTGCAGAGAATCCTCTAGCTCCTGGTGATCTCTCAGCTGAACATGTTCTTTCTCTAAGTCTGACATACACCAGAGAAAACAGGTGTACGTCAGCATGCTTGGCACACGGCAAGACCCCACAAAAGAAAAGAACGTACAAAAACCCAATACGAAAAATGATATAACAATAGAAATGACAAAGAATGTACAACTGGAAATCCAACAAAATCAACACGCAAATTCACTTCTAAAACTTAATAAACATAAAGCTAACCACATACGGTAACTAGGTCAAATACTAATCATCCTAAAACTCACTGGTCCACATCTCATATAGAGTCAACGCTCATATCAACGGATAATTGACTGTTCACAAATCTCCTACGTGTATCCAATCCCGCTACACATACGGCTAGAGAACTACACGTAAATAGTTTTCTGCCTGGTCCGAACTCAAGCAAAACTCGGGTGACGAATCAAATTCCCACTGACTAAAGTGATGTACACACTTCACTTTAACCCTACAAACCAACCCCAGTGGCGACACCAACCACTGACGCGAGCCTGGAAGATACATCAACAGCCTTATCTGATCACATGAACATTAACTTTCCTATCCCAACTCTTCTCGTTTTTCTAAATCAACCATAATCCTTATTAAAACTCAGGTTCACCACCTAAACTCAGTCAACTCACTCACATGTCACTAAGTCTGTTCATGATGCACGCGACCACTAAGTCATAAACTACTAAGGGTTCTCAAACACAACATGAACAATACATAACAAACATGTTAAATACATTAAATAAATGCAAAACATAAAATGTGATCATAAACAGTAAAAACATACATGCAGTCAGGTTTCATCAATATCTTTTTATCCAGCCCTCTAAACTATTCATACAAAATCATAAATTACTTAAAATCCAAAATAGATAATTCTTTTCACAAATGAATTCTTTTAAATCATCATAATTATCAAAAATTATTCTTTTTCCAAAATAATTCCTTTTAAATTATTATAATTTTTCTACATGATCCATTCTTAATAAATTCTTTTTAATTAATATAATTATCCAAAAATGATTCCCCTGCCAAAATATATTCTTTTAATTCATAATAATTATTTTGAAAAAAATACTATTTATCACATAATTACAATTTATTTAATATTGTTCATCAAATCCACGTAGATAATTATATGACCAATTAACATAAATAGATAAATCACAATTTCATGAACAAGCCCACACAGTTATCACAATATCACGACATAATCTAAGCAACTAATTAATATCGGATATAAATACTAAAATAACAAGTCAAAGGGAAGTGAGATCTTGCCTCAGGGTTCGTCGAACGAATCGACACCGACGTGCGTGTCTGCGGGTCTGATCTGAGTGTGGGTCTGAACAGGGGTACGGGTCGGATCTGACGCAGAAAGCGCGATGACGAAGCACTGCGTCCGATGGCGAAACGAGGATAGCAGCGTGATCTCGGCGAACGATGTTAGATATAGAAGGCGTTGATAAAGGCGGCGATGACGGAGTTCGTCGGAGGAACTCGACGACGAGGCTACGCGGGTGGAGGAGGAGGGGAACCGACGGCGAAGTCGAGGTAGCTTGGAAGGAGAGGCCAGAGATGGTGGCTGCGGGTCGAGTTCGTCGGCGGTGAGGAAGAGGCGGACGGCGGCTCGAACGATCTTGGCTGCAGCGGTGGGGCTCGGCTGACTCCGCGGGGAGGGGACTGGAAGTGTGAAGGAAGCTGGAAGCCTTGGTAGGGCTGCTCGACGATGAGATGGTCGGAGGTCAGGCTGCAAGAGCTGGGGCACAGCGTTGTCGGGTGGAGCAGGGGTGTGCGGCAGTGAAGGTATGGTCAGAACTGGGGTGAGGGTGCCGCGCGGTTGTAGAGAGGAGGATGCGCCAACAACATGCAGGGAAAGAGGAGGTGGTCAGCCTGGCTGATGGCGGTACCGGCGGTGGCGTGGCGGACAAGCGGCGAGGGTGTAGTTACGTGGGCAATCGGGGAAGAAAAGGTGAGGAGAGAGAAGAGTTGAAGAAGAAGAGAGATAGAATAGTGGGCGGCGGCTACATAAATGAAAATGAGAGGAGGGATGGGATATATATATATATATATATATATAGATATATATATATATATATATTAGGGTTAGGGTTTAAAACGAAAATAATTAAAATAAATAATTATGGGTATTTAAAAATTAAACTAATTACAGAATAATTATCTACAAATAAAAACATACATGTTGTGCTAATACAAGAGTTGATACGAAATAGTCGAAATATTAACATATTGTACAATTAAACGAGAATAATTAATAATAAAAATATATTTACTTATATTTAAAATCAAATAATTATGGGACAATTACCTACGCGATGAAACCTACCAGTCGTGCTAATATGACAGCTGATACGCAATAATTAAAATAATATAATAATTTACACAAATAATACGTAATTAATAATTCAACATAATACACAAAATAATACATAATAGTAACAATAATACAACATATTATTTAAAATAATATGTAATAGTACCGATAACGTAACAATTTAATTCTAAAAATTTTTACTGTACAAAATAAATTTATAAATATTAAAATCATTTAAATAAATATAAATTTGGACTTTTAAATCATAAAAAATTATAGAAATTTGAGAAAAATATAAATACTCTTTTAAATATCATAATTAAATATTTTAAAATACTAGAAGATTATTTTAACTAGTATCAAAAATTTATGGTCCTTACATTCTACCCCCTTAAAACAAATTCCGCCCTCGAAATTAAAATAAGATATGTACGATATCATATAGTAATTTGTAAAGAAAAAATAATACATATAATAGCTGATCATAGGAAGTAAAAGCATATCAATAAAGAACGTAAATAAAAGACATAAAAATATATACAACAATCATGTAATTATATATTCATAACATTTACACAATGAACACAATATCAAAATATACCAATAACCATTATATCATTATACCCATTAGAAATACCAAATATGATATAAAACTATAAACCCTATATACATAAAGAATAAACATAATACAACATATGAACTATCATGTATTAATATCTAAAACAATAATCAAATATGGACATGAATAGTTAACTAAAACAGTAATACAGAGACTTGTGTATATGAAAAATTAATAAATATAGTAATTAAAATAATTAATGAATAGATAATAAAATACAATATTAAAGGAAAATATACACAACCTAATGAAAGAAAAAAAAACTAATAAACACAATAAAATGTCTATAATGTGCAAAATCTGTAACTAAGTTGTATAAACTTATAACACTCATTTCACATCCTAAATAAATTATGAAACTACTAATGAAACGTAAAAGAAATAACTATGTTAAATAATAAACAATATAACCCAATAACATAAATAAATTAATAAAATTAAAGATAACATAAAACACATACAAGAAAAATATATAACTTGATAAATAACCAAACAATAATGATAACAAAACGTATACATGAAAGGTAAAATGTGACCAAAATTATGTGGTAACACATACAGCAAACATGTATAAGTAATATGTATACTATGTAGGATTAATAAAACAAATACAACACAAAATAAAAACAACTACACCATAACGTGACTACAACAAAACTTATAACAAAAACATAATAAATACTAAATCACATTAAGTATAGCAAAACACAAATTAAAACGTGAAAAACATGAGCAAGAATACACAAATTGAAACGTGAATAAAATATAAAACTCACTAACTATAAAAATATTTCGACTAAATACGTAACCATAATACAATATGTAAAAATACAAAAATCAAAGCTAAACAAACACATACATTGTAACAGCATTTAATAACCCTATACACAAACTATAAAGCCATAATACCATACACTCACACCGAAAAATAACAACTCATATTCAAAAAAATATAAGAATAAAACGATATTGATATAATATGATCTTCGAAAAAAATACAAAAATAAGAGAAATGAAACAGAAGAGTAACACGATGTAAAATAACACAAGTTAAAATAATAAAAAATACCAATCTAACAAAGAAAAACATAATTGAAGGACTCAATGCATTCAAACAAGTAACGAACAAATTGACAGTATAAAACAGAAAAACATAATTGAAGGACTCAATGCATTCAAACAAGTAACGAACAAATTGACAGTATAAAACTCAAAATAAATTAACACATAAGGACTCAATGCATTCAAACAAGTAACGAACAAATTGACAGTATAAAACTCAAAATAAATTAACACATATAAAATCATAGAATACACTAAACATAAATGCTTACTAACAATACTGACATTCACAAACATACTACTAGATAAAGAAGTATAATATATAAAAACAAAAACTATGAAAGGTAAAATTGGTATATAAGCAAATGAAAACATAAGAAGAGCATAATTCTGTATAATAAAAACACTAATATATTTTAGATACACAGTTGATACTAAAAATAATGAATGACTATAAATCAATAAAAGTATACATCATAAATATAATAATCTATGTGAATACACAACAATAAAAAGAGAATAGTAATTATAAAAGAATGAAAAAGCAAAACATAACACAAGTAACGAAAATAATGAATAGAGAATGAACAACAACGATGACACAATAAAGGACATAAATATCTAAAAATACCATAAAATAAAAACTAAAAAAATAACTCACGTATATAATATATATTGTTACAATGACGAAACAATGCATATCGAAAACAAACCGAATAAATACTTACATACTCACAATGCTATTTAGAATAATCTTTTATATTAGTTATAAAAGAATAATAACCAATGATACGAGATACTGTAATAAAAACTATATAATTAGTAACTCAATCCAAACCTAACAATATGAATAAATGCTTGAATATAAAAATATAAATACATAGCTCTTATAAATAACAAAACCAATGCGAACATAATAAAATAATCTAACAAGACAAAATTTACTGATAAAACTATATACTAAAAATGTAAAGGATAAGAATCTAGTACATATGTAGAATATTAAAATCATGAACATATTAATGTATATCACTAAAAATACGAATAATATATAATAATCTAAAACATAAGTAAATAACAGGTGGTATGACAGATAAGCTCACACATACATAATATAGATATACAAAAATATATTTTAAACACAAGAAAATAATCTAAATATCAAATATGCTATGTAATGAATATGTGGAGTCTAGAGCAACGCAAAACACTTAATAACATGGTTTGAACAATTGAAATATATGAGTAATAGTATATATTTTTAATAAAAAACACACAATATAATACTATGTATGATACATAAAATAATATAATAAATAATACAAAAATCAATACAATTAAACGATATATAAGTCAAATCAAAGAAAATATAGTTGTAAAAATAATAACATATAAAATAATAACCAACACGAGGATGGAGGAGTTATACAAAGAGATGGTAATCACGAAACGATGAGACAAGAACCATGGAAAACTCCGGAGTCAAAGAGTGATAAGATAGGGACGAAACGAAATCTATCAAGAAATAGGATAAGGGCTCAAGAATAGTCTCACGGATAAAATATGATATGTATCTAAATTATCTACTATATTCTCACTAGTAGGAACTCGGGACCGTGACCTGCATGGGCCACCACTAAAACCTGTCACGCCCCACTTTCCAAAATACTGAGGAATCAGAACGTGAACAAGCCCGCAACGCATTAGATTAAGAAGAAATATACATTACCATTTTTATCTTTTCTTTTCTTCTCAATCCAATACGCTAAGCGTCTTGAAATAAATACAATGCAAAGTCATAGGTCCCCGATCACAATCAGCAAGAATATAATAGACAAACTCAGAACAAAATAATACATATCACGAATGAATATCATCCAAGACATAATAATACAGGTCAAACGTGCCCTTATACAGAACTGAACAATGAATACTAAAGAGATACAAAATACATCGATCAAGCAGGACTAGAAAGAACTACAAAAGTAACTGGAACCATCAACTAATAAATAAAAAGAGTAGGCTTCGACTCCTTCTGTTCCGTCTGCAAGGTACCCCTGCTGAGAATCCTCTGGCTCCTGGTGATCTCTCAGCTGAACCTGTTCTTTCTCTAAGTCTTACGTACACCAGAGAAAATAGGTGTGCGTCAGCGTGCATGGCATACGGCAAGATCCCACAAAAGAAAAGAACGTACAAAAACCCAATACAAAAAATGATATAACAATAGAAATGACAAAGAATGTACAACTAGAAATCCAACAAAATCAACAAGCAAATTCACTTCTAAAACCTGATAAACATAAAGGTAACCACATACGGTAATCGGGTCGAATACTAACCATCCTAAAACTCACTGGTCCACATCTCATATAGAGTCAACGCTAATATCAATGGATAACTGATTGTTCACAAATCTCCTACGTGCATCCAATCCTGCTACACATGTGGCCAGAGGACTACATGTAAACCGTTTACTGCCTAGTCCGAACTCAAGAAAAACTCGAGTGACGAATCAAATTCCCACTGACTAAAGTGATGTACACACTTCATTTTAGCCCTACAAACCAACCCCAGTGGTGACACCAACCACTGACGTGAGCCTGGAAGATACATCAACAACCTTATCTGATCACATGAATATTAACTTCCCCATCCTAACTCTTCTCGTTTTTCTAAATTAACCATAATCCTCATTGAAACTCGGGTTCACCACCTAAACTCAGTCAACTCACTTACACATGTCACTAAGTCTGTTAATGACGCACGCAGCTACTAAGTCATGAACTACTAAGGGTTCTCAAACACAACTTGGACAATATATAACAGACATGTTAAATACATTAAATAAATGCAAAACGTGAAATGTGATCATAAACTGATACGGGTGTATCTTCTCTTCGGAACTTAGTGATCCTCATGGGAGCTTGAGGATAGATGATTCTCATACGGGTGTATCTTCTCTTCGGAACTTAGTGATCCTCATGGGAGCTTGAGGATAGATGATTCTCATGGTAACTTGAGAATCCTCATGGGAGCTTGAGGATAGATGATTCTCATGGTAACTTGAGAATAGAGGTGTAAAACAACACAGTGAAACGTAGGTTGAAGCGTGGGACGAGACAACGAATCGAAGAATCAAAGCGTCCAGTTTTCAGCTTGTGAGTCGACTCATACATGCACATGAGTCGACTCATCAGGTTGAGTTGACTCATGTCTGTCATGAGTCGACTCATGAAGCCCAACCGTTTGTCAGAAGTCTCTGACCAGTCGACTCATGACTATCATGAGTCGACCCATGTGTTGTGAGTCGACTCATATGCACCAATGTGTCATAAGTCGACTCATATGTACATATGAGTCGACTCATTGATGGTTTTTGGGTTCGTTTGGGTTTCTGTTTGCACAAATTCCTGTGGGGTTTGGGCTTGGTTATTTACCACTTTGACATCCATGTTGTTACACCTATATAAAGGATTGTTTTAGGGTTTCTAAATAGAGGAGATGGTTAGAGATGTAGATCTAAGGAGATTAGGTCTAAGAGAGATCAGTTTTGATCTAGAGAGAATCAGATGTAATGAAAGAGAGATTCTAATCAAGAGAGATTAGGGTTTAGAGAGAATTGAGAGTTCGTTCTCGACTCTAGTGAGATTGTGAGAGAGGAATTGTAATCTTTTCATATCATAATCTAGAGAGGATATTTTTTTGTCATATACTGAATTATTCTTGTGTTTCTGTCATCCTCTTCTCAACCCACCTTTAATAATTTTGTGATCAAACGTGCTCGTCGGACGACTCGTATCAAGTTGGTATCAGAGCGATCAAATCTTGTGAAGGGCATCCTGTGTATGGTCCTGACTCGATCGTAATATAAGAAGCTAGGCGAGATCCTTATTTCATTGGAAGGAGTCTAAAAATTAAGGAAGAAGAAGATGATGAAGGTGGCGACAAGGTGATCTTGCCGCATGTTGAAGACTTGTGGTTTGATAGAGAGGAGCCACTGAAGGAAGATTGCATGTTAGAGCGGAAGACGACCATGACGAGGCGGGGGACGAAGGAGTTATTTCTCATTGAACGTCAAGGTCAGGTTCCTAGCAAGGCTAAGTGGTTCAACAAGGAAGGATGAGCTCACGAGTTTCCTCAGCTAAAGTTCTAACTTGAATGAGACTTCAAGTTCCTAAAGGGGGGACCCATGATACGAGTGTATCTTCTCTTTAGAACTTAGAGATCCTCATGGGAGCTTGAGGATAGATGATTCTCATGGTAACTTAAGAATAGAGGTGTAAAATAACACAGTGGAATGCATGTTGAAGCGTGGAACGAGACGGCGAATCGAAGAATCGAAGCATCCAGTTTTTAGATCGTGAGTCGATTCATACATGCACATGAGTCGACTCATCATGTTGAGTCGACTCATGCCTGTCATGAGTCGACTCATGAAGCCCAGCCATTTGTCAGAAGTTTTTGATAAGTCGACTCATGACTATCATGAGTCAACCCATGTATCATGAGTCGACTCATATGTGCATATAAGTCGACTCATCGACGGTTTTCTGGTTCGTTTGGGTTTCTGTTTGCATGAATTTCTATGGGGTTTGGGCTTGGTTAGTTACCACTTTGCCATCCGCGTTGTTACACCTATATAAGAGATTATTTTAGGGTTTCTAAACTGGTTAGAGATGTATATCTAAGGAAATTAGGTCTAAGAGATATTAGTTTTGATCTAGAGAGAATCAGATGTAATGAAAGAGAGATTCTAATCAAGAGAGATTAGGGTTTAGAGAGAATTGAGAGTTTGTTCTCGATTCTAGTGAGATTGTGAGAGAGGAATTGTAATCTTTTCATATCATAATCTAGAGAGGGTATTTTTCTTCGCCATATACTGAATTATTCTTGTGTTTCTGTCATCCTCTTCTCAACCCACCTTTAATAATTCCGCGATCAAAGGTGCTCGTCGGGCGACTCGTATCATAAATAGTAAAAACATACATGCAGTCCAGTTTCATCAATATCTAGTTATCCAGCCCTCTAAACTATTCATACAAAATCATAAATTACTTAAAATCCAAAATAGATAATTCTTTTTGCAAATGAATTCCTTTAAATCATCATAATTATCAAAAATTATTCTTTTTCCAAAATAAATCCTTTTAAATTATTATAATATTTCTAAATGATCTGTTCTTAATAAATTCTTTTTAATTAATATACTTATCCAAAAATGATTCCACTGTCAAAAAAAAATTCTTTTAATTCATAATAATTATTCAGAAAATACTATTTATCACATAATTACAATTTATTTAACATTATTCATCAAATCCACGTAGATAATTATATAAAAAATTAACATAAACAGATAAATCATAATTTCATCAACAAGCCCACACAGTTATCACAATATCATGACATAATCTAAGCAACTAATTAATATCAGATATAAATACTAAAATAACAAGTCAAAGGGAAGTGAGATCTTACCTCGGGGTTCGTCGAACAAATCGACGCTGACATGGCGTGTCCGCGGGGTCTGATCTGAGTGGCGGGTCTGAAGAGCGGTACGTCGGATCTGACACAGAGAGCGTGACGACGAGCACTGCATCCGACGGCAAAGTGAGGACAGCAGCGTGGGATTCTCGGCGAATGGTGTTGGATCTAGAGGGCGTCGGTAAGGTGGTGATGATGGAGTTCATCGGAGCGAACTCGACGATGAGGGCTGCAGGTGGGTGGACGAAGGAAGGTCAGATCGACGGCGACGTCGAGGGCAGCTTGGAGAGGAGAGGCCTAGAAAGGTGGTTGCGTCGGAGTTCATCGGCGATGAGAGAGAGGCGGGCGACGGCTCGAGCGGATCTGGCTACAGCGGTGGGCTCGGCTGACCGCGGGGAGGAGGGACTGGAAGTGTGAGGGGGAGCTAGACGGCTTGGTAGGGCTGCTAGCAACGAGATGGTCAGTGGTCAGGGCTGCAAGGGACTGGGCAGCGACGGTTGTCGGGTGGAGCATGGGTGTGCGACAGTGCAGGTGCGGTCAGATCTGGGGTGCAGGTGGTGGTGGCTGCGCTGTTGAGAGAGGAGGAGGGTCGATGGCATCGCAGGGGAAGAGGAGTGGTCGCCTGTGTATGGTAGCAGCGGTGGCACGGCCTAGACAGCGGCCGAGGGTGGAGTTGCATCGGGTGTGCGGGGAGAGAAAGTGAGGAGAGAGAGAGAGTTGAGAGTAGAGAGAGAGAGACGGAGAGAGAGAGAGATGAGAGAGAGAGAGAGAGTATAGAATAAGGGGCGACGGCTCTGCATAAATGAAAACGAGAGCAGGCCGTTACGGGTTATATATATATAGTATAATATTAGGGTTAGAGTTTAAAATGAAAATAATTAATATAAATAATTATGGGTATTTAAAAATTAAACTAATTACAAAGTAATTATCTACAAATAAAAACGTACATGTTGTACTAATACAAGAGTTGATACGAAATAGTCAAAATATTCACATATTATACAATTAAACAAGAATAATTAATAATAAAACTATATTTACTTATATTTAAAATCAAATAATTATGGGACAATTACCTACACGATGAAACCTACCAGTCGTGCTAATATGACAGCTGATACGCAATAATTAAAATAATACAATAATTTACACAAATAATACATAATTAACAATTCAACATAATATACGAAATAATACGTAATAGTAACAATAATATAATATATTATTTAAAATAATACGTAATAGTACCGAAATGTAACAATTTAATTCTAAAAATTTTTACCGCACAAAATAAATTTATAAATATTAAAATCATTTAAATAAATATAAATTTGGACTTTTAAATCATAAAAAATTATAAAAATTTGAGAAAAATATAAATACTCTTTTAAAAATCATAATTAAATATTTTAAAATACTAGAAAATTATTTTAACTAGTATTAGAAATTCATGATCCTTACAAATATAGACTATCGCTTCTTACTACCTTAAGAAATGACATCGTCATTCAATAATGTCAGGTCTCATGTTTATGAGCCTATTATCTAATCTAGTTTTGACAATTAACAAACAATTCCTAATATTGTTTTCGAGTATTTGCATTTACTTGTTAGGTATCCTACACAAACATCCTCAGGTTGAGGTTGGATGAACTTGAGCTTTAACGATGATATTCATGGAGGTTGGAGGAAATCAGGATGAAGTGTGATGTCATTCAAGTCAAAGACACACTATCGCTTCATCCCTGCTACCAAGATCGAGCTTTACGAAAATTTCTAAGCTTGGTATAGTGTTTGTAGTTTAGGTTATTTACTTTATGTGTTATACTTAAAGCTCAAACTGTACACATACACATAATTTTGATTTATCGCGTTCATTGTTTGTTTCACTTTGCTAAAGGTTTTTTTGAATATGTTTGAAAATATGTTTATCCATAAAAATATAACTATTAGTTTCAAAAATAGTTTTATTTCAAAAATGTGATAAATATGAAACTAGTTTTAACGATTAACACAATTGTTTCATTGCATTATACATCTATTTTGGAAGACAACGTGTTTGAAATGATTTCATCAAAATCATGTGTTTAACAATTTTATATTTTTGTTGATTTTGTAAATCGATGAAATCATATTTAAAGTTTTTGTATTTTTGATCGTTTTGTAAAAAGAATGTGTTTTTACAAATGGGAAATGATATTTTAGAAAATTTTTTAACATGTTCATGTTCATATATATTAACATTTTCCAAAGTTTTACTATTTTTGGAGTTATTTACTATTTTAAAATAAATTTAGAATATCAACTTTTTAGAAAAATTTAAGTATCTACTATATCAGTTTTTCAGTTGACCGAATGCTTGGACTGGTCGACCGAACAATCTTTTTAGTTGAACGATGAAACTTTTCAGTATTAGTTTTGTCACTTGATAAGTCAACCTACCAATAGAGTCAGTCGACCGAATAGTGCTTTCAGTCGACTGATCTTGTTTTTCAGTCGACCGAGTCATGGCTGACTATTTTCTTTACAATAACGACTAGTTTATTAGTCGACCGATATATTCAACCAGTCAACCGATATATTCAACCAGTCGATTGATCATGTTTTTTTCTGTAAAGGCTAGTTTTTGTTTTATCTGTTTTTTAGCTAAGAAAGATAAGAGAAGTTTCACCAGTTTGTTTCTAAGTTTTTAAAAGATCAAGTGTGTTTGTTTATGTGAAAAGAGTTTCACAAAGAGAAGGATCTCGATTTCATTTTTGAGGCGCTCAAATCTCTCTCTCCTTTCTTTGGAGAAGTTTTCTAAATCCTTCTTTTAGCTAATTTATATTTTGATTTTCATATATATTAGATTTACTTGTGTTTATATTTGTTTTACTCATTGTTTACACAGACAACCACTTGAGCTTTAGCATTTCACATTAAGTATATTTGGGTTGTGAAAGTGATTCATTGAGAGAGCTTTACATTCGTTCTCACTTGTTTAGAGAACAAAATCTCTATTCGCACTTATTGTTAAACATATTGTAATACACAAGGACACTTAGAAGAGTGGTTGGGAAGAGACAGGGGTCAAATCCAAGAGGAGTGAGTTGGTTGTAAATCCTAGGGAGAGGTTATAATTCCAAACACTTGAGGAAGGTAACACGGGTAGTCCAACACTTAGAGAAGTGTAATTTGTGTGATTGACATTGTGTGAGTTGTAAAAGTTATCAGTGAACTTGGAAACCGTTATGAGATTTAGTGGATATCTCCTCAATGTGAGGAGAGGAGACGTAGGTCAAGGGTTGACCGAACTTCGTGATCATATCGTGTGTTTGCGATTATCATTTGCGCACTATCTCTCTTTACATCTTGTGCTTGTTTATATCGCCTATTGTCTCTTGCTTATCCTTGCATATCTTATTGTATATCATATTGCTAGGATATTGCATTCTAAGTTTTTAGTTTAGCATCAAAATTTCCCCCCCCCCCCCTAGGGTACTTTCAAATAAGACATTAACATTTTTCCATCCAAATTATCTGCCCAGTCGACATCTGAATATCACTATAGGTGAGAGTCCATGCAGTTATTGTAAAACCCTAAAATTTTGAATATTTTGTAATAAATAATAAATGTGTTGTATTATGAAAAAAATTAATATTTATTAATGTTTTAGTATGCTGAGAATTGATTTGAGATCAATTCAATGTATATATGTGAATATAGAAGTGATATCATGCACACGTGCATGGGCCTGAATCTGGAAAAAACGACCAGTTAAAAGTATATACTTTTTACACACTAAAACAGTTAGAATATGGAAAAACTTAAAATACCAAAGTTGTAGGTATCTTCAAGAGATTTCCAACAAATCTTATATTACCTTATTCCAAGGTCAGAAGCAAAAGTTATTGCCAAAATACCAAAGGTTATTTTCCTAGTCAGACTAGGTTTCCTGGTTCAGATCAAACGGGTTTATTTCGGGTTTGCATATATATCATCGACGTGTAGCAAGGAGAAAACGGGTTGTTTGCACTTCTAATTGCTTGTTGTTTATCTCAGAGGCTTGAATGACATTTGAGGCAAGATTATCTTCATCCAAACCCATCCCTATAGTTAAATAACTTATGTAGAGATTAATATGATGTTGAATATGTGTTTTCATGCTTTAATCTTAACCTGAGGTGTTAAAAGTCAGATTTTTGACAGTAAACCTTAAAACAAATACTAGATGAATAATCTTTTCTTTCTGTTTATGATAGTATCATGATCATGATCATTAGGGTTTTTTATAATTTTATTCATATATGAGAAACTTAAGTGATGTATTATATATATGTTTTTCTGCAGAAAACTACAGCACTTGTATAATCTTTAATTGAGAGTTTAAGATAGTAAACAAACTTCAAATTTAACCAAACTAGTTTTAAATGAAAGTTATATGTATCTAGTTTCTAAAACAGAAAATTATTCTTAAAAAGACTTTATATAGAGAAAGATATGTTATGTTTACTAATAACATATCCTGTAGAAAAATTGCTGCACATATATAATATTTAACTAGAGTTTTGGGATAACAAATGAACTCTAAACTGAACCAAACTTATGTTATTTGAAAAATGTGTGAATCTAGTTTTCAAAACAGAAAACCATTTGTAAAAATAGTTTTCCTAGAGAAAGATATACTTGTTTTACTAACAGATGTCTCGTCTGTTTTTCCTGCTCGTTTTGTGGAGTTGTGTTGCGCCGTTTTGAGGTGCGTTCGCGGAGTTTTGAGCCACTTGATGTTACACATATAGTCATGAATATGTTATGTTATACATTTAAGAATCCTAAGGGATTTATGATGAATTTTGATTTGATCATATTTGAATTAGATATAGTTCATATACATGTTGGATGTCGTTGATGAGCACAACTCAGTACTATATGGGATAGTGCGTCGACACACCAGATATACACAGTTTATACATGAGGTAGATATTATTGATGAGCTCAGTTTAGTAATACATGAGGTAGTGCATCGATATTCCACATGTACAGGCCATTGAGTCAGATTTTAGAAGGCTTGATCTAGCTGTCCGTCCCGCACTAGGGTGCGATGAGGCTCGTGAGTCGTATTTCTAGGATGCCTATTTAGTAGTCCGTCCCATACTCATGTTACACACTGAGATCGTGATGAGATTAATGAGCCATGTACACAGTTCAGGATACCTACAGGGTAGTCCGTTGCACTGAGATAATTACTTAATAGCCTAAGTATGGCAGATGCCGATTATGAATACAACCTATCATTGAACTATGTGATTGAGATACGTTACTTTTAAAAGTATACAAAATTATGTGTTGGTGTTTTATTCTATCTCTCCAGTGATAGTGAAAGATATTATAAATACGATGTGTTGATATCTTATTTCTTTTACTGTCTTCTTTACTTCTTAGTTGGAATCAATGATTAGAGATTCACAACATGAGACATATGGTATATATATGAGTGTTTCCTTGTTTGGATTATTTCGCTCGACGTACCAGTCTCGTGTTATGGATTTCTAATTATTGGTTTCATTAAATTGTCTTTTCTTAGTTCGGTATTAATGTTTAGATATCTACAATTTGAGACTTATGGTATATACATGAGGGTTTCCTTATTTGGATTATTTCGCTCGACGTACTACGTCTCGTGTTGTAGGTTTCTAAATCTTAATCCTACTTAGATATGGGGAAAATAAATCTAGGTAGACTATGCTTAATAGATAGAGCCTTCACTCCATCTAGTAGCCCTTCCCCTGGGGGCGGATGGAGGTAATCTTGCTGTAATGCTCTGACGCTCTTGTTGTTATTTTTTTTTCTTTTAAATTACTTTTTAAGTAGTTCGGAGTTTCGGAGAGCCGCAGGGTGACGGAGTTCTGGCATAGTCGACGTCGCGTATTTTTACTTGTACAGACTCCACTGTAGTTTTGAGTTTTATCCAGACATCAGAGTTTCATATTTATATTATAAAGGTAGTATGCCTTAGTATAATTTTTAGTTGATTCATGTTGAGACATTTTTATTATTCAGATATCAGATGTATTATAGTTAAGACATGATTCTTTTTATTTATGAGATATCTCTTCTATATCATGTCTATTACATTTATTCCCTTTATTTTGCTTGTTTGTACCTGCACTTCTATTTGGTTCTACTAGATGATATTACTGTGATTGGTGAAACATGTTTATGTACAGTGTGAGTGCATGGTAGGTTTGACATCTCTGGTTTCACCTTGGACTGCAGCCTTGTGTGAACCCAGGGGCATCACAGTTATGGTATAATACATAAAGTGCAGTCGGATTATCTTGACTCATCCCAGCGAGTTGTATCAGGATTGGACCGATGCCCACTCATCTGTCCTATTGTAGAGGATGTGCCAATCATTGTACACATAAAAGACTATCGACTATACTTCTTGCAAGAGATTTATAGTATTAACTTCTTTTCTGCTTTTATGTTGGAACAATGTTCTATTTTAGAGCATGGCTCCTAGCAATTGGAGTCCCATTGGTCTTTATACTATACCCAGTTAGCAACTTGTCATCGACATACAACTATGAGATCTCAAATTTCTTTTGCCTTAGTACAGGTAGACTTAATCGTCATGATCAATCGTCTAGAAACCATGACCTAGCACGGTCCAAGAGGATCAAAAACACTACATACTGGAAAAATATTTCAAGCCATAGGTAAGATCCTTTAACTTGTACACCTTGTGCTCAAGTCTCTTGGTTATGAAACATAGGTTAATCCACATAGATCACTTTTTTAGTTTTGTATAGGTAAAAGTCATCTCGGTGTCCTTCTAGACTAGTTCAAGTTCCATTGTGCTACAAAAGTCATATTGTGTGAATATAGCCTATTCTCACCACTAGAGAAAATGTCTCTTTCAATTGTCAATCCAACATCTTGGGTGTACACTTTTGCCATCAAGTGCACCCTGCATCACTTGAACATCACATCCTGCTTGACCTTGATTACACATTTGTTTTCAATGATCTTACATTTAGTTGGAAGATTCACTAAGTCCTATTTGTTTCCCTGTAATGAACTTGTCTGTGCAAAGAACAGACTGCTTATTTATTGGTCTTATATATTGTTATAGTATTTTCACTTATCCGAGTATGAATCAATGCTAAGCGACGGACAAATGCACTTTTGTATGTTATGCCCCAATCAATTAGGTGTCTAGAGACAAATTAGGTCGACATCCTCCCACGCTGACTAAAATGGCGGTACTTGTCGCCCCCTCTAATAGCAGACGACTCACCACGAATCCACTCGACCACTCGCCAGGTGATTGCAAAATCGACTCGAAAGGCGTTACTTCTCGGCGAAACTAAAGAATTGTTTTCATCTCGAGCCTCTCCCTCTATGATAACGTGTCAGCATCGTATTTAATGCTTGGCAGGCACCATCATGACTCTAACCCAGATAGTCTTCATGACTCATCGGACCACGTTGGCCCTGACCATGCTGCCAGTATCCACCCATTTAATGCCGAAGCGACCTTCCCTCCACTCGTTGGTTGACACCTATATGGAAAGTGCCGACGTGGCCGCCAGCCCATACTTCGCCACCTCCTCTCTGTGCTTGGCCAAAGTGACCAATCTACTCCTCCTACACTCAGTATAAATATAGGTACTATTCAAACTTTTAGGGGGTTTAGAAAAAGGAGAAAAAGCATTGGTCCACAAATCCGATCTTCTAAATACAACAAAAATTTACACAAGAACTCTCACAGTTCTTTATTTTTCCCCACTCAAGTTCATCAGCTAACTTGATTGTTGGAGGTACAACGGGAGAATCAATCTCTGCCCTCTCACGAATTCTTACATTTGCAGATTTTTCAGATACCCAACTCAAGAACCAGGTATAAAGTCAAGGAAGAAAGTGACTCCTTCTTCAATACTGAACAAAATCCTCCACTCTTGGATATAATTGGTTGTGTGATCATTTACATTAATATATGTGTGTGTGTGTGAGAGTGTGATGGGGCTCAGTGTTTAATTAGTGCCTCTATATAATCCCTTAAAATATCTTTCATGGTTGCATTTGAAAAATAAAGCATCAAAGGTGATGAACCATATACAAATTATCAAAGTCGAAATTCATTTCTTGGCATGAAAAGGTCAGCTTCACTAATCGCCAATAGAAAAAATGAGTACAAACTATTTATACGAACACTTTTGTCAGTTTGTATTTTTAAAAACTTCAGCAACGACAAGGCATTAAAGCTCATCCTTTTGTCAATAAGGCACATTTCTCAAAACTCCGACGAGAAATTTTATTTTAAACCCCTTACCTCCCAAAATTATTAAATTTGTGCCCACAACTATCAAAACAAATTCATCCCCTCCCTCTCCCCCTCCTCTTCCTCGTCGTCGTCATCAACGTCCTCCTCCTCCTCCGGAGACCACAGCCACGACATCCTCTTCGACCTCCTCGGTGGCGACATCTTCAACTCTAACGGCGATTCCTGGAAGCTCCAATTGTTAGACCCTAGAGAGGGGGTGATTAGGGTCTTATGCTAATCTAATTCAATTTTATGCCAATTTAATAACTTTATTGGTTAATTAATTCTTGCAAGAGATATGTAAGTGATATTAAGCAAGAATGTAAAATACAAGCATAAAATAAAAGTACACAAGGCAAACTCAAACACAAGATATGGTCACGGAGTTCGGTCCCCACAACCTACATCTCCGCTCCTCACCTCGAGAAGATCTCCACTATCACGACACACCTGGTTTGGAAGCCGGAACTTCTCTACACACTCAGTTATCGAGTCAACCGACAACTCTCACAAAAACTCACAATGTACATACACAAGCTACAACCTTAAGTGTTGGTCCCCACGTATCGACTCCCTCAAGTACTCAAAATTATCACCTCTCATTAGGCCACTGACGCCACTCCTCTCAGTATCGACTCCGTCCTCACCACACACTCCTCTTGGTGTACAAGTGTATTACAAGTGATCTCACGATAAGCACGATATAATAATGGTTGTTCTCTACAATTGATGAGAACTCAATTAAGCTCACTCTCACTAAATCACACACCACTACCCAACAATATATTATATGAGATATAACAAGCTCAATATGAGTGCGTGATAAATGAGTGTAAATAAAATCTAACTCAATAAGATTAATAAGAAATAAATGCTAGAAGGTTGAGTTAGGAAAACTTCTCTACAAAGAGAGGATGATTGGATATTGAGGATGAACTCCTCAACAAATAATGTAAGCTCCTCTTTGTAACGCAAACTCTTTTTCAAACCAAACAAGGCTTAAACACCTCTTAAACACAAACTAAACTCTTTCAAAACTTGATTAAGGAATCTTCTTGGTAAGGAGAAGAATTCAGAGCATATGGGTATATATAACATCTCAATACATCAGCTAAAACCCAAAAAAAAGACCAAAAAGCCACAAACACATAAAACATAAAACTAACCGTTACTGTGCAACGGCTCTCTGATAAGTCGACTTATGAGTCGACTCATGAGTCGACTTATAAGTCGGCTTATATGAGTCGACCCAGCAGATAAAAAATCATAACTCCGCTGTACTTCGTGGGTCGACTTATGAGTCGACTATACGTGCACGGACCAGAAATGCACAGAAAAACTGAACTTTAGACCATGTTAAAAATATCAAATAAATTCCAAAAATGTAAAATTTGGGGAATAGTTTATAAACATATAAATGAGCATGTTTCAAATGGAATTTTCCAAATGTGATTCCTCGTTTGTAAAATCTCTTAGTTTTGCTAAAACATGTAAAATGAGTGTATAATTTTCTTAGTTTTGGACAATTGAGATAAACAAGGATATGAGGCCTTTTTAAATGAATTTATAGACTTAACAAAAGTTGTATATAGTAAAAATTTAGTCTACGCACTGATATCTTAGTGTATTATCAAAATCACATTAAAACCAAATGTGTGTGTTATTGAGCTTGAGATATATTCACACAATATAAAGTCCTATGCTAGTTGTACCAAGTTGATATGCATGTGAAGCTAAATCTTGGATCTGACTGAGTTGAATAAGCTTCGATATAAATGTGGCTCTTGAGTTACTCAACCTGGAACAAAAACAAATATTGAAAAACATATTATAAATTGTTTGCAAAATTATCAAAACAAGATTCAAAAGTAGGCTCATATACATGAGTCCTAACACCAACGACGAACCGCTAGCCTCGAGTTTAGTACCAAGACCATCCGAACCTTTGTCATCCCAAATGTTCGATTCGAGGTTCTTAATCATCTCCTCCCCTTCCTCTCCTCTGCTGCTGCTCAACGAACCTCCTTCGACCTGTAAGAGCTCCTTGAGCAATTCGTCATCGTTGTCAGGTCGCAATGTCTTGATCTTTCTCCCAGTCTGCAGTTCTAACCTCTTCTTCCACTCCATAAATATATCTAGTACTTCACTCTTCTTCTCTATAATGTACATCTAATAATGCCTAGAATAGTCATCAACAAATGTGATGAACCAATGTTTACCACCAAGTAATGTAGCCTTGGTGAGACCCAAATATCTGTGTGCACATGATTTAGGATGCCCATTGTCCTATGATTGGTTGTCGTGAACTTCACCTTCGTCTTCTTACCAAGAACACATTGCTCACAAAACTCAACTTTTCCACTCTTGGGTTCCTTCAATAGCCCCTGCTTGCACAGCACCTGCAGTGACTTCTCTTTGTGTGCCCTAATCTATAATGCCAAAGTCTGCTAATGTCCGCCTCTGAAATAGCTAAAGCAACCTGGCCATGTTGAGAACTTCTCAACAACTTAGTGTAGTTGGAGTGCCTCGGGGCATCTGAAATCCGAACAATCTTCGCAGCAAGTACAAACAGTTCTCAACACTCTTCGTAAGGTACTTATTGTTGAGAATTTCTCGCATCTTCATTGCAGACGTCACATTAATCATATCATACTTTAATTCTTGTTCCAAACAAGATCTGATCACCCCCACAAGCATTCCTATTCATCTTTTCCCATATCGCCTCTTTATATTTTGGTGGTCTCTCTTGGACCATGATGATCTCCTCCAAATTCTGAGCATTGAGCGCATCTTGAACGTTGCTCATCCACAAAACAAAGTTGATCTTGTCATTATACTTCACCACACTAATTTTGATGTTCTGAAAACCAACTTGGACTGTACTCGCCATCTTGTTAATTTTACCAACTTCTTCACCCATACTCGCAACCTCCAAATTGCAAAGAAAGATTCAAACTTTAAAAGGAATAAGAAATTACCCAACTAAAACCTAGATTGGATTCCAAATAGAACTCCTAACCACACGAGGAAAGCGAGATCTCCAGCGGTAACTTCAAATCTTATCTCCACCGAAACCTAGAACTCCAAGAACCAAGCTTTCACAACGAATCTTCCTCCACCTAATACCAAAACCCTAGATCTAAAATCTGAGCTCTGATACCAATTATCGCACATCTATGTGAAAGCATGCTCGCTCACCAAACAAGTTATAAGCACGAGAGAAGAATAACCAATCACACACGAGCATAATCCAAAACTAAAATACGACAGATCAATTACAAACATAGAGATATATGTTGTTCAACAATTTACCTATGTCCACGGAGAGAGGGTGGGGAGATTCCACTAAATCAAGGAGAGTACAAAGGGTTACAATCTCACAAAACTCACAAACTAACCCTCAACTAAAGCTCTCAATTTGCTCACAATATCTCCCTCTCACAATGCTCAAAAAGTTTCTCTAATATCTGATTACAACTCTTCTTTTTTTGATGATCCTAATCTCTTCTAAGGCGTTCTATATATATATATATATAGAAAACCTAAAACCAAAACAGACTAATTCTAAAACCAAAAACAAAATAAATTAGGAATCCTAATAACCTGTTACCAAAACAAAGTAAGAATCATGCTACCAAAATAGATTAGGAATCCTAATAGCCTGTTACCAAAACAGATTAGGAACCTGCTATCCAATACTTTTGTAATCGATATCTTCTTATTTTTACTGCAAGAACAAACACTCAGCACATTATCAACCAATATACATAATTAGTTTTATCACAAAAGTCCTAGACTCAAAATCCTTGAAAATAGATAAGATTATATATTTTCTTTATTGCATAACTAAAATCCTATTACAAAAGATGAAAGAAAGACCTTGAAGCCAACTTGATAAAGCACTAGGGAATATGAATCCTTATAAAAATATTTAACATACAAGTAATAACAACATTAATATTTTCTCTTTATATCACTAGTAGAAAACGTTGCAATCTTGACGGAACATTCTAGACAAATTTTTTCCGTCTAGGATGTTCACATTCTAGATAGAAAATGTCTGTCTAAAATACTTCGTCTAGAATGTAAGAATCCTAGACGAAAAATCCGTCTAGGATAGCATCCTAACGAATAGTAGCTTTCTTCTTTTTTAAATTATCTGTGGATATCACCATCCTAGATGGAACATCTGTCTAAGAAGCTACCCGGATAGAAATCACCATCGAAAATAGTGGGCCCTATGTAAAGGAACATTTGGTGCCCTAGTGTTGGAACTTCCCCTTAAAATTTCCAAGTTGCCGCTTCTAAAAATATCCCCCCTATCTTTCCCCTTATCTCTCAAAATTTTAAAACTAAGTTTCCTCCTCCGCCTCCTCCTATGGTCTCATCCTCCATGCTCGGATGCCCAGATTCATCCTCTGACGAACACCTTCATGTCTTCCTCGTCTGACAAAATTCACCCTCCATCATATTCAAGTGCGCAACCATCTTCGATTTCCTTCTGCTACACTGCGAGCCTATCGAGATCTATTTGTCCATAAGTATTCTATTCACAAGTTGTTCTTTTAAATTTTTTTATTATTCCCCTACTCAAATCACCTTCGCAATCACTCAATAACAACCCTTTCTCCTCCTATTTTTTTTAATCAGTTCTCAACTGGGATGCTTCCGGCGAGCTATGGCGTGTGGCTAAAAAAATATTGAGGATGCTTCTGCTCCTATTTCTCTTAATCTAAATAATAATTCATTTTGAGACCTAGATTTTTTTAAAATTTTGTGATTAGTCTTGGGTTTCTTATAGTATTAATTTGTTGCAAGTCTTGATTAGTGCATGTCTTCTTCAAGGTTAGCAATGTTGATTAACTTTTGTTACTAAGAATGAGCTTGATAGGTATCTAGGACTTGGATTGTGATGATGTTTTTGAGGCGATTGGGCAAATTTTTATTAATTCGGCTTTGTACTCGATTACTTGGCGAGATTCTCATTGTATTTTGTTGAATTGGGATCTTTAATTGATCTCACTTAGCGGTTTCATGTTACAAAGTTTAAATTGGGGACTAACTTGTAGTTTGTTTCCAATTTAAGTATTTGGATAATTTAATGATTTGATGATGATATTTTGTTGATTTGAAGCCTTTAATTGTGAAGTTAATGATCTTATGCCTTAGAGAATCAATTGGGTTGATATCTAACTTTTCTATTTTTTTTCTTCTTTTTTTAGTACGTAGTTGGATGATTTGAGGAATCTGCTGGCTAAGAGATTGGCATGAAATTTTTCGATAAGTTGAACTGAAAATGGTGAGATTCATTGTAAAACTTTTTTAGTTTCATTGATCAAACACAAGAGTTGGTTGAATTTTTGTGCCCTTGTTTTTATTGGTTAGATGTATTGTTGGATCATATGTATTGTACGAGTGCTTTGGTGATGGGAGTTCTCAATTTTGGTGAATGTATTGTTTGGATACAATTGGAATGTGGTTGGATTTGATATTGGAATATAACTCGATGGTGCTTGGACGCAAATATAATTTGATATTGTTTAATATTCTGTGTATATACGTGTGATATTGTGTGTTATATGCGGTGGAATCTGTAAAATTTTTTACAAGAATTTATAACATCCTAGATGGAAATTCAGTCTAAAATGCATTCAAGACGAAATTATTCGAGACGGAATTTCCATCTAGGATGTTTTTTAGCACCCTAGATGAAAAATTCTATCTAGGATGGTGTCCGTCTAGGATGCTCATCCTAGAAGGAATTCCATCTAGGATGCACCATCCTAGACGAAAATATCCTAGACAGGCATCCTAGATGGAATTCCGTCTTGTATGAACAATCTAGACGGAATTCAGGACATTTTACGCAGATATATTCACAGTTTAACTTCATCAAATTTCCATCAAGTTGATTAAGAAAAAGTTCACATGAAATAAGAATAAAGGATATAGAAACCTTTGAGGTAAAAATCATGAAATCTCGGTTGATGTCTCATCCTAAATATTGCGCTTTGAATCCCTAAAAATTAGAACTAGATCCAAAAGTTTCAAAGACTATTAATGGAGGGCTTTTTAAAATAAGACCTTGACCAAGAATAAACGTCTGCAGTCTACCACTTTCTATTCTAGAAGTAATTAATTATGTCAAACGGTCAACCATCAAGCTTAGGTTTATGTGCACTTCATAAAAAATGAAACTTCGTTCAACATGATCATACTCCCTTTAAAAGCACGAGTTCAGAAAAATCTTTCTATGGTCAATATTACCCTTCACTATTTTGAATATTACATTTAAATTTTAATCTATTGTAATTCTAATTATATCTTATCTAATCCCACGGGAACTATCTATACCTCAACAATTTAAAAAAAAAAAGATTAACAAACTACGTGAAATATTATTTCTAGTTTTTTATTTAAATCTTAATCTATCTAAATATTAATTATATCCTATATTAACCCCACATGAACTACCTATAGCTCAGTAATTTAAAAAAATAAGATTAAGATTTAATTAAAAAATTACAAAAAATATTTTTAAAAGTTCAAAATTACCCAAAACACCGTGACTTTTCAAAAATTAAAACAACAAACATGAAATCTAAAAATTAAAAACAACAACCGAGGAATTTAACAATTGTAATTATACCCTCAAAATTTCTAAAATTATAGAAAAAACCTCAAAAATTCAAATTAGAAAAAAGCACCCTAAAATCAATGACTTCAAAACTTTCAAACAACATAGATAAATTTCAGGGATTACAATTAGGCACTTAAAAACTTAAAATTTGTAATGAATAACCTCAAAGTTACATAAACTATAAAAACTTCCTCAAAATTTAAAAATCACAAAAATCCTAAAATTTTAAAACTTATAACTGGTAGACATCAAATCTAAAATTTATCAGCAGATCATTAAAAATTTAAATTTATCAAAAAACAACTCAAAGTTTTAGTAATTGTAAAAAAACACGCTCAAATTTTTAGAGTTGAAAGAAATATCTTAACATTTGAAAGCTTACCACCAACTCATAAAATATAAAAATTACTAGCACCCAACATAAAATTTAAAATTTTCAAAAAAAATAACATTAAAGTTAAAAAAATTACAAAACACACTCTCAAAAGTTTAAAATCACACAAGGCTAAAATTTGGCAAAGAAAAGAGTAAATGTTTGATATCATTTCATTAAGATATATAAACTTAAGTTTTAATTTATAGTTTATCATCCATTTTTAGCATCTAAAAGTAGTCTAAGTTGACGCTGGTAAAAAATAACAACTACAATTAGATTAAAACTATACAGTTAACGAATAAAAAATTAAAAAAATATATGACAGATTAAAAATTAATATTACTATATAAATTAAAGGAACTACATATAATATTAATAACAGCATTAATTGATAGAAGACTAAATTGCATAAAACTAACAAAATACTATAATATAATAAGTTAGCATTAATTGATTATAATCTATAAACATTCATCTCTGATGTTAATAATATTTATAGAGTAAAAAAATACAAGGAATTTTGCATGAAAGAACTATCAGAAAGTTCAGAGATATCCTTTAAAAAAATCAAGCTTTTTTTATTTTTAAATAGAGAAGTGAAGTAAATAAACCCAAAATATGAAAACATTCATGAATCACTTGAACTGGCATTAACAAAAGGTATATCTAGCAAAGAGAACCGATGAGTTCCCCCTTGAAGAAATATTTAATAACTTTGTCCTAATTTAAAAAGCATTTATCGTGAAAGATACAAGAAAAATTAGTTTGTATTTATAAATTTTCTTATTTTATTCTTGAAATACTAAATGAATCATAAAATTAATATAAAATTATATATAAATATTCTTACAATAGAAACTAAAGTGAAGTCATTGATCAACTATGTTGCGAGATATAATAGGTCAGATAAGATGAGAGAAATTACTATAATGGACAAAAGGTATATACATGATAATTAGTTACAATAGCATAAGTAAAAAAATTAAAATTGATATTTTTCTTTTTCTTATATATGGTACGACTCTACAAGTAAATTTATTTGGGGATATGATTACCTAATAAAGGATTAGTTTTTAAAGACACGATCAAAGATAAGCACATAATAGCATTGTTAGATTTCAAGATCTTTAAATATGAAGGTAATATATTTTACTACTAAATTTTTTATTAAATGTCACTAAACATAAAATTCATATTATATTTGTCTCAATTTTGTAGGAAAAATATGCATGTTATCCTAAATTGTGTTAACAATATATACTAACACAAAGATACAACTTATTGAAGAAATAAAAGAATGGTATATAAACCAAGAAAATATACATATAACACAATAAAGAAAAAAATATTACACTTTAAAGCTAATACATATGGCTTATTCAGAACAAGCTGCTAATATAGAAGTATATCCATCAAGGATCTTTACAAATACAATACAATTTTAAACTATTGATGTATGCAATAATAACAATATCAAAGAGGTATGATCTTATAAGACCTACTCTAAAATTTACACAATTTAACTTAAAAATACTCTATCAATATATGGACGCGCAATTGGACCTATAATGTAAAGATAACTACTATTTATAATAAAGTTGAACCGTGTTTCTAGCTTGCAAAGGATACAATAAGAAGATTGGATAGAGATGTTAATAAGAATGTCCAAATGATAAATATCATAGAATTACTAATAAAGTAGTACCAAGGTTGAGTAATGTCCATTCTTCATGAAATAAACATATCAAGATTAAATATTAATATTATAATTTAAGCTAATTTGATAATAAAAAATGCAGTTATTTAGTTCAGATCATTATGAAAAATGACACAGATAGAGTAAAAGTAACATTATTTAACACGACAGAAGTTCTTATTGGATGCATACCATAAGAATTTATTGCAGAGAAAAAAGAGATAACTCCTAACCTTTTTGAAAAATAAATTAGAAACACAAAAAATTCATATATATGAAATTAACATTTAATTTCATTGAAATACAAAAATAATCAATGTCTGCAATTCTAGAATTTTTGTTGAACAACAAAATGCATTCAACTTCTTTATGAAGTAAGACGAGAAGACAAAACATGAACGAGCTCAGGGAAAATTAATTACACAAGAAATCCAGCTCCAGCCTGATGTCGCAATCAATATAGATGATGAATATACAACTCTAGAATTGCTCAAGAAAAAGATAAATGTGAAGAATGATTGATCTTAACTCAATAAAAAAATAAAACAAAAAGAATAAAAGTTTTTTGAATATTTTATATAGAATAACTTAATTTTTTATGGAAAATCAGGAATCTTTAGAAATGATTTTCATGAACTCTTTTAAATATTTTTATATGGTTATGTGGATGCTTTTATCATATAAAATATACTAGAGTTAGCATTAATATTTAGTCAATGATTTTTTCTGAAGTCTATCAATTAATTAGCAACAAACTTCATATTCTCTTTAGTTTCATTTTAGCAATCATCTTGGCTTTTTAGCTTTAATTATTCATCTTTCTTTTATAACACTACTTTTTTTAAGTGTTTTTCACTTTTACAACATTATACTTCCAAGCTTAGTTTCATGTCGGCCCAAATCATGTGAAAATTCAAATTGGCTTTAGATTACTTTCCTATCAATTTAATTATCAACATAAAAATTTAAACTTGGTGTAGCCCATTCAAACAAACATCAAAAAAAAATCACAATGCTAAAATTTAAAGGCATAAGTGAGCAAAAACGACCAAAGTGGAACTGAGGAACAAATTTTAGTAAGGAAATAAATTAAAAATATTTACTCATGATATTTAACCACGTACATTACACATGCATAAAACCTAGTAAATACAAATACTTTAGTTTTAGGGTTATTTAGATATCAGACCCTCAAATCTTCAATAATTTCATATTAGCCTCTCACATATTTGAAATTGCTCATACGTCCTTCACTAAGGGCTCTTCCAAATTGAACTCTCAAGTAAACTGATGTTAGATATGAGAGGAAGTTTCTTCGATTCAAATATTTTTTGAGGTGGTTTCCGGTTAAGCTTCTCAAATAAATTTACCTAACTGCTTCTTAATGTCTTGAATGCCAAAGCCCGCTAACTAAAGCTCCAACACCCACAAGTATCATCTTCTTCGACAATAAAAAATTCCCCTCAAATCCAGTTTTGAGTTGCTTCAAAGGTCTTTTTTAGTTTTCCTTATATTTTGAGGAGTATTTTAACTGTGGGGGGTGTTAGGCCATTTAAAAGTGAATTGAAATTACGTAAGTTACTTTTTTTTTAATAACTTTCACATCCATGTTGACGTGCAAGTGAAATATAATGTTTATTTGATGAATTTATTGTTGAAAGTGCAATGTGAATATGACATGACAAAATTAAACTAATGAGTAAATATAGTTAAAATCATTTAATTAAAATTTGTTATTAATTTTGTCATTTTCATGTGACTTCATCACTTTTTTAGGGGAAGTCAAAGTTCTATTAAATCCTATATAGAAACTTTCTTGCATTTTACTTTTCATAGCTACTTGCATGCAAACAAACACATAAAATCTTAAAATAAAGTCAATTTCTCAATTTCATCTTTCACTTGCATGAAAACAAACAGCCCCTAAGGGTGTTGAGTTGAGAATTAATCCAAACCGAAAAACTAACAGTGATACCAATTTACAAGACCTATTAAGCTTTGAGGGATGATTAAAGTATTTTATTATATTTTTTACCCTTATTTTAAGTAAAATTTCATGCAAATAAATCACTGATATTGTGCTTTTATCTTGTTTTGTAGGGAATCAATAAATTGAGGAGAATGAAGAAAATAAGACTTAAAAGGAGACTCAAGAGAAGCCTAACTCAACAAGTCCAAACTATCCCAAGTGAAGTTCAAGACAAGCCAAAGAAGCCGAAAAAAATCGGAGCAAAAATGATCAAGATAGCTCATCGATATAACGCATTTCAAGTGAATGTGAAGCTCCTGGGTTCACACAAGGCTGCAGTCCGAAGTGAAACCAGAAATGTCAAACCTGCCATGCACCACACCGTGCAATAACATGTTTCACCATCATAATTTCTATCTCTCTAGTGGAATCAACAACAGGTGTAGTACAAAGCAAGTAAAAGGTTATACAGGAATCAACTGATGAAATAATAGAGATCAAATTAATATTTCACCATCTAATATGTTGGAGTACAAATAAATGTCTGAAATAAATAAACTGGAGTTCTCATCAAGTCTTAAAATACAAAATGTCTGACAAGAGAAAATAAGGCACACAGCCTTTACAACTTCTAGAATAAAACTCTCAAATGTCTAAATAGAAGTCTACAGTGGAGCTCAAAGAAAATATAACTAAAATAGATGGCTGAAGCTAAAGTGCATCGCCGTCAACCTGCGACTCTCCGGGCTCCTGGCTCGTTACCTGAAAGGGGGAGGGACAACGAGCGTCAAAGCGCTAGCGAGCAACATCACAACCAACCCCAAGGGATAGGGCTCGTTGTACATGAAAATACAGTTAATACATAATAATATAAATCATTTACACAATCATTTATGGGTTTTAGTACTTAGGGAAATACAACACGAGAATAGGTACGTCGAGCGAAATAATCCAAACAAGGAAACCCTCATGTATATACCTTGTATCTCAAATTGTAGATCCATAAATATTAAACCCGAGGTTGGTCATAATAAATAAATAAAGAAAAGAATACATACTCATCTCTACCAATAAAGTGTAAACATGACAAAACTACAATAGGTTTCATGCACAACCTAGGTAGCTATCATGTCCCATCCTAATACCACATATCATGTACCCAACTTGATTACGTAACATGCTCAAGGTTTAGCAAAAGTCTAAAACATGATTAAAAATGAATTATAGTCCAACACGAGGACTTTAATGGATTATAGTCCAACACGAGGACTTTAATGGATTATAGTCCAGCACGAGGACTGCGTATAAGAAAGTATGCATGTCTTATACCCGTACATACCCTATTGTACTGACTTAAACTTGTGTTCGTGAGGTCATCTCACATATATAGGTGAAGTCGTATTCACTGCAAATAAATACTCAATAAACAAGGCACTCCTCAAGTCCAAACGTGGTAGGTAGTACCCTTGAAAATTGTAAACACTGTATACATACATATATATATAGCAGATGACTTAAACAGAAGCACGAACGAAACAGAAAGAAAAATACTGTGATGAGTCGACTCGTGCTCAATATGAGTCGACTTAGAAGAACACAAATAATAGCAGGAAAGGACTTCATGAGTCGACTCATGACAGTCATGGGTCGACTCATGACTTATGGGCCGACTCGTATACTGACGAGTCGACTCAGTAGAAACAAAAAGACAACACAACTAGACTTCGTGAGTCAACTCATGACATAAAATTCTAGATCTGGGTTTTCATGAAAAACTTGTTAGTGGGGATTTAAAATCCGAAATACATGATCTCTAGCATTAACCCTAACAAAGATGTTGATTTATACTTGAAAATAAGTCTTAGGCTTAATAAAACTTATGGAAAACAGTTGTAAACAATTAGAAACATGGGAGAAGGGTTGGGCGAGATGTTACTCGCCTCAAAAGTGATGATGAACAATCCCCTTCGCTGTAATCCACGAAAAGCCGCTGAAAATCCCCAAAAATCGCCCAAAAAATCCCAAAAACAAGCTAGGGTTTAGAGGGGGAGGAGAGGCTAGGGTTTCTCTAGGGTTTTCTGATGAACAAGAGTGTTTTCGGGTGGGGAGAAACATATATGAGTGGATAAAACCCGACCCGAAACCCAAACAAACCCGACTCAGAAAACCAGAAAAATCCCGATGAGTCGACTCATGGCAGTCGTGGGTCGACTCATGACTCATGGGTCGACTCATGATATAATGAGTCGACTCAGGAGAGACTAAAAGACAACAGGACTCGATTTCGTGAGTCGACTCATGACAGTCATGGGTCGACTCATGGACTAGAAACTGCATACTCTAACTCTGCTGCATATGATTGAAATCTAGCACACTCAACCTCATTACTGATGTACATATACATACTCAAAAATCTACGGGGTCTTACATTCTTCCCCCCTTAAAAGAATTTCGTCCTCGAAATTTAGGAAATCACATCTAACTCCTAAAGATACTTGAAAACATGACAAGGGTCTAATCTAACCCACACACATATACATTTCGCAATAATGAATGCTAGTTAGCACATAGCAACATTCGTACTTAACGATCTAAAATGATAGTATTCTTACTTAACCTCAAATCTAATGGAACTAGTACGTCGGGCGAAAAATCCAAACAAGGAACCCCCCATATATATACCATGTGTTCCGTAAGGTTAATAATTAAGTAAAAATACCCTTATTCTAGTGTTAAATATAAGTACCAACATATATAGATATAAATATACAAGTAAGAAGTCATATAATAAATATTTTAATTAGTTTTACCTTCTCGAACAAGTGTGGGTAGTCGCGTCGCATGTCCTCCTCGTGCTCCCAAGAAGCTTCCTCAACTCCACTTCTGTTCCATTGAACTTTCACCAATGGAATCACCTTGTTCCTGAGTCTCTTGACTTCTCTACCAAGAATGGACACTGGGATCTCAATAGTCGATAAATCATCCCGAAGCTCAATCTCCGGTGCATCCAACACTCGCTGCCGCTCCTCATCATGCAAGTGCCTCTTGAGCATAGAAATATAAAATACATTGTGTATACTAGACATAGAAGCTGGAAGATCTAGTCTGTATGACACAGCTTCAATGCGCTCCAAAATCCGGAAAGGTCCAATGTATCTCGGGGTAAGCTTCCCTCGCCTCCCGAATCGTTGTACGCCTTTCATAGGCGATACCTTCAGCATGACCAAATCCCCAATCTGAAACTCAAGGGGTCTTCGCCTCTTATCTGCATAACTCTTCTGCTGACTCTGAGCGGCTAGAATTCGCTCTCTGATCAAAGCTACCTTCTCGGTAGTCTGCCTCACAAGCTCTGGTCCAAGCATCAAACTATCCTCAGGATCTGCCTAACATATCGGGGATCTACAAGGTCTCCCGTACAGTGCCTCATACGGAGCCATACCGATCGTCGCTTGATAACTGTTGTTATAAGCGAACTCTATCAGTGGGATATGATCCTCCCAGCTGCCTTGGAAATCAATGACACATGCTCAAACATGTCCTCCAACACTTGGTTCACCCTCTCCGTCTGACCATCTGTCTATGGGTGGAATACACTGCTATAAGATAGCTTGTTGCCAAATGAATCCTGAAAACTCCTCCAAAAATGCGAGGTGAAAACCGATCCTCGATCCGACACGATCGTATCCTGAACTCCGTGAAGTTGAACTATCTCCTGAATGAAAATCCTCGCATACGCCTCAGCTGTATAAGTAGTCCTTACTGGGATAAAATGTGCTGACTTCGTCAACCGGTCCACAATGACCCAAACTGAATCATTCCCCTTCTTCGACTTGGGCAACCCTACAATAAAGTCCATAGAAATGTCCGCCCACTTCCATTCTGGGATAGGCAACGGCTGAAGTGTGCCTTTACCTGCTGGCAGGTAAAACTCTATAAGTGAGTCGACTCATGACAGTCATGGGTCGACTCATGGACTAGAAACTGCATACTCTGACTCTGCTGCATATGATTGAAATCTAGCACACTCAACCTCATTACTGATGTACATATACATACTCAAAAATCTACGGGGTCTTACAGTAAAAGTGTGCAGGATGATTTCATTTGATCTCACTATCAGTTATATAGAATTGACCGTCTTCTAATTAGGAGGTCAAAAAATCAAGTTTGAGTCAAATCGAAATTATAGAAATTAAGATATCACTATTTTAGTGAATTAGTGTTCAAACTATAAGTATCCTAAAATACGTGTAGAATTTTTTAGTCATGCATCCTTTTGTCGAAAATTGCTTCTTAGAGCCCAAGTTTGATCTACGGGTTAATATTGGTTCTTATAGTCTATAAATATGGGTAGAGAGTAAGGATAATAGGTGTGAAAATTTTTGTAAATCTGCATCTTGATGATAAAAAGGCTACTCATTTATAGGCCTTCTAAATATTGTAGCACTTTAATTTTGCAATAAAATAAAATAAACAATTTCCTCTTTTAAAATTTCTTTTTTTCCATGGAGACTTTAAGAAATTTGGGTCTATACAAAAGGTCAACTCCTTGCAATGCAAGTTTTTAGTTTTTAAATTTTCTTATTTAATTAAACTTGCATGCTAAGGTAATAGGTTAGATTAATTTCTTTAATTCATGATTTGCTTTGTTTGTTTAATTATTATGCTTAATTAGTTTTTCTTGCTTAATTGTAGAGTAGATTTAATTTTTTTATTAGATAGTTAGTATATTTTCTTTTTATGTTTTAATTAGTTTTTTTTCCTTACCTTTTTATTCATGGTTTATTTATTACTCATAATTTAGGATTTAATAAAATGTGTGGCTAAATTTCATAGGATAATTAGAATAAGAGAAACCTAGTACAACTTATTTATTAGAATTATATTTTCTCTTTTTTATGACTTAATTATTTATGTATAGATTAATCAACCAAAAGTAATAGTTGATAGAATATTCTAAGTTGATAGGTTATACTAATCCTTAAGTGTTTTGGTAATATTTGCTTATTAGTATTCTAGCATTATTATTTTTAACTGATTGTCTATGAATTAATTTTAATTTTCTTTTTATAATTTGTCTTGATAATCTAGCTTTCTTTAATTAAATTGATAGGCTATGCTTGTTAATTCTAAAAATAAATAAAAAAGAGAGTAATTTCTAGATGTAATAACTAGTTATCTAACAGAATCTATCCTAATTTCCTTGTTTAATTCTCGTCTCTCTCTTTTAATTTTTATTTTTTAGCTTTGTTGTCATATTTTCTATTATTTTCTATTTCTTTTAATTTTTGCATTTTCATTCTAGTCCTTCTATTTCCCCATTTTCTTTTCATTTTTCTCATATTTTTGTTTTTATTTCTTTTTTTTATTTTTTTTATTTTTTTGTTTGCATTTCAATTTTCTTCTTTCTCACTCTTTCTAGTTTTCATTTTCTTTACCAAAAATTTAAAAACTCATTTCCAAACCCTTTTCATATTTCTTTTCAAACAACTTCATAAAAGAAAAAAAAATCTTATTTTAAAGCCAATACCTTCCTCCACATGGTTCGATACTTTCTATACTATAATTAGTTGTGCACTTGCAACACATTCATTTTTTTACACAACAACGGATGCATGAGAATTTTCAAAGATTTGAGGGACTAATATAGAATTATTAAAGAGTTCAAGGACTAGTATTTAATAAACCCTTTCTTTAGGGTAAATTACAGATAACCCCTTTATATGTTGTGTACCACTTACCACTCCTCACATATTTCACAAGTACTTACCTCCCCTCAAAATATTGTGCATTTTTCCAGGGTGGGGGAAGAGTTTTTTGTTTGCAGGTTATTCTTTCTTGTGCTTAAAAATACTTGGGTGGGGTGGGGGTGGGGGGTGGGGTTGGTGTTGTTGATAAGTGCTAGTCAACTTATACATACCCCAAAGTGTTGCCTCTTTTCCACTTTGATATGTAGAGTATTCTTTAACATTTGTGCCCCAACTTAGGATCCAATTTTACTTTGATATACCCAATGTATTTCTTTAACAATTTGATAGCCTACAATTTCAATCTTATTTCTATTGGATTTAAATCTAACTAAATCTAATTTGTGGGCATATATGTTTATCAGTGTGTATTGCTATCCTTAAGGATAACCTGCATAAAGTGATCAATCAATTTGGGTTAATGAGTATTTAAATAAATCATAGGTTAAATGTGTAGATACCATGTTGTATTTTTAATTTAATGAGGGGCTAAATTATAAATGTACAACACCTATAATATGGGGTTATGGTCCCTAATCTAGGGTTAACAACACATTCTTTATTCTCTTATCTCCATCTAAAGAAAACTAAGAAGAAACCCTAAGATTAGAAGATCATCAAAATCTAAATCAGATCCGTGCAAATCCGTGCAATGGATTCAGGTATAGCTTCCGCTCTTTTGTTTTTAATCTCTATGATTTAATCACAATTCAGTCCAATAAGTGGTATCAGAGCCACCGTGATTATTTCGTAGGGGTTTAAGATTTAAAATTGGGTTTGTTGATCTTAATCTATGGATTTTTTTTTTCAAAACTGTTCACGAATGAACAGTAAAAGTTCATTTTTGTTTGGTTTTTCTTTCGATTTTTGGATCTGTTGCACTCATGAACTGTAAAGTTCACTTTTTTGGTTTGATTCTATTTTTTGGATGTTTGGATCTGGAATGGATTCAAGTTTCGTATCTGGATTAAGTTTAAATCGATAGAAAAATGGTTTTTTGTTTTGGTTTGTCGTCGTTCTCCAACTGCTCACCGGAGATAAATTGATGGCAACCCCACTATCAAATGAAGATAGTGGCGGAGGCAGTTTTCAGAACACGAAACCTTAAGGGGTGTTCGTTGGCTGCAGCCCAAGCGGCGATGGTGTTTCAGATCTAAACCTTAATGGGTAAAATAAATCAGGGCTTGAGGACTTACCTGACCTCTGTGAACTTCGAGTTTGATCGAGTTTTGATCTTTAGCGAACTTCGGTTTGCTTCTGACGAACCTCGTGTTCGATTCAGCTTTGTTGGACGTTTCCAATGAACTATGGTTCTATTCCAGTGAACTTCGGTTTGCTTCTGCCGAACCTCGTGTTCCAAGTTCAGTCAAACCTCGTGTTCGAATTTTAGTTGAACCTCGTGTTCGAAGCTTCAGTCGAACCTCGTGTTCGAATTTCAGTCGAACCTCGTGTTTCGAACATTAAACGAACCTTGATGTTGCTTCAGTCGAACCTCATGTTTGAATTTTAGCCGAACCCCATTTTTCGGAATTAGGCGAACCTCGGGTTCAACTCAAGTGAGCTTCGGCTTGACTTAGGCATAGTCGACGTTCGTTGTAGGTGAGCTCGATGTTCAGATCTCAGGAGAACCTCGACCCTTCGAAGCTTAGGCGAGCCTCGTGCTCATTCTCAGGTGAGCTTCGAGGACGAGTCTCGATTTCATAGTCGAGCAAGCCTCGTGTTCACTGTGGGTGAGCTTCAATTTAGTTGAGCTTTAGCCTCTCCTTTGACGAGCTTCGATTTGTGTTCGGTTCAAGAGAGAGTCGGCTAAGCTTCAATTTTGGACAAGCTCTTTCTCTTTCCCGTCGGGTGAAAGAAGAAAGCTGCAGTGGATATTTTGAGCTAGGGCACAAGTCCAAGCTTCTTGTGTTTTGGGCCTGGACGTGGATTTTCTCAACTATGTCCACTTGGTTATGGGCCTTCAAGTATTTAAAGATTAGTTTAATTGAATATTTCAATTAAAACATAACTTGTGGGCCTTATTAAGTTGTGGACCCATTTTTAGTATGCTTAATTTAATTAATTAAGTCATGAGGTCCTAATTAAGCTATGAAAATTTAAATTAAATTGTTTAATTTAAATTGAATTTGGTAGTTAATCAATTATTTAATTCAAATAATATGACACTAAGATATTAAAATTGTCTCTCATTCTAAATGATTAATTGAAACAATGCCAAAGTAACATCTCTTGTGTAGATTGTTCATGTGTAATGTGAGATGTTTGTGTGTATGCTTTCCTGTAAATTTTTAATCGCGCCAAAGGAAGGTTAATATTTATTTAGACTACATACACATCTATGATGATAAACGTATGACAATTATAAGGCTTACATGTGAATAATGAATCGATCCAAAGATAATTTCATTATTTAACATGAGTTATTGTTAGTGTTTGATCATTGCAACAAGGTATCACTTACAAATTAATATTACTGTCCAAATACTTGATATTAATATTGTGCCAGATATCTTAAGATAAGATTTGTCATCATTTAAATTTTATTGATTACTAATTACGGTTAATAATATGAGTATCTTTTGTTTATTTCAGCTAATGCGTATGCTGTAACAATTTCTACTAACATCGACTCAATTCCTATGCTCAATGGGACAAATTTCAAGGTTTGGAAAGAGAACATATTAATTGTTCTTGGCTGCATGGATCTAGACCTTACATTAAGAACTGAACAACCTCAACCTCTCAATGCGGATAGCACTCCTTGGCTGCATGGATCTAGACCTTACATTAAGAACTGAACAACCTCAACCTCTCAATGCGGATAGCACTCCTGATGTTAAGAAGGAGTATGAGAAATGAGAGCGTTCAAATCGCATGAGTCTTGTGATCATTAAGCGCGACATTCCAGAAGCCTTCATGGGCATATAATCCGAAGGGATTACTCAGGCTAAAGATTTCCTTACCGAAATTGAGAAACGTTTTGCGAAAAATGATAAGGTAGAAACAAGCACGCTTTTAGCTCGCTTGATTTCGATGAAGTCTAAGGACAAAGGAAATATCAGAGAGTATATTATGAAAATGTCTCATATTGCTTCAAAACTTAAGGCACTTAAATTCGATCTTTGTGATGAGTTACTTGTGCATCTGGTTCTCATGTCTCTTTCTGCACTATTTAATCAGTTTAAGGTCAGTTATAACTATCAAAAGGAGAAATAAACTCTAAATGAGCTCATTTTATACTGTGTGCAAGAAGAAGACAGGTTAAAGCAAGATAAGACAGGAAGTGCTCATCTGGCTTATGCCTCTAAGGATAAGGATAAGAAAAGAAAGAATGACAATGAAGCTGTTAAGGGTCCTGTTCAGAAGAAATAACATAAGGATGATCAGGGTTGTTTCTTCTGTAACAAATCTAGACATGTAAAGAAGAATTGTACTAATTATCACGCCTGACGTGCTAAGAAAGGTATGTTCCTTACTTTGGTCTGTTCTGAGATTAATTTAGCTTCAGTACCTAAAAACACTTGGTGGTTAGACTCTGTTCCTTACTTTGGTCTGTTCTGAGATTAATTTAGCTTCAGTACCTAAAAACACTTGGTGGTTAGACTCTGGTGCTACTACTCACATAAGTGTTTCTTCAGTACCTAAAAACACTTGGTGGTTAGACTCTGGTGCTACTACTCACATAAGTGTTTCTATGCAGGGCTACCTGAGCTACCAAAAGCCAAGTGATGTTGAATGACATATCTTTGTGGGTGACGGATAATCGGTAGACGTGGAAGCAATTGGGTACTTTAGGTTGTTATTAGGAACTGGTTCATATTTGGACTTAAAATATACTTTTGTAGTACCATCTTTTAGACAGAATTTGGTTTATGTTTCTGTATTAGACAAATCAGGTTATCATTGTTCATTCGGAAACAACCAGTTCAGTTTATCTTTAAATTCAAATGTTATAGGAACTGGTTACTTGAGTACTTATGACAACCTATGTCTGCTTGATACAATTACTTCTTATAATAAATCCTTGCATGTGAAATCACGTGGTACTAAATATAAATTAAATAAAGAAAACTCGGCGATATTATAGCATAAGTGCTTGGGTCATATCTCAAAAGGTAGAGTTGAGGATCTTGTGTCTGATGACATTTTGGGTTCCCTTGATTTTCAGACTTTGATGTATGTGTTAAATGTATCAAGGGAAAACAGACCAAAGTTAAGACATTAGGTGCCAACAGATGATACGTGTCACTGTGCAAGCACTCTTGATCGCGAAATTATCAAGAGTGGGTAGAGAAGAAAATGACAGAAGAACACAAGAGTTATAATTAGGCAAAGGAAAATACCTTCTCTAGATTATGAAAATCTATTGGATTTACAAAATCTCTCTCACACAATCTGTCTAGATCAAATAACAACCTCCCTGATCTCTTTTCTGATTACAATCTAAGTGTTTAATCCTAGAAAAGTCGTGTTTCTATTTATAATAAACAGAAATCCTAAACGGTGCAGGAAATAGGCTCAGGCCCATAACCGCTACGCGGTCGACCGCAGTGACCAAGTCGGTCGACCGGCCAGAACGTCGATTTCTGGAAAAATCAATTACAGGGTTTCCGGTCGATCGCAGCGCCTACAGCGGTCGACCGCTCTCAGTCCAGAGACACAGTCTGGGTCTGTACACTACGCGGTCAACCGCAGTGACACATGCGGTCGACAGGACAGAGCCCAAGCTGTAATTCCTGCAGTTTGATGAATCCTTCGACTTCGCCGTCTCCAATGACCTCGTCCACGACTCCTCTACTCTATTCTTAAGATACCATGAGAATCATCTATCCTCAAGCTCCCATGAGGATCGCTAAGCTCCCAAAGAGAAGATACACCCGTATCATGGGTCCCCCCTTTAGGAACTTAAAGTCCCATTCAAGTTAGAACTTCAGCTGAGGGAACTGGCGAGCCCCTCCTTCTCTATTGAACCACTTTGCCTTGCTAGGAACCTGACCTTGATGTCTAATGAGAAACAACTCCTTCGTACCCCGTCTCGTCGTGGTCGTCTTCCGTTCCAAAATACAATCTTCTTTCAGTGGCTCCTCTCTATCAAACCACAAGTCTTCAACATGCGGTAAGATCATCTTGTCATCACCTTCATTATCCAATAACGGAGGCTCAAACAACTTCAAGTACTCGACATTGATCACTGAATACATGCCTAAGTAAGGCGGCAAATCTAATCAAAAAGCGTTGTCGCCAATCTGATCGAGAATCCAAAACGGACCATAACGAATAGGCTTCAACTTCTTCCCTTCTCCTTTTAGCCTCTCCTTACTCAATTTTAGCCATACCATATCGCCTTTACCAAAGTTACAAGGAACCCGATGTTGATCATGCTTCTCCTTGTACTTAGCTTGTGTTTTCTTCAATTGAGCTTCAACCGTGGCATGAATATGTGCAATCTTCTTGAGAAATCGCTGAGCACGTTGTCTTTCACTCCCCTCCTTGCCGTCCACTGTGGCTTCACACGAAAACACAAGATCGAACGGGCTCGACGGTAAAAATCCAAAACAAGTCTCAAACGGTGACTTTCCGAAAGTCCATGAATCGCCCGATTAAAAGCAAACTGTAAATATGGTAAACTCTCATCCCAAGTATTAGGATGCCTGGAATTATACCCCCACAACATGTGCACCATAGTCCGGTTGACTACCTCCGTTTGTCTGTCTGTTTGTGGAAGAAAGGTCGTGCTCTTTTTTAATTTAGTGTCCATCAAACTCCACAAAGAATCCCAAAAATGCCCGAGGAAACGGCTATCCCGATCCGAAATAATCAAACTCGGCAACCCAAAGTGCTTCCACACATACTCAAAGAACAATTGTGCTGCATCCGCTCCCGTCACGGTCTTCTTACAAGGAATCAATATCACCATCTTACTGAACCGGTCCACCACAACGTACAAATAGTCATGCCTGCGCTTCGTAGTCGGCAACCCTCCTAGAAAATCCATAGAAAAGCTCTCTCACTGCCTAGAAGGAACCGGTAATGGTAGGTACAATCCCCTCTTCCTGTTAGAAGGCTTTAAAATACTGCATAACTTACACCCTCCAATATACTTGGTCACATCATCAAGCATCCGTGGCCAAAATACATGTCACCGTAGATTGAGAAGCGTTTTCTGAATGCCAAAATGCCCTTGCACACGCGAGGTATGTGCTTCCCGAATCCACTGCAACCTATCACCATCCTCCGGAATGCATAGTGATGTCCCACGATACAGCAAGCCATCTTCTCCAAGTGCATACTCCCCCCTTCGACCAGCCTTCGCCTGCTCAAACACACTACTGAAGTCTCTACTAGATGCGTACAGCTGTACATACTCCAAAGGAACCAATAGCTGAATTCGTGTCGCCACCAATAAAGACCTTATCGGCGGACGAGATAACATATCAGCCAACTTGTTCGTCGCTCCCTTCTTGTACCTAATAATGATGTTAAAAGCCATCAAATAAAACATCCACTTTATGTGTCGTGCCTGCTGTAGCTTCGTCTGGGCATGTAAGAACTCCAACGACTTGTGATCTGAATGCACGACCACCTCCTTCCCCAACAAGTACACCCTCCAATGCTTAATTGCTTGATATAGTGCATAGAACTCCTTGTCGTAGGTTGGGTAGTTCGCAACAGCACCCGAAAACTTCTCAGAATGGTATTCCATCAGCTTCCCATCCTGAATCAACACCGCGCCCATCGCATAACTAGACGCGTCGGTCTCCATCTCGAAAGTCCGCTGCAAATTCGGCAACGCCAACACCGGTGCCTCTGAGATCTTCCTTTTTAGCAACTAAAAAGCCTCCTCATGCGTCCTCCCCCACTCAAACTGAACTTTAGCCTTTGTGAGGCCATGTAACGGTGCCGCATAAGTCAAAAAATATCGAATGAACTTGCGCAAATACTGGCAAGCCCCATGAAGCTCCTCACCTTAGTCACTGTCTTCGGCGTCGGCCACTTCGTGATCACCTCCATCTTGCCTGGATCTATCCTCCGCTGGCCCTTCCCTACGATGAAGCCGAGATACACCAACTCGTCCTCCCCGAACTCACACTTCTTCCCGTTGAGCTTCAGTTGTCCGTCCTGGAACACTTCAAATACCCTCTCAACATAAACGAGATGCTCCTCCCAAGTCCTGCTGTACACCAAGATATCATCAAGGTAAACTATCACAAAATCCTCTATAAAAGGTCGCAACAAATCATTCATAAGCCTCATAAAGGTAGCCGGAGTGTTGCACAATCCAAACAGCATCACCAACCACTCGAACAGACCCTGCTTGGTCTTGAACGCAGTCTTCCAAGTGTCTTCCTCCCGAATCCTCACATGATGGTAACCAGACTTCAAATCCAGCTTCGTGAAAAACCTCGCTCCCTCCAACTGGTCCATAAGATCATCGATCCGCGATAATGGGTAGCGATTCTTGATGGTTATCTTGTTGAGCACCCGGTAATCTACGCACATGTGCCAGCCTCCATCCTTTTTGGGCACCAACAACACTGGTGACCCGCAAGGCGAACAACTCGGCATAATCACTCCCGTCTCCAAGAGATCCTGAACCTGCTTCTTGATCTCCTCAGACTCCTGTACTGATGTGCGGTATAGGCCTATGTTAGGTAAGGAACTCTCCCCGGTCAATATAATCTCATGCTCTACACCTCGACGTGGTGGTAGTCCCGTGATCTCCGAAAACAAGTCTGCATACTTACCTTTAACCTGTCAAGATCTCCCTCCTGAAGCTTGCTCAAGGTGGACAAGCACATCCTACTCAACTGCTCTTCATACGGCCGAATGAACAATAAAACGAACTTCCTGCCCGCTTTCACCAACCTCTTAGCCTGAGTCACCGTCACCAAGATCGTCTCCTGTGGAAGAGATGTTGAACGAAAAATGAATTACTCGCCATCCTTGGTAAACGTATACTTTTGGGCTCGCCGATCATATACTGCGTATCTATCCCACAAATAAGGATTACCCAAAATAACTTGGCAAACATCCAACGAAACCACGTCGTATGTGACCTCGTCAATATATGACTCATGGAGTGCAAATCTGAATGAACACTGGTTCACCACACTCAATCCCGCCTCCTTCTGAATCCACCCTAATAGATAGGGCTTCGGATGCTTCACCGTCTTCAATCCCAGCTTCTGTACTAATGCCTCAGATATTAGATTTTTTGGCTCCCTGTATCTATAATAGCATCCACTAAACTGGTCTTGACCTGCAACTTCAGAACAAAGAGCTGCTCCCTTGGGTCGTCATCTTCTTTAGTGGCCTACTTCCCCGCCATAAGGTTGAGACTGCTATTGGGTTCAGTCATCCCGGGAACCTCCTTCGGACCCTATGCTATCACGTACGCCTTCTTCTCCTCCTTCTTCAACTCTTTTGTCTTCAGATGAGGATACTTATCCTAGCAACGATTAGTCACGTGCCCTGTCTGTTTGCAGTGATTGCATGTTAATCCTGCTTTCCCCGAGTCACCATTCTTCTTCTCATCCTTAGACTGAGAGCCACCCGTCTTGTTCCCCGATGGTTTGGAATCCCCCTTTGTCTCATTGCCCTTCTTCTGCCTACCCTCACTAGCAATGGCCTTCACCCTCGCCTTTGTGATTGTCTCAACCGAAAACAACTTCATCTCCTTCCGGATGTAATCATTTAGACCCGCCATGTACTTCATGAAGATGGAGTACTCGTCCGTTGCGATGTTTAGAACCATCGCCTGCTACTGGAACTCTGTCGTGTACTCTTGAACGGTCTGATTAAACTTTTGGCGATGGCAGGACTTTATGAAACATTATGGCAATAATATTTATTATTCTTATCTTGAGTAATGAACGTGATAGTTGATGTACTGGAAAAAAAATCAAATTCTATCATCCTATTTTGATCACCAAACAAGGGGGGGAAATATTGGATGCTTTCTGATGGCTTGATAATTGATATTTGAATTTATGGACCAAGAATAATATTTGCTCATCCTAAAATTTTCATGTCTTTATTGAGAAAATAGTGTATTAAAGAGTAATACTTCTCAATTCTCATCACAATTATTGTTCAGAGTATGGCTTTAAGAAATGAAAACAGGTTATGTATCGTTGGTGACTCAAACTTGGGAAAGAAGTCCCAGAAGAGATTTTGCACATAAGTCAATCATGGAAGTACAAAGTGGTATAGAGCTTTGTGAAAAGCGTTAGTGTAACATAGAAACAGAGATTGCAGAGCATGTTTCTCAGTGTTCGTTGCATGGAAATGTGAAGTCTGAGCATTAAAATCTTGTTCAATCTAGTCTCTTTCATTTTTGCCTGGAGAATGTTACATAGTAGAAGATGGGAGCCACCTATTGGTTTGGTAACAAGCAGGAGAAAGAATATTGTTCAGTTATGAAATTATATATTTCATGTATCATTGTTGAAGTGTATCCTTGAATCCAATGATATCTTAGATTATGATGAGTCTCTTTAGGTAAGAGAAAGTTCTACATATACAAAGTAGTTATTTGGAATTTTAAACTAAGATTAAACGTCATGGTTCTTGTAATGATTTTATAGAAATTTACTATTACTTTTTTTACCATGACACAGAGATAGAAGAATAATATTTTTGAACAGCTAGATACTTGGGGACATTCAAGTTTTGAGGACAAAACTTCTTTTGAGGGGTATAATATATAATATCCCAAATTTGTCAATTGACAATAATTATGCTATAAATTTTTGGGGCCGACCATTATTAGTTAATATGCTCATGAAATTATTGGATGAGATTTGAGTATATGCTGATGACAACATTTGTACATAGTACCATCATAGTCGGATTAAGGAGATTAAAGAAAATGATTACATGATCTATGGACGACTCAGGTATGTCCAAGTTTTGAGGACAAAACTTCTGTTAAGAGGGGTAGTATGTAATAATTCTAAGTTTTTAGATAGATATATATAAGGAAAAGTATAGGGGCTTTTATGTAAAATTTGATAGAGGGTTTTAATAGCAAAAAGACCTATATAAATATCCAAAACCCTACTTTTCCATCAGCCTCCTTTCCTTCTCCCGTCCTTGTCTCGCCGCACAACACAAAAAAAAAAAAAAAAAAAGGATCCGTGCGATTGAAAGAGGGTGACCGGTGGTTGTTTACACAATAGCGAAGGTATGACTATTGGTAAAAGAATAATATATGAATGTATTAGGGTTTGGTTTGAATTTTGTATTTACAATCAATTAACTCGGTTTTATTTTGTGGTCGGCCATGGTAATGCTCTTGATAGCATGCAACACCTTGCTGTTGGGTTTTTTATTGCTTTTGTCGTAAGTGGTAAATTTATGCATTGTGCATTGCGTATTTTTCCTACAAAATGATAGTAAGTATATGTGGATTTGTTTCCTGATGGATTATATCCTTCGTATGATTTACTGGTATATCATTTGTTGACTAGTTTGATTTTGTGACGATCATGGATATTTGGTATAAGCTTATGCCTATTTTCTTTATCAATTGTTATGTCTTTTCATATAGTGGTAGGTTGAGATGCATATGTGTTTGATTTATTTACCTATTGGTTGGCCTTTGGCATTTTTGTATAATGTGATTAGCTTTACGAACTTTGTTTATTGTTAAAGCATATGCATCTCAAGTCAATATACCGGTATATGTCGGATATAAGCAAGCTATTAAAACAGGACTCAATGTGCCTCTATGAGGTTTTATTTTAGCGCTAAGAGCCCAAATTGGGTCTCACCGTCCCGGAACCACGGGCTTAATAATTGTGGGGTTTACCGAGTCAACCGGAGTATGAAGTGTTGACCGCATTGAGACGTAGCATGCTTATTTCTATTCCATGATTTCTAATTTTCTTAAATATTTGTATCAAATACTAGAGTTCATTAATGATTCTATATCATTCTTATATTTTGTTTATTTCTCGTTGTAATATTTTAGTTTTGCAAAACCAGTGTTTAATGTATGAATTTATCCACTTATTGAGTTGTGAACTCATTGTGTTATTTCTATTCTTTTCAGAGACTCGGGATTAGGTGGAATTGAGGATTGTCAAATTCTTAGAACGAAGCAAAGAATAATTCGAGATTGTTATTGTCTTCTAGGCGAAGGTTAAATAAAGTCTTTAATGTTTAGATGATGAATTGAGAGTTTGTAATAATGAGATTCTTTCTTTAGGTTGAGATTTATTTGGAGTTGAGGAATATTTATTTTTATCAAGTTAATTGGCTTAGTTGACTTTTGGGATTATAGAGAATATTTGCTGTTGGTTTTAGTTCAATGAAGAGATTTGTTTTAGTGCTCTTTTAATGAATGTATATTTTGGAGGACTTTTCACAGGTTTAGTCCGGCTCTAATATTCCTTTGAGGTTCGGAAATTGGGGTCGTGACAATACCACTTGTACCAACGCTCCTCAAGGAACCCCACTGGATAGAACTGTTTCCGAAGTAGCTCTTTGAACTTGTTCCACGATGCTGCTTTCTTCTCCTGTTTGTAATAGGATTTCCACTACGTCAACGCGTGCCCTGAAAGCTTCAATGTCGTGAACGCTATCTTTTTCTTGGACGAATATCTGTAGAGAGTAAAGTACATCTCCATACGTTCGATCCAATCATCAAGCTTCTCCACATTGATACTCCCATCATAAACAGGAATCTTAACCTTCAAGTCAATCTTCAGATTCTGGTAATTATTCTTACCCCCTTGATGTCCAACAGTCTTGACAATCTCAGTCTCCCCCTCTGAATCAGATTTCTCGCTCTCTTCGTCAGATTCGACGAGTTTCTTCTTACCCTTCGAAGAAGATTCCTCCTTTTTGTCTCCTCCGTTGATGAGACCCACGAGTTAAGTAAGAGTCGCCCCGATCGTCTCAATCTGCTTCTCCATGGCATCAAGTCTTGCTAAATTATCTGCTTCAGTCATCTTCTCCTTCCTTAATTTCTGGACTCCCTCCAAGGAAATACGGATCTCGCCAAGCTTCTTGTACTGTGAGCGAGTAAGGACCATACACAGGTTCCCCCTTCACAGGATCTAGGTGCTCTGATACCAACTTGATACGCGTCACCGTGTGAACACTCTTGATCGTGGAATTATCAAGAGTGGGTAGAGAAGAAAACGACAGAAGAACACAAGAGTTATAATTAGGGCGAAGGAAAATACCTTCTCTAGATTATGAGAATCAATTGGATTTATAAAATCTCTCTCTCACAATTTCTCTAGATCAAAGAACAACCTCCCTGATCTCTTTTCTGATTACAATTTGAGTGTTTAACCCTAGAAAAGTCGTGTTTCTATTTATAATAAACAGAAATCATAAACGGTGCAGGAAACAGGCCCAGGCCCATAACCGCTACGCGGTCGACCGCAGTGACCAAGTCGGTCGACCGGCCAGAACGTCGATTTCTGGAAAAATCAATTACAGGGTTTCCGATCGACCACAGCGCCTATAGCGGTCGACCGCTCTCAGTCCAGAGACACAGTCTGGGTCTGTGCACTACGCGGTCGATCGCAGTGACACATGCGATCGACCGGACAGAGCCCAAGCTGTAATTCCTGCAGTTTGACGAATCCTTTGACTTCGCCGCCTCCAATGACCTCGTCCACGACTCCTCTACTCTATTCTTAAGATACCATGAGAATCATCTATCCTCAAGCTCCCATGAGGATTGCTAAGCTCCTAAAGAGAAGATACACCCGTATCAACAGATCTTCGAAAGTCTTAGAATTGATACATATAGATATTTATGGGTCATTCTCTACGGCTTCTTAGAATGATCAATAATATTTTATATCATTCATAGACGATTACTCACGTTATGTGTACCTATATCTCATTCATGAAAAATTTGAGTCTCTGGACATGTTCAAAGCCTATAAAGCTGAAGTTGAGAAGTAACTCAATAAAAGAATTAAAACCGTTAGATCTGATCGTGGTGGTGAGTACTACGATAGATATGATGGCTCAAGTGAACAATGTTTAGGACCATTTTCTAGACACCTAGAGGAATATGGTATCGTCCCACAGTACACCATGCCGAGTTCACCTAGCATGAATAGTGTAGCTGAAAGACGAAACATGACTCTTAAGGATATGGTAAGAAGTATGATTGCTCATTCTTCTTTATCAGAGTCACTCTAGAGAGAAACATTAAAGACAACATCTTACATTCTAAACAGAGTACCAAGTAAAGTAGTTGCTAAAATACCTTATGAGCTTTGGACGAGTCGAAAGCTCGGTTTAAAGCACTAATATATTTAAAGATCTCCAGCTGAGGCAAGCCCTTATAGGCCAAATGAAAAGAAATTGGACTCCAAAACAGTTAGCAACTACTTTATTGAGTATTCTAAACGCTCTAGGGGCTATAAGTTTTATGATCCCACACTAAGGAATATTTTTGAGATGGGGACAACAACATTCTTTGAGGTTGTTGAGTTTGGGGGGAGAAATAAGGTTAGAGATATTGTTTTTGAGGAGAAATTGGCTTCAAATCCAATCTATACAGTTATTTTTAATAATATTTAGGTTCCTATACATGTTGTTGCTCAAGAAGGTAATCTGGAACCCCAAGATGATAATGTTGAACAACTCCCTGTTCTAGAAGAATAAACTCAACAACCTTAAGAAATAGTGTCATTAAGGAGATCCATGAGAGAAAGGAGAAATGCTATTCCGGATGACTATATTGTATTTCTCCAAGAACATGAGGATAATAATCGAATGTTAAGATGATCCAATCAACTTTCTTCAGGCCATGAAAAGTTCTAACCCTTAACAGTGGATTGATGCTATGAATAAAGAGTACAAGTCTATGCAAGACAATAAGGTTTGAGAACTTGTCCCATTACCAGAAGGTGCAAAACCAATTGGTTGTAAATGGATTTTTAAAACCAAGCGGTATACAAACGGCAATGTGGTGAGGTATAAGGCACGTCTTGTAGTTAAATGTTTTACTTAAAAGGAAGACATTGATTATACAAAGACTTTCTCTCTAGTTTCATTGAAAGACTCTTTTAGAACAAACATCGTGGTTGTTGCTCATTTTGATCTTGAGTTATATCAGATGGATGTTAAGACTATATTTCTCAATGATGATATTGATGAGATGGTTTATATGGTACAACCAGAAAACTTTGTGTTAGGAGACCCAAAGAATATGGTTTGCAAATTAAGAAAATCCATCTATAGACTCAAGCAAGCTCCTCGTCAATGATATTACAAGTTTCAACAAATGATTATCTCGTTCGGTTTTAAGATGAACACTGTTGATGACTGTGTATATCACAAGTTCAGTATGAGTAAGTTTATTTTTTTGGTTCTGTATGTCGATGACATATTGTTTGTCACTAATGATATAGACATGTTGCACGAAACCAAGAGATTTCTATCAAAGAATTTTGAGATGAAAGATCTTGGGGACTCCTCTTTTATATTAGGAATCTAGATACATCGAGGTCGTTCTCGAGGTATACTTGGATTATCACAAAAGAGCTATATCGATAAAATACTTAAAAGGTTTGGCATGCAAGACTGTAGACCAGGAGACACCCTGTTGTTAAAGGAAACAAGTTCAGTCTCAATCAGTGCCCTAAAGGCAACCTTAAAATTCAAAAAATACAGAAGATTCCTTATGCTTTGGCTGTAGGAAGTCTAATGTATGCTCAGGTGTGTACGCGTCTGGATATTGCGTACATTATTAGAATGTTAGGCAAATACTTAAGCAACTCTGGTATGGATCATTGGATAGCAGTCAAAAGGGTTATGAGGTATCTATAGAAAAAAAAGATTATATAACTACATACAGAAAATCAGAACAGTTAGAGGTCATTAGGTATTCTGATTTTGATTTTACTAGATGTCAAGATAACAGAAAGTCTACATCAGGCTATATCTATATGTTAGCAGGAAGAGCTATATCATAGAAAAGTGTCAAACAGACACTTGTAGCTTCCTTCACTATGACAGCAGAATTTGTAGCTTGTTATGAGGCATCCAATTAGGAAATATGACTGTAAAATTTTATCACGGGACTGCGCATTCTGGAAAATATGAAAAGATCACTAAGGTGATATTGTGATAATAAATCTACAGTAATGTATTCCAATAATAACAGGAGCTCAACTAAGTCAAAACATATTGACATAATCTACAGTAATGTATTCCAATAATAACAGGAGCTCAACTAAGTCAAAACATATTGACATTAAGTTCCTAGTTGTGAAAGAAAGGGTACAGAGTCTCAACTAAGTCAAAACATATTGACATTAAGTTCCTAGTTGTGAAAGAAAGGGTACAGAGTGGACAGATAACCATAGAGCATATTAGGACAAACTCCATGATAGCTGATCATCTTACTAAAGGATTGCTACCTAAGGTCTTTCATAAGTATACTGCTCATATAGATATGGTATTGTTTGAGGATATCATGATTTAGTGAGAGTTTGTGATTGTGGTGCTTTATGTTAGGTTGTATTGTCTAATCAAAATAAATTTTTTAGTTCATACACTCTGGTACATTATGTTGAGGTTGACCTCACTAAAGTTTAAGGTAGGACCAGTTGAAAATAGACATGTACTGATCATATTGCATGTAATTTTTATGTTGTACATCCATGATTGGTCTATATCGTTTGATTGTATTGGTATTTGTGACCATTGATGGGTTTAGTTACGATAAATGTGACGAAGACTGCTTTGATCCTATATTGATATACTCAATAGACGAGATTGTCTGAAAGTACCCTTTTTCAGTGATAGCAATTTTTGAGCTCATAAGGTTATACACACTTTAAGAAAACATATGGTGCCCAAGTGAGAGATTGTTGGATTTAAATCTAATTAAATCTAATTTGTGGGCACATATATTTATCAATGTGTATTACTATCCTTAAGGATAAACCGCATAAAGTGATAAATTAATTTGGGTTAATGGGTATTTAAATAAATCATGGGTTAAATGTGCAGATACCAAGTTGTATTTATAATTTGATGAGGGACCAAATTATAAATGTACAACACCTATATATATGAGGTTATGGTCCCTAATCTAGGGTTAACAACACATTCTCTATTCTCTTATCCCCATCTAAAGAGAAACTAAGGAGAAACCCTAATATTAGAAGATCATCAAAACCTAAATCAGATCTGTGCAAATTTGTGCAATGGATTCAGGTATAGCTTCTGCTCTTTTGTTTTTAATCTCTATGATTTAATCACAATTCAGTCCAACAATTTCACTTTAATATCCTCATTCAGATTCCATGAGATTTTTTGTTAAATATGTATCGTTGTTAAAAATACTTTAGGTATCAGAATGAAATGAGATTGAAAGTTCATATTAGCAAACTGTTAAAATAATCCTTTGGAGTATCAAAGTGAAAAAATGGGTAAACTTTAGAGTATCCAAGTGAAAATAAGACCTTTTTTAATGAAAAATGCATAGTATAACTATAGATGGGTAAAAATATTGAACCGTTGATCAAGTACCCTATAACGCCACGAAGAGGCCCGTGAAGGGTAAAATGATCATTCTAACATGGCCAATGGGTTCAATATGATAATATGGACAAGGGGCTAAGGATGCAAAGCCATGAAGTCCTGAACCTAGGGGGATCAAGAATTAGATCAAAACTAGCTAAGAAAATAGATTAAGACACATTTACTTGGTGCTAAGTTTACGCAGTGCTAGATTTAAGTGGCCAACCATGACGCATCGCAGAAGTGATAAACCTCTGAATCCACCAAGGGTTGTTCTCTGAATCCACAAAGAACGATTTCCGAATCCACAAAGACCTTTGAATCCACAAAGAAAATATTAAAGAGGAATTTTTTTGATAAAAAATTATTATTCTTTGGGGGTTACATTACTCTTCTTAAATAGAAAAACAAATAAGATTCCTAGCAAGACTAGAATTACAAAGAAATAGAAAGTATCAAATTCTATCCTACAAAGACTCCCTATAATAGAGGAAACAAGTCATGAATTAAAATTAAATTTGTTTTCCAATCTAATTTGACTCTAACATTGAATTTATTTTCTAATCTAAATAGACTTCAACTTTATTACAACTGATTATTTTCAGATTTCAGCCAAACCTGGGTATTACAGATGGTATTTTAAAAATCTGACAATTTGTTTGGCTCCCTCTCGTCGAGATAGGTGATTTACATATATAATATATCAGAATCCGTCTTCCGGATTGGAAGATATGATTATTTCTTTGCGGAAGTCAATAATACATATGAGTCGGCATTTAGCTCGTGATTGTCCAACTCCTCCATGAAAGTATCCATTAAGCGTCCTACATCAAACCAGCATAAAGCTAATGACACGTAAAATTTTGTTGAACTAGCAAATCAAACTGCAACAAATTTGAGGCATCAGATCGCTACAAGACAAAATCTTTGCAAAAAGATCACACGAGGCTGAAAAAGTAACCAATGTGGGACATTTATGCGGTGCTACTAACACTGCATGAATGACAATTCTTGCAAGAGTTGTCGCAAAGGGCGACGTGTAGCCATCCATTGGACATATGGATTCTGAAAAGCTACCAAAGTAGCTCGCTTAAACTATCGCCGCATAAGTCTTGTAGCACGTAAACCCCTAAATACATGTGAATAAGGGTTCTTCTATAAATAGAGACACTTAGCTCACAAACAAAGAGCTTTAAATTTTTATCTGATTTTTCTTATTTTAGGTCTGAACTCTCTTCTTCTATAGCAGAGCTGCTGCTACTCTAGAGGTTCCTTAGACTAATATCGAAAAGAAACCTTACTTTTATTGTAACAAACACATAAAAATATGAGGTGTTACAAAATTTAAAAAAATAGACCCTTAAATTAAAAGTTTAATTGCTCTTAAATACCTTGTAGTTTGATGGTTTTACCTGCTTTGCACGTCCATACCCCAATTATATTTGGTTACACTTAAAAATCCTAAAGTAACCTGAAAAGTAAGCTTAAATATTGCACTTAAAAATGATATTTGAGAAATAAACCCTTGCGGGTGAAAAGGTAAAAAAGTTTACACTCAGGGGTTCTATCTGCAACAAGAGCAATGTATTTACAACTATAAATAGGGAATATAGAGATTGGATTTGTAAATAAGCCCTGTAACTCTTTTGTAGTTTAATAAACCAGGAATCGAATGAAGGGGAGTATTTTACAGAAGTTCTCTAAGCTCATTGCTCAAAACTCAAAAGGACGGGCAAACATCAATAAATATCCTGTGTTTCTCGACAACAATCTTTACAGAAATTGCTTGCCAATAAGTTAAATTCTGGATTAGTTACATTTCACTATCCTGACGTACAATATAAATACACTCGTAATTCCGGAGTTGTGTATTAACGTGGTGATCCTATAATTATAATCGTAATGAGACGGCTAACCAGTACAACAAGCAACTCTCAGAATTATTAGTGTAAATATAATTAGTAACCGGATAATTATCCTTGTAGATACACGACTCCATGATCACTAGTGTAATTACACCGTACCTCATGGGTACTGGTTTGTAATTAATCCTTACATTTATATAATTTATATATGGCTGTGTTTGGGAACTTGGATTTGAGCCTTGGATTTAAAATTCAGGGTATTTCAAATCCAAGTCTCTTGTTCGGACCTCAAATTGGGCTGAGATTTTAAATCAAATGATTTTAAAGAGTAGATTTTGAAAGCCCAAATACACGTATTTGAAATCCCACCCTCACCCTTGGTATTTACCAAATCCCGACGGGATTAAATCCCGATCCCGACTCCTCTCTCACATTTCTCCTCACCCTTGGTATTTACCAAATCCCGACGGGATTAAATCCCGATCCCGACTCCTCTCTCACATTTCTTAGTCACGATCCCGATCCCGACTCCTCTATCTCTCCTCTCTTCCCTTCTCCTCTCTCGTCGAAACCCTAGATCTGATCTAGGGTTTAGGTCTCCCCCTTTCTCCTCTCTCTCCCCGTTCCATCGAATCCCTAGCTTCGCCTCCTCCTCCCCCGACGCCGCCGCGTAGGTCCACCTCCAGGAGGCGGAGGAGAGGCTGCGCGAGGTGATCCAGGAGCTCCAGCGTCACCACTCCCGGCGAGGGTCCGGCGAACACCCCACCTACGACCACGCCGACGAGTCCTGCATCGTCCACACCATTGGAAACCTATGCCAGAGCTTCCTGCTATCCTATGGAGTTAGGGTTGGGGTCGGGATCCTCCTCTGAGCGTTCAAGCTCGCCAAGCGACGGTCGTACTGTCGATCCTTGATCTCAAGGTATGGATTTCTTTCCTCCCGTCGTTGATTTTTGTGTGGAATTTGATGCCTCTGAAGATCGATTTCTTTCTTTCTTTCTGTCATTTATTATCTTATCATAGTATTTGAAAGGCACATGCAAATGCTGCTGTTATAACTCAGGTGAAATTTAAAAATTAAGTATAGATTTGTTGATTTAAGGGGGATTTTTTGAACTTTTTGATGTGATTTTTTAGTTATGGAGGAAGATTGCAACAGAGACTGCTCTAGAGGTGCAGATTCTTTTGGAAAAGTGGCAGCTTTTGCTCTTAGGGCTTATTTTTCAGTTATATTTATTTTTTATATGATCTCGTGAAGAAGATTGGGCTGTTAAGAGTATTCTGTAATAGAGAAGGAACATTTTGGTCAATTTATATTTTTGGATTTATTATGTATATCACCATATATTTAGGAATTTTTTTGAGCAGTATTGTTTCCGTGAATAAGTGATAAAAAATAAAAAAATATAAACTGTAGTATCGAAAAGGAAAGGAAATTAATGTCGAGGCTGATAAAATCTCTTGTACAGAAAAGGAAGAAAGAAAGAGTTAAATAACTCAGACTGATATTGCATAGAATTTACCGATTGGAAATAATAAATCTTAAAAAAGTAGCAGGCTCACTTTGATGACCATGGTATGGACTAACTTGGAGAAGTATGCTATGTTTGTTGTTTCCATCTCCAGTATATTCATGGGTTGGTAGCTCGAGGAGTTCACTATTTACATCGACCTGGACCTGTTCTCCAAGATCTTGGGTTCATGATCCTTCCGGTTAGTATATTATTATGTAGTTTATCTGTCACATACGGTCGCAATAAGTCTTTTTCAATAAGTCTTGAAAAAGCTATCCTTGTGTTCAATTAGAACAAAAATGTCCTTTTACTAAGAATTTATGTCAATAAGTCTTGAAAAAGCTATCCTTGTGTTCAATTAGAACAAAAATGTCCTTTTACTAAGAATTTATGAGTTACTATCTTATTATCTTTTGTCACTCAATTACATTACTTTCTCATTATATTATTACTATAGCAACAAAGTTTCATAAGGTTCTGCTGGTCTTGTCCCATTTTTTTTATCTGTACCACCTTCCACATGCTAGTTTAGCTGTGCTACAATTTTGCAACCTTCTCCCCTCTTAATGGGTTGCCTTGTTACTTATTCATTGTCTTTGAGTTGGCTTCTATATATCTAATGGAACTTAGTTGCATTTTAGTATTAAAAAACTAAAAGCCCTGTCATTTATCATGATAAGATTATCTAAATTTCATTAGTAGAGTTTCGTATCTTGCAGATGAATGTCCTCTTTTGTTGTTTATTCGATCACTCTGTTAATATCTTCTTTTCTTTCTCCCATGTTTTCTCTGAAGGGCTGAGATTGTTTTCATTCAGTTTTCCAAATGTTTATGACATGATGTTCCGTCAATTTCTTCTGCAGTGGACATTTCACCCTTTCATTTTCCACAGTAAACGCTTGTATACAGTTCTAATATGGCGGAGGGTGCTGGCTTTTTTAGTTGTAAGTTCCATAACTGATACTGGATAACCCATGTTTGATGGTTGCCAATGCTTTAGTCTGACAAAGAAGTTTTTCATGCAGGCCTCACAAATGTTACGGATTGTTACATTCTATTCTACTCAACTTCCTGGACCTAACTATCACTGTCGTGAGGTACATCTCTATGCCAATTTTATTGATGAGCTTTCAATAGCAATTGACCAGTACCATCTATAACTTCACTTAGTAATTTATAGTTTCATTCAAATGAACCTCACTTAGTAATTTATAAGTATAACTGAGAGCATTGAGCTTCCATGCAGGGTTCCGAACTTGCCACATTGCCCCCTCCTGATAGCGTGTGGGAAGTGCTTCTAATTAACTGTAAGTAATCTTCATTTGAGGTGATCCTGTTTGCAGTTCTTCTGGAATTCATTTATTTAGAGAGTCTCATTATCATATAACTTGGATGTTATAAATGTTCATTTGGTTTATTCTTGTTTGCAGTTCCTCGAGGAGTCATCTATGGTTGTGGTGATCTGATATTTTCATCCCACATGATATTCACTCTGGTGTTTGTGTGTGTATACCATAAATATGGCTCTAAGAGGGAAAAGGGCTTAGAATGCTTGGAATCTTAGTTCTAAAAATCTTCTTTGATCTGCTCTTTAATCTTACCTGGCTGTGTGCAGGTGTATCAAGGATCTTGCTTGGTTGATGGCCATTATTCAAAGTCTGCTTATAATCGCTTCTCGCAAGCATTACTCAGTTGACGTTGTTGTTGCATGGTAGGATAAACTTTCAGCATTCAGTTATTATTTTTTGATGATGGAATTTTTGCTTATAATCGCTTCTCGCAACATTATATTCAAAAGCATACCACAACTATATTCAAAAGCATACCAAATTCAACTGTGTTTCATTGGATATCTATGCGATTGGTTTAATATATTAGCATTAAGGACATTTGTCTTTATAATTAATTGAGCGTTATTTCCTCCTGAGTGTTGAACTATGTCACTTACAAGATTTGTTTATGATTTATATCTTGGTTTGTTCTGACATGTTTATACTTATTTGCTTGTGATGCAGATAATGCTGGGGTTATTGTGAATCCAAAGGGGGAAATGAAAGGTATATTACATTCATTTCCCATGGATTATCCTTTTTTTAACCATCTCAGCATCAGACTCTATTTTGTACATGCATTGTTGTTTGTAGTGAAAACTTTAATGCATAAATTTATTTTTACTTCTTCATATAATATATATCAATCGATGTTTTCTGCTTCTTCAAGATCTGCAATTACTAGACCAATTGGAAAGGAGTGTGCTGGTTTGTGGTCTAGGATTGCTAGTGCAGCCAATGCCATTGTGTAATATCCAGATTTTTCTTCAGGTGTCAGTGAGGAGGGGTAGTTTCATGTTATTTGTTATTGAAAAGAAAAGTGAGTTTTTTAAATATGGATCCATATTTGTATTGGATGTTTTTGTTTTCCTTGTTATTGAAAAGAAAAGTGAGTTTTTTAAATATGGATCCATATTTGTATTGGATGTTTTTGTTTTCCCTTGATGTACATTTATTGGAATTGATATTCTGGGATCAAGCTGATGGTAACATTGTTTTCCTTTTGTTATGAAATTAAATGGTGATGGTTTGAAGATAATAATGATTCATATATTGGATATCATTGTTGAAAATTTATTAATAAATAAGCTACTGGAAAATTTGAAGATATTTTGTCAATACTTCTCAGGGACTTTGTGAAATTTATCCTAACTTTTACCTCAACATAAACCTTAATGTCCGCATAAAAGATTGAGGAGTTAAGAGAAAGCATAAATTTTCTTAAAACACAAGTTCTGAAATCCAAGTTCATGTATAATAAAGTGTATCCAAACACTATATTTCAAATCTTTGATTTCAAATCCTTGCATTTTGTAAAGATACCCAAATAAAAGATTCTATCAAATCATTAATTTCAAATTCTAGATTTTAAATTCTTTGATTTTAAATCAACATTCCAAATCTAAATCTTGGGAAAAATGTGTCCAGGCCCCAAAAGTGGGAACTTCGTGTGACTAGCCCCCCTGTACTTTGCCCCATGTGGAATAGCCCCAAAAAATGGGCTTTAATGTTTTAAGCCCCCTCCACGTCAGCTTTATACTAAAAGCAGATGGTATTTTACAAAAAAACCGAAACTGCCCTTCTCTTTCTTCCCCAGACGAGTCCTGGAAGTCACTTCTCATTAATGCGATATGATGGTGAAAATGGAGGGAAATTTCCCCCTTTTTTTACTCCATCTAACTAGTTAGTTCTCCATTACTCCTCCTCCTCAGACCAAAATTCTCTCCATAACTCTCTCCATCATGAGCAATAACTAGTTAGTTCTCCATTACTCCTCCTCCTCAGATCAAAATGGCTGAAAAGGACATCATCTGCATTGTCTTTTCGCAGTATAAAGCGGTATTCTGCATTGTCTCTTCGCAGTATAAAGCGGTATTCTTGAAGATTAATTCTTCAACCACCATCTTGGATCTCAAGTTTGATGCGGCAGAGAGGTTAGATCTTCCATACGAGTCATTAATTTTGGCATACGAAGATCAAACAGTTGGAAGCTTAAAATTTCTCATTGAGAACGATGGTGATCTGACGTCTATGGTGGAGCATTGCCACAATCTTGGACTGAAAGAGGTTCACGTGCAAGCTTTTAAAGAAGGAGATGATTCTTCGAATAAACAGGAAAACGAGCAAGTCCGACAAGACATGTAGGTTAACTGTAAAATCAATTAACTTAAGTTCTAATCGTCTTCTTGTTAGTTCTATACTAGGTTTAACTGGACTTCAGTTCTAATGTTTTATTTGTCATTAAGCAGTTCTTTGTTATGCTCCATACTAGAGTTCTAATGTTTTATTTGTCAGTTCTAATCGCTATTTTGTTAGTTCTACTAGAGTTATTGCTGGTTCCACTATAGTTCCCATATTGTTAGTCCTAATTGTTATAAATTAGATATAACGTGGTATAAATTAACGTGGTATAAATTAGACAATGTAGGTATAAAATAGAACTAACAAGCCATCAGTTAGAACTGACACTAACACACTACAGATTAGAACTAACACTGTGCATATTATTAGAACTAACACGCTACCGAATAGAACTAACACTGTAGGGGATTAGAACTAACACTCTACAGAATAGAACTAACACTGTGCAGATTAGAACTAACACTCTACAGAATAGAACTAACACTGTGCAGATTAGAACTAACACTCTACAGAATAGAACTAACACTGTGCAGATTAGAACTAACACTCTACAGAATAGAACTAACACTGTGCAGATTAGAACTAACACTCTACAGAATAGAACTAACACTGTGCAGATTAGAACTAACACTCTACAGAATAGAACTAACACTGTGCAGATTAGAACTAACACTCTACAGAATAGAACTAACACTGTGCAGATTAGAACTAACACTCTACAGAATAGAACTAACACTGTGCAGATTAGAACTAACACTCTACAGAATAGAACTAACACTGTGCAGATTAGAACTAACACTCTACAGAATAGAACTAACACTGTGCAGATTAGAACTAACACTCTACAGAACGGAACTAACACTGTGCAGAATAGAACTAACACTCTACAGAATAGAACTAACACTGTGCAGATTAGAACTAACACTCTACAGAACGGAACTAACACTGTGCAGAATAGAACTAACACTCTACAGAATAAAACTAACACTGTGCAGATTAGAACTAACACTCTACAGAATAGAACTAACACTGTGCAGATTAGAACTAACACTCTACAGAATAGAACTAACACTGTGCAGATTAGAACTAACACTCTACAGAATAGAACTAACACTGTGCAGATTAGAACTAACACTCTACAGAATAGAACTAACACTGTGCAGATTAGAACTAACACTCTACAGAATAGAACTAACACTGTGCAGATTAGAACTAACACTCTACAGAATAGAACTAACACTGTGCAGATTAGAACTAACACTCTACAGAATAGAACTAACACTGTGCAGATTAGAACTAACACTCTACAGAATAGAACTAACACTGTGCAGATTAGAACTAACACTCTACAGAATAGAACTAACACTGTGCAGATTAGAACTAACACTCTACAGAATAGAACTAACACTGTGCAGATTAGAACTAACACTCTACAGAATAGAACTAACACTGTGCAGATTAGAACTAACACTCTACAGAATAGAACTAACACTGTGCAGATTAGAACTAACACTCTACAGAATAGAACTAACACTGTGCAGATTAGAACTAACACTCTACAGAATAGAACTAACACTGTGCAGATTAGAACTAACACTCTACAGAATAGAACTAACACTGTGCAGATTAGAACTAACACTCTACAGAATAGAACTAACACTGTGCAGATTAGAACTAACACTCTACAGAATAGAACTAACACTGTGCAGATTAGAACTAACACTCTACAGAATAGAACTAACACTGTGCAGATTAGAACTAACACTCTACAGAATAGAACTAACACTGTGCAGATTAGAACTAACACTCTACAGAATAGAACTAACACTGTGCAGATTAGAACTAACACTCTACAGAACGGAACTAACACTGTGCAGAATAGAACTAACACTCTACAGAATAGAACTAACACTGTGCAGATTAGAACTAACACTCTACAGAATAGAACTAACACTGTGCAGATTAGAACTAACACTCTACAGAATAGAACTAACACTGTGCAGATTAGAACTAACACTCTACAGAATAGAACTAACACTGTGCAGATTAGAACTAACACTCTACAGAATAGAACTAACACTGTGCAGATTAGAACTAACACTCTACAGAACAGAACTAACACTGTGCAGATTAGAACTAACACTCTACAGAACAGAACTAACACTGTGCAGATTAGAACTAACACTCTACAGAACAGAACTAACACTGTGCAGATTAGAACTAACACTCTACAGAATAGAACTAACACTGTGCAGATTAGAACTAACACTCTACAGAATAGAACTAACACTGTGCAGATTAGAACTAACACTCTACAGAATAGAACTAACACTGTGCAGATTAGAACTAACACTCTACAGAACAGAACTAACACTGTGCAGATTAGAACTAACACTCTACAGAACAGAACTAACACTGTGCAGATTAGAACTAACACTCTACAGAACAGAACTAACACTGTGCAGATTAGAACTAACACTCTACAGAATAGAACTAACACTGTGCAGATTAGAACTAACACTCTACAGAACAGAACTAACACTGTGCAGATTAGAACTAACACTCTACAGAATAGAACTAACACTGTGCAGATTAGAACTAACACTCTACAGAATAGAACTAACACTGTGCAGATTAGAACTAACACTCTACAGAATAGAACTAACACTGTGCAGATTAGAACTAACACTCTACAGAATAGAACTAACACTGTGCAGATTAGAACTAACACTCTACAGAATAGAACTAACACTGTGCAGATTAGAACTAACACTCTACAGAACAGAACTAACACTGTGCAGATTAGAACTAACACTCTACAGAACAGAACTAACACTGTGCAGATTAGAACTAACACTCTACAGAACAGAACTAACACTGTGCAGATTAGAACTAACACTCTACAGAATAGAACTAACACTGTGCAGATTAGAACTAACACTCTACAGAACAGAACTAACACTGTGCAGATTAGAACTAACACTCTACAGAACAGAACTAACACTGTGCAGATTAGAACTAACACTCTACAGAACAGAACTAACACTGTGCAGATTAGAACTAACACTCTACAGAACAGAACTAACACTGTGCAGATTAGAACTAACACTCTACAGAACAGAACTAACACTGTGCAGATTAGAACTAACACTCTACAGAACAGAACTAACACTGTGCAGATTAGAACTAACACTCTACAGAACAGAACTAACACTGTGCAGATTAGAACTAACACTCTACAGAACAGAACTAACACTGTGCAGATTAGAACTAACACTCTACAGAACAGAACTAACACTGTGCAGATTAGAACTAACACTCTACAGAACAGAACTAACACTGTGCAGATTAGAACTAACACTCTACAGAACAGAACTAACACTGTGCAGATTAGAACTAACACTCTACAGAACAGAACTAACACTGTGCAGATTAGAACTAACACTCTACAGAACAGAACTAACACTGTGCAGATTAGAACTAACACTCTACAGAACAGAACTAACACTGTGCAGATTAGAACTAACACTCTACAGAACAGAACTAACACTGTGCAGATTAGAACTAACACTCTACAGAACAGAACTAACACTGTGCAGATTAGAACTAACACTCTACAGAACAGAACTAACACTGTGCAGATTAGAACTAACACTCTACAGAACAGAACTAACACTGTGCAGATTAGAACTAACACTCTACAGAACAGAACTAACACTGTGCAGATTAGAACTAACACTCTACAGAACAGAACTAACACTGTGCAGATTAGAACTAACACTCTACAGAACAGAACTAACACTGTGCAGATTAGAACTAACACTCTACAGAACAGAACTAACACTGTGCAGATTAGAACTAACACTCTACAGAACAGAACTAACACTGTGCAGATTAGAACTAACACTCTACAGAACAGAACTAACACTGTGCAGATTAGAACTAACACTCTACAGAACAGAACTAACACTGTGCAGATTAGAACTAACACTCTACAGAACAGAACTAACACTGTGCAGATTAGAACTAACACTCTACAGAACAGAACTAACACTGTGCAGATTAGAACTAACACTCTACAGAACAGAACTAACACTGTGCAGATTAGAACTAACACTCTACAGAACAGAACTAACACTGTGCAGATTAGAACTAACACTCTACAGAACAGAACTAACACTGTGCAGATTAGAACTAACACTCTACAGAACAGAACTAACACTGTGCAGATTAGAACTAACACTCTACAGAACAGAACTAACACTGTGCAGATTAGAACTAACACTCTACAGAACAGAACTAACACTGTGCAGATTAGAACTAACACTCTACAGAACAGAACTAACACTGTGCAGATTAGAACTAACACTCTACAGAACAGAACTAACACTGTGCAGATTAGAACTAACACTCTACAGAACAGAACTAACACTGTGCAGATTAGAACTAACACTCTACAGAACAGAACTAACACTGTGCAGATTAGAACTAACACTCTACAGAACAGAACTAACACTGTGCAGATTAGAACTAACACTCTACAGAACAGAACTAACACTGTGCAGATTAGAACTAACACTCTACAGAACAGAACTAACACTGTGCAGATTAGAACTAACACTCTACAGAACAGAACTAACACTGTGCAGATTAGAACTAACACTCTACAGAACAGAACTAACACTGTGCAGATTAGAACTAACACTCTACAGAACAGAACTAACACTGTGCAGATTAGAACTAACACTCTACAGAACAGAACTAACACTGTGCAGATTAGAACTAACACTCTACAGAACAGAACTAACACTGTGCAGATTAGAACTAACACTCTACAGAACAGAACTAACACTGTGCAGATTAGAACTAACACTCTACAGAACAGAACTAACACTGTGCAGATTAGAACTAACACTCTACAGAACAGAACTAACACTGTGCAGATTAGAACTAACACTCTACAGAACAGAACTAACACTGTGCAGATTAGAACTAACACTCTACAGAACAGAACTAACACTGTGCAGATTAGAACTAACACTCTACAGAACAGAACTAACACTGTGCAGATTAGAACTAACACTCTACAGAACAGAACTAACACTGTGCAGATTAGAACTAACACTCTACAGAACAGAACTAACACTGTGCAGATTAGAACTAACACTCTACAGAACAGAACTAACACTGTGCAGATTAGAACTAACACTCTACAGAACAGAACTAACACTGTGCAGATTAGAACTAACACTCTACAGAACAGAACTAACACTGTGCAGATTAGAACTAACACTCTACAGAACAGAACTAACACTGTGCAGATTAGAACTAACACTCTACAGAACAGAACTAACACTGTGCAGATTAGAACTAACACTCTACAGAACAGAACTAACACTGTGCAGATTAGAACTAACACTCTACAGAACAGAACTAACACTGTGCAGATTAGAACTAACACTCTACAGAACAGAACTAACACTGTGCAGATTAGAACTAACACTCTACAGAACAGAACTAACACTGTGCAGATTAGAACTAACACTCTACAGAACAGAACTAACACTGTGCAGATTAGAACTAACACTCTACAGAACAGAACTAACACTGTGCAGATTAGAACTAACACTCTACAGAACAGAACTAACACTGTGCAGATTAGAACTAACACTCTACAGAACAGAACTAACACTGTGCAGATTAGAACTAACACTCTACAGAACAGAACTAACACTGTGCAGATTAGAACTAACACTCTACAGAACAGAACTAACACTGTGCAGATTAGAACTAACACTCTACAGAACAGAACTAACACTGTGCAGATTAGAACTAACACTCTACAGAACAGAACTAACACTGTGCAGATTAGAACTAACACTCTACAGAACAGAACTAACACTGTGCAGATTAGAACTAACACTCTACAGAACAGAACTAACACTGTGCAGATTAGAACTAACACTCTACAGAACAGAACTAACACTGTGCAGATTAGAACTAACACTCTACAGAACAGAACTAACACTGTGCAGATTAGAACTAACACTCTACAGAACAGAACTAACACTGTGCAGATTAGAACTAACACTCTACAGAACAGAACTAACACTGTGCAGATTAGAACTAACACTCTACAGAACAGAACTAACACTGTGCAGATTAGAACTAACACTCTACAGAACAGAACTAACACTGTGCAGATTAGAACTAACACTCTACAGAACAGAACTAACACTGTGCAGATTAGAACTAACACTCTACAGAACAGAACTAACACTGTGCAGATTAGAACTAACACTCTACAGAACAGAACTAACACTGTGCAGATTAGAACTAACACTCTACAGAACAGAACTAACACTGTGCAGATTAGAACTAACACTCTACAGAACAGAACTAACACTGTGCAGATTAGAACTAACACTCTACAGAACAGAACTAACACTGTGCAGATTAGAACTAACACTCTACAGAACAGAACTAACACTGTGCAGATTAGAACTAACACTCTACAGAACAGAACTAACACTGTGCAGATTAGAACTAACACTCTACAGAACAGAACTAACACTGTGCAGATTAGAACTAACACTCTACAGAACAGAACTAACACTGTGCAGATTAGAACTAACACTCTACAGAACAGAACTAACACTGTGCAGATTAGAACTAACACTCTACAGAACAGAACTAACACTGTGCAGATTAGAACTAACACTCTACAGAACAGAACTAACACTGTGCAGATTAGAACTAACACTCTACAGAACAGAACTAACACTGTGCAGATTAGAACTAACACTCTACAGAACAGAACTAACACTGTGCAGATTAGAACTAACACTCTACAGAACAGAACTAACACTGTGCAGATTAGAACTAACACTCTACAGAACAGAACTAACACTGTGCAGATTAGAACTAACACTCTACAGAACAGAACTAACACTGTGCAGATTAGAACTAACACTCTACAGAACAGAACTAACACTGTGCAGATTAGAACTAACACTCTACAGAACAGAACTAACACTGTGCAGATTAGAACTAACACTCTACAGAACAGAACTAACACTGTGCAGATTAGAACTAACACTCTACAGAACAGAACTAACACTGTGCAGATTAGAACTAACACTCTACAGAACAGAACTAACACTGTGCAGATTAGAACTAACACTCTACAGAACAGAACTAACACTGTGCAGATTAGAACTAACACTCTACAGAACAGAACTAACACTGTGCAGATTAGAACTAACACTCTACAGAACAGAACTAACACTGTGCAGATTAGAACTAACACTCTACAGAACAGAACTAACACTGTGCAGATTAGAACTAACACTCTACAGAACAGAACTAACACTGTGCAGATTAGAACTAACACTCTACAGAACAGAACTAACACTGTGCAGATTAGAACTAACACTCTACAGAACAGAACTAACACTGTGCAGATTAGAACTAACACTCTACAGAACAGAACTAACACTGTGCAGATTAGAACTAACACTCTACAGAACAGAACTAACACTGTGCAGATTAGAACTAACACTCTACAGAACAGAACTAACACTGTGCAGATTAGAACTAACACTCTACAGAACAGAACTAACACTGTGCAGATTAGAACTAACACTCTACAGAACAGAACTAACACTGTGCAGATTAGAACTAACACTCTACAGAACAGAACTAACACTGTGCAGATTAGAACTAACACTCTACAGAACAGAACTAACACTGTGCAGATTAGAACTAACACTCTACAGAACAGAACTAACACTGTGCAGATTAGAACTAACACTCTACAGAACAGAACTAACACTGTGCAGATTAGAACTAACACTCTACAGAACAGAACTAACACTGTGCAGATTAGAACTAACACTCTACAGAACAGAACTAACACTGTGCAGATTAGAACTAACACTCTACAGAACAGAACTAACACTGTGCAGATTAGAACTAACACTCTACAGAACAGAACTAACACTGTGCAGATTAGAACTAACACTCTACAGAACAGAACTAACACTGTGCAGATTAGAACTAACACTCTACAGAACAGAACTAACACTGTGCAGATTAGAACTAACACTCTACAGAACAGAACTAACACTGTGCAGATTAGAACTAACACTCTACAGAACAGAACTAACACTGTGCAGATTAGAACTAACACTCTACAGAACAGAACTAACACTGTGCAGATTAGAACTAACACTCTACAGAACAGAACTAACACTGTGCAGATTAGAACTAACACTCTACAGAACAGAACTAACACTGTGCAGATTAGAACTAACACTCTACAGAACAGAACTAACACTGTGCAGATTAGAACTAACACTCTACAGAACAGAACTAACACTGTGCAGATTAGAACTAACACTCTACAGAACAGAACTAACACTGTGCAGATTAGAACTAACACTCTACAGAACAGAACTAACACTGTGCAGATTAGAACTAACACTCTACAGAACAGAACTAACACTGTGCAGATTAGAACTAACACTCTACAGAACAGAACTAACACTGTGCAGATTAGAACTAACACTCTACAGAACAGAACTAACACTGTGCAGATTAGAACTAACACTCTACAGAACAGAACTAACACTGTGCAGATTAGAACTAACACTCTACAGAACAGAACTAACACTGTGCAGATTAGAACTAACACTCTACAGAACAGAACTAACACTGTGCAGATTAGAACTAACACTCTACAGAACAGAACTAACACTGTGCAGATTAGAACTAACACTCTACAGAACAGAACTAACACTGTGCAGATTAGAACTAACACTCTACAGAACAGAACTAACACTGTGCAGATTAGAACTAACACTCTACAGAACAGAACTAACACTGTGCAGATTAGAACTAACACTCTACAGAACAGAACTAACACTGTGCAGATTAGAACTAACACTCTACAGAACAGAACTAACACTGTGCAGATTAGAACTAACACTCTACAGAACAGAACTAACACTGTGCAGATTAGAACTAACACTCTACAGAACAGAACTAACACTGTGCAGATTAGAACTAACACTCTACAGAACAGAACTAACACTGTGCTAAAATTAGAACTAATTTGTTATAAATTAGAACTAACTTGTTATAAAATAGAACTAGCTTGGTATAAATTAGAACTAATGTGGTTTAAATTAGAACTAACTTGTTATAAAATAGAACTAACTTGATATAAATTAGAACTAACTTGGTATAAATTAGAACTAACATGGTATAAAATAGAACTAACTTGGTATAAATTAGAACAAACTTGGTTAAAATTTTAGAACTAACTTGTTATAAAATAGAACTAACTTGGTATAAATGAGATATAACATGGTATAAATTAGGTTTATAACGTGGTTTAAATTAGAACTAACATAAATTAGATATAACGTGGTATAAATTAGATATAACGTGTAATAAAATAGAACTAACAAGCCATCACACGCTACAGACTTGAACTAACACTGTGCAGAATAGAACTAACACTGTGCAGATTAGAACTAACACTCTACAGAATAGAACTAACACTGTGCAGATTAGAACTAACACTCTACAGAATAGAACTAACACTGTGCAGATTAGAACTAACACTCTACAGAATAGAACTAACACTGTGCAGATTAGAACTAACACTCTACAGAATAGAACTAACACTGTGCAGATTAGAACTAACACTCTACAGAATAGAACTAACACTGTGCAGATTAGAACTAACACTCTACAGAATAGAACTAACACTGTGCAGATTAGAACTAACACTCTACAGAATAGAACTAACACTGTGCAGATTAGAACTAACACTCTACAGAATAGAACTAACACTGTGCAGATTAGAACTAACACTCTACAGAATAGAACTAACACTGTGCAGATTAGAACTAACACTCTACAGAATAGAACTAACACTGTGCAGATTAGAACTAACACTCTACAGAATAGAACTAACACAGTGTTAGTTCTATTCTGTAGAGTGTTAGTTCTATTCTGCAGCGTGTTAGTTCTAATCTGTCTGTAGCGTGTGAGTTCTAATCTGCAGATTAGAACTAACACTCTACAGAACGGAACTAACACTGTGCAGATTAGAACTAACACGCTACAGAATAGAACTAACATAGAATAAGTTAGAACTAACAATGCATAGGTACGAATTAGAATGAAACAAGATCAGTAAAATATGGAACTTACACACAATAGTGTCATGCAACCTGGGACATATGCGACCTTTTGCTTCTTCTTTCCCTCCAAAGCAACTCCAATGCCCCTGATAATTTCATTATAAAAGAACGGGGCCCATGCAACAGAATTGACCCTCTGAATGCTATCCAGGTATCTGAGTAAGGGTCTAGGGATACCTTCCCCTGCTATGGGACTCCATATCATAGAGCATTGGTACAAAATTTGTAGCAGAGCAAAATCCTCGATATCCCGCTTTTTGGTAGATTCAACAAGCCGTTCAAGTAGCCCTTCAAGATGTTTACGTTGGCTGGTTTCTGATTTTTTTAACTTCTTACCCTCTTCAGAAATGAAAAGCTTAGCGAAGTATTCCAGCCATATTCTGCTTCTTGAGTCCCTATTGTTCCTTATGTCCTCCCCATAAATTGGGAAATAAGTATGGTTGTGGACCCATTGCAAATCAAAACTAACATTTTTCATACCCCCACTTTTTGAATCAGGTATACAAAAGGTGTTATTATCTCTATCGAAAAAGCTCAGCAGCAGCTCAAGGGTGGGCCGATCAGCCGCAGGAGCCCCAAACAAAATGTAGTGCTGAAATATAGAACCGCAGTATGCATCCCTATGCCACTGACGGATCTTCGGGGCAAGGCGCTTCATAAATGCCCAATAAGCCCCGATATTGGCCGTTAACCTTAGTGTTTCTGCTGAGCCTGTTAGAGCAATTTTTTTCCTGCAAAAAATTTTCGAATTTGTACGTTCAATAAGACATATGAAACAATATTAGACCTAGCACTAACGGGAACAAAATAGAGCTAACACGTAATATTATAGAACTAACATTGGACTCATATTAGAACTAACATTGGACTTAAACTAGATCTAACGTTGGTATAAATTTAGAACTAACATTGGACAAAGCCTAGAACTAACAATATTGGGTTAATCTGCATTGTCTCTTCGCAGTATAACATAAGCCTAGAACTAACAATATTGGGTTAATCTGCATTGTCTGTTCGCAGTATAACATAACACTTACTGTTTTTTTGAGGGGGGTTCGTTGGTACGACCAGCCATTGTCGTCCTCCTTTTCTGGTCTCGCCATTGTAATGCCTCCTTTTGCATTTCGATTAGGGTTTTCGTAGCTTCCGTAGCTTCCTCCGTGCTGCCACCCGCAGATGAAGCGCCTTTTCCTTCCAACTCGGCTCGGTGCCCGACCTCGTAGTCGTTACTGGATTTTTCCGTAGACGACGACATTTTTCCGGCGAAAACCCTAGAAACGTTGAAATTCGTACAGAAATTAGGAAGATGAAGAGTTCTTGATGACGGTGCTAGGTGGAAGAGAGAGAAAGAGAGGGAGAGTACTTGTAAAGGTGAGGGGCACATTAACCCAGCTCAGTCCCATCAGAGGGCAAGATAGTAACTTCCGCTGGGCTTTTTCTGAAAAGAGTCAATTCGGGGCCTCGTCGCAAATACTATGCGTATTTGGGGCTATTCCACATGGGGCAAAGTACAGGGGGGCTAGTCACACGAAGTTCCCACTTTTGGGGCCTGGACACATTTTTCCCCTAAATCTTAGTTCCCAAAAGCAACCTATAATTTTTTTGGTTCGAAATTAACACTTAGACCCAAGCTGATTCATTCTTCGGTTAGCATGACCCAGATCTAAACCCAAGCCCAATGAGAACGAAAAATCGAAACATCAACGAAGAAGAAAGTAAAGTAACCAAAATCAAGTCCCTCGCCCCACCCCAAAAAATCCCCAAATTTCGAAGCAAAATCAGGGAGGGAGAGGGTGAGAGCGAGAGAGCAAAAGCAAGCAATTAATCGAAAAATGGAGCCTTTCATTGGCGCCAATCCCATTCCCCTCCTCTAAATCCTCAAATCAAACCCCAGTTAGGGTTTCAATCCCGGATCGGATCTGAGGGTTGATCATCTCAGTACCAGATCTAACCCCAGATCCAATCCTCTCAAAACCCTAATGCCCTCTCGATCCTCCTCCTCCGCCATGGCTCGCCTCAGTTCCATGACCCCCAGCTATCAAAGAAGCACGAAGACTCCACGTCATCATCGTCAGTCGCCATCCCCTGACGCCCTCGCCTGCGTCATCAACTCCGAGGTCGCCGCCGTCCTCGCCGTCATCGGCGCCGCACGTCCGCTGGGGCGGCCGTTACGCGTCCGCCGCGACGACCACCTCGACCCAACTCCTCATCCAGTCCGCTCAAGTCCGTCCGCCGCCAGATCTTCTCCTGGGACACGACCGCGCTGGGCCTCCGTGGACCCCACTCCTACCTCCGCCTTTCCTCGACGTCATCCGATCGACGAGAACCGGGCCCCCCCGATCACCGGCGTCGCGTTATCATCAAGTCTACAAGATCTTGACCCTCGATGCCTTGGATCCGAGGGCTACGGTTTAATGTGGGCGAGGCGATGCAGGTCGTCGTTAGGATGCGGTTCGAGCTGCCGGTTTGAAGTGACCGACCCGGCCTCAGAGGAGGCGGTGCTAATGAAGATCCTGCAGGTTTTGCTTGCTTGTATGAAGAGCAGAGCGTCGGCGGTGCTCAGTAATCAGCATGTTTGTACTATTGTGAATACTTGCTTTCGGGTTGTTCATCAGGCTGGGACGAAAGGGGAATTGCTTCAGAGGATCTCCAGGCAAACAATGCATGAGCTTATTAGATGCATCTTCTCGCATTTGGCTGAGGTTAATGGAGATGGGAGCGAGAGGAGCAACGTGAAGCAGCCTGAGGTAATACTGAAAATTTTTAACCTTTTTTTCTCTGAGTTGGGTATTTGTTGATTTTGTGTTATTGAGGTAAAGTTTTGTTCTCTTTTGCTTTTGTGGAGATGGGCGGGGTTGACATGGATCAGGGTTTTGGAATTGAACAAGCGGAGAATGGAAATGGAGGTGATGGGACTGTTGTGGGAGCTGAGAATGGCTTGGTAGCTGCGGAAGTGCCAAATGGGATGAGGGCCATGGTGGAGCCTTATGGAGTTCCTTGTATGGTGGAGATATTTCACTTCTTATGTTCTCTTTTGAATGTTGTCGAGCAGATTGGGATGAGTCCTAGGTCGAGTCCTATAGCTTTCGATGAAGATGTGCCTCTTTTTGCTCTTGGTTTGATCAATTCGGCTATTGAGTTAGGGGGTTCTTCGATAGGTAAACACCCGAAACTGCTGGCTCTCATACAGGATGAGCTGTTTAGGAATTTGATGCAGTTTGGCCTGTCAATGAGCCCTCTCATTCTCTCCATGGTTTGTAGCATTGTTTTGAATCTCTATTACCATTTGAGGACGGAGCTGAAGCTACAGCTAGAGGCATTCTTCTCCTGTGTGGTTTTGAGACTAGCACAGAGTCGGTATGGGGCCAGTTACCATCAGCAGGAGGTTGCAATGGAGGCTCTTGTGGATTTTTGTAGGCAGAAGACGTTTATGCCCGAGATGTATGCTAACTTGGACTGTGACATAACTTGTAGCAATGTGTTTGAGGACCTTGCAAACCTTCTCTCAAAGAGCGCATTTCCAGTAAATTGCCCGTTGTCTGCTATGCATGTCCTTGCTTTGGATGGTTTGATTGCTGTGATTCAAGGAATGGCAGATAGAATAGCTAATGCACCTCCTCGAATGGAAGAAGCATCAGTTGAACTCGAGGAGTATTCCTCCTTTTGGACAGTAAGATGTGAAAACTACTCTGATCCTGAGCATTGGGTTAGATTTGTTCGTCGACGGAAGTACATAAAAAAGAGGCTGATGATTGGTGCAGATCACTTCAACAGAGATCCAAAAAAGGGATTGGAGTTTCTTCAGGGCACCCATCTTTTGCCTGAAAAACTCGACCCGCAGAGTGTGGCATGCTTTTTCCGGTACACTGCAGGGTTGGACAAGAACCTTGTTGGAGATTTCTTGGGCAACCATGATGAGTTTTGTGTTCAGGTTCTACATGAATTTGCTTGGACATTTGATTTTGAAGGCATGAATCTCGATACTGCCCTAAGGCTGTTTCTAGAGACATTCAGGCTGCCAGGTGAGTCTCAGAAGATACAAAGAGTGCTCGAGGCTTTCTCGGAAAGATACTATGAGCAGTCGCCTCAGATTCTTGCTAATAAGGATGCTGCTCTTCTGCTATCGTACTCCCTTATAATGCTCAACACAGACCAACACAATGTGCAGGTAAAGAAGAAGATGACTGAAGAGGACTTCATTCGAAATAACCGTCACATCAATGGTGGAAATGACTTACCTAGAGAATTTTTGTCTGAGCTTTACCACTCAATCTTGCAAAACGAGATAAGGACCATTCCTGACCAAAGTATCGCTTTCCCTGAAATGACCCCCAGTCGTTGGATAGATTTGATGAGGAAATCAAAGAAGACATCTCCATACATCATTTGTGATTCTCGTCCTTTCCTAGATCATGATATGTTCGCAATCATGTCAGGCCCCACAATTGCTGCAATCTCTGTGGTTTTTGATTATGCCGAGCATGAAGAAGTCTTTTTGACTTGTCTGGAAGGATTCTTAGCTGTGGCGAAGATATCAGCGTACCATCATTTGGAAGATGTACTCGACGATTTAGTTGTGTCCCTTTGCAAGTTCACTACTCTTCTCAATGCTTCCTTAGTTGACGAGCCAGTTACTGCTTTTGGAGATGACTCAAAAGCTAGGATGGCGACCGAAGCTGTGTTCAACATAGCAAACAGATATGGAGATTTCATACGTACAGGTTGGAGAAATATACTGGATTGTATCTTGAGGCTGCATAAGCTAGGCCTACTTCCTGCTCGTGTTGCTAGTGATGCTGCTGATGATTCTGAGCTCCCATCAGATACAGTTCATGGGAGGCCTCCTCCAAGCTCTCTTTCCACATCTCTTCCATCTATGGGGACCCCCCGACGATCCTCTGGGCTCATGGGGAGGTTTAGCCAGTTATTGTCTCTTGACACAGAGGAACCGAGGTCACAACCAACTGAACAGCAACTTGCTGCTCACCAAAGGACTCTTCAGACTATACAAAAATGTCATATAGACAGTATATTCACTGAAAGCAAGTTCCTTCAGGCTGATTCCCTACTACATCTCGCTCGGGCCCTTATTTGGGCAGCAGGTCGGCCTCAGAAAGTCACCAGCTCACCTGATGATGAGGACACTGCTGTTTTCTGCTTGGAGCTACTTATTGCGATTACCCTCAATAATCGGGATAGAATTGTTCTCCTTTGGCAGGGGGTGTATGAGCACATAGCCAACATTGTTCAGAGTACCGTAATGCCTTGTGCCCTTGTAGAGAAAGCTGTCTTTGGACTTCTCCGGATTTGTCAGAGGTTACTTCCTTATAAAGAAAACCTTGCTGATGAACTCCTTAGGTCACTTCAACTGGTTTTGAAACTTGATGCCCGAGTGGCTGATGCATATTGTGAGAATATAACACAAGAAGTAACGAGGCTAGTGAAGGCAAATGCCACACATATAAAAAGCCATACAGGATGGCGTCACCTCTTTGCTATCCATAACTGCTCGACACCCTGAGGCTTCTGAAGTGGGATTTGAGGCGCTGGTGTTTATAATGTCCGAAGGGGCTCACCTTTCACCAGCCAACTATGTTCTCTGTATTGAGGCAGCAAGGCAATTTGCAGAGTCTCGGGTTGGACTAATAGATAGATCTGTACGTGCGCTGGATCTTATGGCAGAATCAGTAGTTTGCCTTGCTCGTTGGTCTACTGAGGCCAAAGAAGCAGGTGAAGAGGCTGAGAAGATACAAGAAGGGATTAGGGAGATGTGGCTGAGGCTGGTGCAGGCATTGAAGAAAGTGAGTATAGATCAGAGGGAGGAAGTTAGGAATCATGCTATAACATCTCTTCAGAGATGCCTTGTGGGAGCTGAGGGAATTTGCCTCTCTCCCTCTTCTTGGCTGCAGTCTTTTGACCTAGTTATATTTGCTGTTCTTGATGATCTTTTGGAGAATGCTCAGAGTCAGTCACAGAAAGAATACCGAAACATGGAGGGCACCCTTTTGATTGCCATGAAGTTGTTATCCAAGGTCTTTTTGCAGCTTTTACAAGAGCTTTCTGGACTTAGTAGCTTCTGCAAGCTGTGGCTTGGTGTTCTTGGTCGCATGGAGAAGTACATGAAGGTGAAGGTGAGAGGAAAGCGAAGTGAGAAACTTCAAGAATTGATTCCAGAGCTACTGAAGAACACATTGCTTGTGATGAAAACCAAAGGTATTCTTGCAAAGAGGAGCACAATAGGAGGAGACAGCTTATGGGACCTTACTTGGCTTCATGTGAACAACATTGCACCATCTCTACAGACTGAGGTGTTCCCAGATCAAGAATCTGAGCAGACCGATAGAAGTGGTTCAGGGGTTGAGGAAGGCAATCAGGGTGGAGGTTGATCTCTTGCTTTCTTAGTGGGATTTGTAGAAATTTTAAAGACTGTTCTTAACAAAGTGGACTTCGTGGGTCATCATCATTGAATTTACGAAGAAAATTTTGATCAGTGACTTCCTGCAGGTATAATGTATTTTTTTGTGTATTTCTTATATAAGTTTTTCGATCATCAACTTCTTCATTGTTGCGGTTATGCGTGGTACATGTATTCCTTTCTGCATGCAAGTTTTCTAGAGAACCTTTATTGAGGTTCAATCTCATATATAAGTTGTGTGTGTACGGGTGCCTTAAGAAAGTTTCTCATATATCTCAGAAAACTTTTCTGGTAGCAAATATAATGTTATTAAACAGTTCAATGCAAGTGACTAAAAAATGTCTCTGTGATAGCTATTGGGCAGATTTGGTTTTGGAGCACAGAGCTGTTAGCCTGTTACAATACATAACAGAGATGTCACATCAGGCCATATCCTGTGTCAAAGTAACTCATTTTAGAAAGTAGAGCAGATCATTTTCTTTGCATTTTTTTAATAACTGTTGACCAGAATTCCTAAGATTAGCTTTTTTACATTTTCCTCTCACTAGCCCTACCATGTCTCATATCAGTACTACTTTATTTCACCTAGACATAAAATACTTTTGACATTGTTCTGTTACTGATAGTCCACGGTTGGATGTGAATATATGGTCAATTCTTACTACTTGTCCAGATATGATTCTTATGGCCTTGAAACCTGCCACCACCACCCCCACCCCCACCAAAAAAAAAAAACACACATACACAAACAAATTTGTGACCTCAGCATACTACGTTATCCCCTAGGTTGCGTGCATACGGGTACGGGACCTGACAAATTTGTAAAAGGTAGTGTACGGGGAAATGGCTACACAGAGGGTGTAACTTAGTTATACGCAGATGTGAAAATACATGTTTGACCATCAATATCAATGATCCAAACCGTTCATTGTGATCTACACATTCTAAAAATTCATGTAGATTAAAAATTACATAAAGTCAATATTTCTACTTTACTCATCTGATGACCTAGAAATGGTTGATCTGTAACTATCTTAAAAGTTGATTACTTTGAGTTGCTTGAATTATGAGATAGAAAATTCTAAATCACACGATTTTTGATCCATTTGTATTTGATGACATATAGATTATAGTGAACAGTTTGGATTTGTAAAATACAAAGGCAAATATGTATTTTTAGAGGTGTTTGTAACTACGTTTGTTGCACCATGTGTTTTATAACCATACTCTATATAGTATATATATACATGTTTTGTACATTTATATGTATTAAAATTAATAATTTGCATAAGATCAATATTTTTTTTTCATTTATGTAAAATCAGTACATAAGAAATAGATGTAAAGTGTAGAATATACATCCAAGAAGAGTATACGCCCGAATAAATCATGTACTATATAATTGAGTATACACCTGAATAAACATATGCATATACTCAAGAAGTGTCCAAGAGGTTTGGGTATGGGTATGGGTACGTGTCGGGTAAAGAGGTATGGCTTCCTAATAGAAGTATCCAGGTAACATAGGTTATCCCTATTGTTTGCATTCGGTTTGTTTGGAGTTACGTCCTATTGTTTCTAACTAATTGCTAAATGCCACATTTCTGTAGCACAAGGCTAAGCGCATTGGGTCCTTTTATATAATACGACGTAAGTCTCGAGGGGTGAGCATGAGCCTCATGAGTTAGTTATATTTTGTTTTTAAAATTTATGAATATTATATGCATATAATATATAGTGGTAGAATAATTTACAGCTAGATATGTTCATGTGTTGGACATGAAATATGAATGAAAGATGCTAAGTATAAACCCAAATCATAATACACTAAGCTACATGTATAAGACACATATCTTATTTATAGTCACTGATCATATTGAGGACATGTGTCTAATGTTTTAAGTTTTTCTTAGGAAGATTGAGCTTAGTTCTATATTAATTTTAGCGTCCAATTAAAAGTGAACAAGAAAATAGGTACAACTAAAAAATTAAATTTAAAAAATATCAAAGTGTAGAGACAATAAACCCCATTCAGATGCACAAAGAAACAAGAAATCAATATACAGTTTAGAATTGTTGGAAACAAGCTGAATTAGTAAAATTAAATGTTTATCTAAAGCACAAAAGAGAAGCAGATATATGATAGGATTAGATAAGATAATTGCTTTGGCCTTTTATTCAGTAAAAAGAAAAGGGCAAATCCTTGAGGACAAGGAAAAGAAAATGAAGATATACGACATTTTAATTATGGTATAACAAATCTTTCTTCGAATCGTGTCTGAAGTGTGTGCTTGAAAAGAGAAACTCTTCACGAGATGCAGAGCACACACTTAAAATTATGCTTTAAGTGATGAGGTGTATGATTCCATGGTCATATCACTATTCTTAGTGCTGTAAAGTAGTTAGACTTCAAAATGTTCCAAAGCTAGCCTCAGAACGTGCTTCAGAAAGCTTTTTCATACGCTGATTCAACTATTCCAGATCATAGCTTCGACTATTATGCTCCTTTGTTATCTTTACATACTATCATGCTATATATTTCAATAAAACCTCTATCTGTTCCTAATTCTATGCAACCTCTCTCAACATTTATTTATGTGCTCAGGTGCATTCTGTATTTCTCAGGTGTTAACCTCTTCTTTGTTCAAGCTTTGTAATTTCTTAATTCTCTTTAGGATGGAATTATGGTTAAAAAAATGCTGTTGATTGATGGATATGTCACTTGTTCTAGCCATGGAATGGATTGCTAAGTAACATTTCTCATGGGAAAAGTAATGACACATGTTCTTGGTGCTTCACAACTTCTCTTAATATTCACCTGCATTTTGCGATTGCTCTTAGAAAAAGTATTTATTTATTTATACCTCAAAAGTGATAACTCTTGCTATTAGTTAAATTTGTGATTCGGTTACATGATTTATGATGTACACCTTAAGTAGTTACTTCATTTTAGTAATACCATGTTTGTGTTTGCATTATCATCAGTCTCTAATGTGTTTTTATACCCATCAAGATAAGAATATTTGTAAACTGGATTATTTTTGTCTTCTTCGGAGGATCCCTCTTGTTCCCGTTTAGTCTTCTTCGTTTCTACATCGCCTTGTTCCTTTCTTTTGTTTTTGAGGTTTCTTTCAGTTTCTTAGTGACAATAGTTGACGGCATTCTGCCTAAATATTAGACACGGGTGATAAAACGTGTTTGTGATGGAAGGAAGAAGAGAGATCAACCAAGGAAAGAAAGACAGACCAAGCCTGCAAGATCAAGCACCTAAGACTCAAACCCATTTTACAAGCTATAACTAGTTTGCTAGACTAGGACTAAGGTTTTCTGTTTTGCCTCTTACGCATCCTTCTGGAGCGTTCTTCATAGCTGCGTCAAAATAGTCTTCCTCGACCCTGTCCGGTATTGCTCATGTAAGAGACGATATAGTAATGCTCGCTAAGCTTGTCCCCAAAGATTGCAGACCTCAGTTATCGTGCTCTTTGGGCTAATACCAAATCTACCGTATAGCGAGTTCATAAGTATCTTGTAAACATAGGACATCACGTCATTACCTGTTCTCTTAGCTTTGTCAAATGGTTATATCGATCAAGATTGCATACCTCAGTTATCGTGTTTTTTGGGCTACCAAATCTACCGTATAACGAGTTCGTAAGTATCTTGCAAACATATGACATCATGTCATTAGCTGTTCTCTTAGCTTCTTGTCTACTCTCAAATATGGTGGAAACAAAGCTCCTGAAAGGGCTGCTATTTTTCTTTTCAAACAAGTAGCCAGAGAGAGGAATGATCCTGTAATCTATGTCGCGCGCACCCCCGGGTGAAGGGGAAACAAGAAAATGCCTTCCATCCCCCCCCCTTCAGCGGACCTTGCCGCCTTCCTTAACAAGCCCTCAAGCCTCCTTTTCGCCGCCTTCGTCATAGAAGCCGCCAGGATTAGAGCCAATTGAATCTAAAAGGAACATCCATCTGTTAGAATTTTCCCATAATGGAATATTGATTAACTGATGAAAACTCAGAGGAAGCCATATTTTCATAGCCATTTTAGTAATTTTTGTGGCTAATTTCAATTTCACATTCTTTTGTGCCATTAGTTTAGCCCTTCTGTCTCATTCTTATCTGATTGCTTTCTTCGTCATTTGATCCACCTTAATCACTCGAAGAGTAAAATCTCTCCGAAGATACAAACTTTCTTGCTGGGTATGCCTCCGCCGCTCTCTTAAAAAGCCAAGTATCTTAATGTATTAAGAAATGATGTTTCAATTCTTTGGAGACACCGGCCCAAACAAGATGTAATTTGGTTTTAACTTGCTGTCTGATATATCTGAAAAGACTAGGTCCATGCATGCCATGCCTATAGGGGCAATCTGTTTTAGTATCGGACATCAAGCTGTTTTATGGGTTTTAACACAAATATCATATATGGTAACTGAGAAAATTAGAATGTTATATGGTTGGTGTACTCTCTTTCCAGTATTATTTGAAATCTTTTTTCATTAGCTTTTCAAGGATGGATAAGCTCTCTCATCTGTTGTTTAGTATCGGACAATCTGTTCTAGTTTCGGACATCAAATTGTTTTATGGGTTTTAACAAAAATATCATATATGGTAACTGAGAAAATTAGAATGTTATATGGTTGGTGTACTCTCTTTCCAGTATTATTTGAAATATTTTTTCATTAGCTTTTCAAGGATAGATTCTCTCTCCTCTATTGTTTAGTATTTTTCTATCAAGTCAGTATTTTTCTATCAAGTCAGCATTTTTCATTGTCTTTTTTTGAAGTATGTAAGTTCTTACAGGCAAGGTTTTAAATACCGGTTATCGGGGATTTATCGGACAGTCAGAATCCATGTCAGATAGCGGATATTGGGGGTATATCGGGGATAAGTAGTATTTATCGGAGTGACATTACCGGATGGTGGTATACATAATATAATATTCTAAAATATAATCTAACCATATTTAATAGGATATAAACATACCAAAATGTAAATAATATAATCTAAAATATAATATTTTAAAATATAATTATTTACCGGATGGTGGTATACATAATATAATATTCTAAAATATAATCTAACCATATTTAATAAGATTAAACATACTAAAATATAAATAATTATGTTTAGGATCACTAATCAATGGTAGAAACTCAGGTCGAATCAGGTTAAATATACCAAAATGTAAATAATTATGTTTAGGATCACTAACCAATGGTAGAAACTCAGGTCGGATCGGGTTTAAAGTGCATTGAATAGGTGCATGTTGCCCAAAATTAAAAATCAAACCAAAGGCCGATAATTTCGATTTTTGGGCCGACAATATCAGCCGATAAGTGACTTTATCACTGCATTATCAGGGATAAACATCCAAAAACGATAACCTATTTAAAATCGAACTTATCATAGCGGAAGACCCTCAAAACTGATAAATCGCCGATAATAAAAAATGTGCATTGAATTGGTGCCCGTTGCCCAAAGTTAAAAATCAAACCAAAGACCGATAATTTTGATTTTTGGGCCGACAATATCGGCCGATAACTCACTTTATCACTGCATTATCAGCGATAAACATCCAAAAACGATAATCTATTTAGAATCGAACTTATCATTGCAGAAGACCCTCAAAACCGATAAATCGCCGATAATATTGGTTTATCGACGGATATTTAAAACATTGCTTACAAGTAAATTAGTTTTGCATCTGTATATGCATTCATATCTTTACCTCGAAACAAAAATTTTGGTCCTGACCCTACATCAGTGGCTTAGTGGAAAATAAGTTGCTTACTCAAACATCTGAGTTAAGATGAGAGCAAGATCTGAAAACCATGGTTATGCAAGTATCAAAGTGCCTTTTCACTGATAATATCTAGCTGACCTTTGGTATTCTCTTTTTAGCTTATTGTACTCTGTTACTAGGAAATTAATGGGACACTTTTATTAGCACAATTAAATTAAAGTTATCGCTAGCAGAATGTAGCATTTACTGACATCTGATTCCCCTGTATCAGCTCTTTTCTCTGCTTGATAAAAGGTTAAGATAAGTTGCAGAAGCGGGCAGGGGGAAAGGGGGGTTGGGGGGGGGGGATAATACCAGAAGTTTCGAGTTCCCATTACTATGAGGGCTGAGGCAATATATGTCATTGCAGCGGTACATAGTGAAGGTATAACTATGGTTGTTGCGACAGAACATGGGGCTTTTGTTGCTTTTAAGCCAATCATATTGCAGTAAGGAACCTAGAAATGTTGCGATTTTCATCTGAACATTTTTGTCGATGTTGCAAAAAGACTGGAAACCTGTGTTTTTACGAGAGCCTTGTTAAAAGGTACTATTTTCATAGAATTTCTCTGCATAGGAAGTAAGCAAGTGAGATTGCTATTGATGATGAAAACCAACCAAGAAATGCTTACTATAAGAGTTGATGATGCTCACTGTTTTAAAAAACCTCCGTCTAGTTCGCTTAGGCGTACGCCTAGACCTAGGCGGTACCTAGGCCGCCTAACTAGCGCCTAGGCGGTATTTAGACTGCCCACCTAGATTTTACGAGCGTTTAGGGGAGCATTGTCTGCTTACGTGGATTGCACCCTGTAGGTCTTGATTGTGATTTTATGTGTCGTAGTCTACACGTCCTTCAAACTCCATTAACCTCCAAATATGAACACCTTCACTACCTCCTCCGACCTTCAGCAAAACCTCATCGACCACCACTTTAATGAAGAAAGAAAAAAAATATTCAGAAACCGCTTAGGCGTCCGCCTAGGCGACTAAGCGTTGGGCGCCAAGTCTGACGCCTAGAAGCGCCCAGCGTTTAATGTAACATTGATGATGCTTCTCTTAAACCCACTAGTGTCGCACCAGATGAGTGCCTTGCTCTTTGTTATTTGAGCTTTGAGTCTGATAAAGACCCAATATTTGGTTACCTGATGCAGAAGGTTAGGAGTTTAAGTCAAGCACGTGTGCGTCATCATGAAAACACATAAACATGCACCAATACAAACACATTGTTCATCGAGCAGCTGACCTATTATGTGAAATTATAAATATACAGGACATGTCTGAATTTAAACTTGCATCGAGGCAAAGTTCATAGATGACCGAGAGTGGTTCTGTTGCTTTATTATGGTTATGATAAAGAAAGCAGGAATCAGATTAAGGAATAACATGATTACAACATCGTGTGTAGAGTACATGTTAATATAATCTTGAATCTTCTACTGGAGAATTTTTGGATTTATTGCTTGATATCTGGTGGCACTCTAGGATGTTAACCTGATACTGAACCAGGCACGGAATGAGTTACATTGTTTGCGTAAAATGCCTTTTGGAACCTGATACTGAACCAGGCACGGAATGAGTTACATTGTTTGCGTAAAATGCCTTTTGGTCATTTCGTAGAGTATGATCATCAGTAGCCGCATTTGAACCATGTTTTCTTTATTTGCTGGTGAGTCTTGATTCTTATGATACTGTTGATATTCCCTCTGTGTGCCTTTTCTTATTGTTCTCGTGCGATATAATTGTTGAGAAAGGATTTTTCATTGATAAAAACTAGAGGATGTGGCTGAACACTGTTTGAAATTCTTTTTTGTGTTAGTACTGTGAAGAATGTAATTGGTGGGTTAGAACTGTTTTTGTGATCACAGAAGGGAAGCTTTACATCTTTTTTTTTTTCCCACTCTAATTATGCTGTTAAAGACGCCAAAAATTGTGGCAATGAGCATTATGTCAAGGGTGAACAAAGATGGTCTGGTTATCTTGTCTCATTTAAATTTTGTAGAAAACTCTGCTTGTGGATACGAGTGTTTTTTTTAAGATCAAAGGCCCGGCTGTGGGTAAAGAAAATGGGTAAGCTATTTATTCCATTTAGGTTAAAGAAAGATTAATTGATTTACTCATTTGATGCATGTGCGCTTTGTTGTGTGGAATATATAGATCGATATCAAACTTTTAATGAATAAAGGAAGTTGTTTCTTAATACTTGTTAATTACTTTATTACGTATAAATTTTAATGTCTGACGTGTTAAGATGTGATTGATGACTCTCATTGATTCTTTATCTTGTAACATGTCTCCAAATAATACCTAGATTTTCGTTTAAAATTAAGGTTTGCAAAAGGTATTATGCTGAGCACAATAGATCATATATATTGAGGATATTCGCTGCTGTTCACCTTGAAAATAATTTCAACTTGAAAGAAGCTGAATCTTTTTGGTCTCGTTTACTACTTGAAATATGAACTCTAAATCATAATCATTCATTTATATGGAACGGTTATAGTTCATCCCAAATGTGCTCACCATTTGTAAAACAATGTGAGTTAACAACTTCATTCGGTGGCCTGGGTAGTTGTACGTTCACCTGCTAAAGAACTATCAGATAATTTCATAAGAAGTTGAAATGCATAGATTTATTGAATAAATTTGGGATACGTGTATCTTTGCAAATAGTTTGTTTTCACGCACCATTAACACATGAGGCGTGAAAAGGTATATCCTTTCTACAGAATTCAACAATTTTCCACTCTTAGCAGATGTAATATGAAGAGGGGACGATCAGCACTCTGCGCTTACAGAAGTAAGGACCCCGTGAACTAGAAATCATGTCGATTTATCATGCATCCTTTATCCCAGCCATTGCAGCTCTCGGCTCGCATCCTGACCCTTTTGATCATAAGATTTGAAGGGCAACTTCCCCGCACCATTAGCATGCATCGTTGCAGAGGGGGAAACTCCAGAGTTTTGAAAGTGCATTTTGCTCTTCTTCACCTAGAAGCTCCTGGATTAGAGATTGGCCGAGTAAATTGGTGCTCTGAAAAGCCCTCATAGAATTTCTGCTCCGAAAACCTCTTGAGCATGCTTTCTTGCAGCTGCGGCAAGTGTGAGCCTCTCTGCCCGCGGCGTCTTCAGAATTTTTAGCATAGAATCAGCGTACTCTTCTCTATTAGAAGCAAGGAATCCTGTTTTCGCATCCGTCTTCATCTGGAACTATATCTCCAGTCTGGGACCAGCCAAATTATGAGCTGAAGCAGAAGCAAATATTGTGGGAGGAACAAATCGATCTTAACTTAGTTTTGAAACCGATATAATCTTATGCACTCACCAATTCGGATGGCACCAGCCGCAATGTACCTAAGAGTGAGCAAAATACGGTCTGCACCGAACCCACGATGTGCTCTCCCCTACATGTACGCTACAACGAGTCATGGAATGGACTCCTGCAATAGCACCTCCAACGATGTTATGGTGTTTTCAGTCGTCAAAGTACGGCCCTTTGCTAGCAACGGACATGTGTCATCCTACATGCACCGCTCAAACCAAATTAACGATCAAAACCATCAAGAATTCCAACTTAGCCGATCCGCCGAGTCGACATCTCCTTAGATCGATTCGAATGGCGGAACTTGTCGGCTCTCTTATTGAAGACGGCTCGCTATGAGCCTACTTGACCAATTATTCGACGTCTCGCGGGGTCAACTCGAAAGACGTTACTTCTCGGCCAAGTCAAAGGACGACTTCAACCTTGAGCCTCTTCCGCTGACAACACGTCGACGTCGCATTTAACGCTTGGCAGGAGCCATCATACCTTTAGCCCCGATAGTTTTCATGACTCATTGGATCACGTTGGCATCGCCATGCCTCCGATCACTTCTCATTTAATGCGGAGATGATCTCTCCTCCACTCGCCGAGCGACACGTGTAAAGTAGGTGCTGACGCAGCCGTCAAGCCATACTTATTTGCTATCATCCCGTGCTCGGCCAAAGTGACGATTTTACCCTTTCAGCACCACCATAAATAGAAGAACTATTCTCTACATAGAGAGGATCTTTTTCTGAGATCTTTTTAAGATTTTTCCAAGCAATATCTGATAATGGTACAATACTACACTAAAGAACTCATGCAGTTCTTCATTTTCCCACTCAAATTCATTAACTGACTTGATCGTCGGAGGAACCATGAGGGAACTAAGACTCGTCCTCTCACGAGTTGCTATTTGTGCATGCTACAACTACTTAATTCAATACCAGATATTCGGAGAAGTGAGCGGCCCCTAATCAACCTCACCCCTAATATATTTGACGGTGTGATTACTTAACATCAACAAAGGAGCTGTCTCAAGTCCCTGTTAACAGTAAGCATAGGCGGACATGAACCAATACATTTATTTTTATTTTTGAAGAAAAGCATAAGGAAGCGTAGTTTATGTTCAAATGAAAAGTGAAAGGAACGGAAATACAAAACAAAGATCAATTTTGGGTGTATTTTTTATTTTTATAGTACATTTAGCGTTTTCCCAAAAAAAAAGTAGTTATTATATTTTTAAAGAGCAGAATGCAAGTAGCTTGGAAAAAGGAAAGACTAACACATGATTTGAAGAGACAACCATGAAAATTGAAATTTCGATTCAAACCAATACTATCTTCAAAAATTGCAATTCCAATAGCATTGATGACTCTTTCTTAATCAGGTAAATTACAAACCTCTGTCATCTGACTGTAACATTGACATGCATCTCTATCGTACAAATGTGTAATAATTAGTAAAATTGGTAATTTAGGGAATAATATTATAATATATAGCAATCCGATTATTAGCTTTCAATTTAAACACAAACCCATTATAACCTACAAGCCTATAGCTTAAAGGGCTCATAACAAGAGTGGTGATAGGGGCACACCCCCAACCATACCCTCCACCACACCTCCTCTCCCTCTATAGTGCATTGGGCCCCACATCAAATTTTTTTTTAAAAATTTGATGTGGGGCCCAATGCACTATAGAGGGAGAGGAGGTGTGGTGGAGGGTGTGGTTTGGGGTGTGCCCCTAACATTTCTAAACAATTTAATAAGAAATATAATCTACAATCCTAGCCTAACAATATAAGACATTTTTTTCAACTAATTCGCGTTGGTGCTGATCAATTGATTCATAGATATTTCATATATAGATGGCTAGGTTGAGGAAGATGTTGCTACTATATATCAAACAGTAGTCAGGAACAGGAAGATTCCTTAAAAGCCAAATTCAACATTGCTTACCTCACGTTTAAGTACTCCAACGAATACGCTCTACTTGTACTAACGAGATTATTAGGCATGTTAAAAAGACGGCGGCTAATACGTTGGAGCCATTATTCTGTACGCATTTACCTAAGAAACTGAAGCATGAGAAGTTATTTAAGTGGCACTTCATTGAACAACACAAAGGGGTAGAATGTCAACCAGACAGCACATTTATGGTTCGAATGATAGATCTTCCAAGACTATTTTCTACGCAGTGTGATTCGTTCGCGATATGAAGTGCAGATGCGAAAAATCGTATGTATACAGTAGTTGCCGCATTTCAGTTTTGACAAAAATAAATGGCGACGCGCATACTGACCTGTATGTTGCATCCTGATGGAATTCCACATGCTCATCCATACTTAGTTCCCCAGATTTATCTTTCGAGTTCTGCAGACCTTGCTAGGTCTCCCTTACTTAAGGCTAGTGGGAGTCAAGCCCCTGGACAAGAAGTGAAAATGCCTCGGGTCGAAGAGTAAGAGCTCTGAGGGAAAAGCCAACATTGAGTTAGACGGATGAACTCCACTCGTGATTTTTAAAGGAAAAATTCTCGTACTAAGTTCTTGAATATAAGCACCAGACCTTTTCGATCAGGGCGAATTTGGGCGACTGATATAACTATGGGAACCTCAGCTGGCCTTTCAAAATGGAGCTCCTGATTGAACATGTAAAAGTAATTTGGCACATCTCCCTTGCATATCATCTATGAAAATGAAACTCATAATGTGCAAAAAGAAATACGTGTTCACAAGCAATATATATACCGCAGGCAGCTTATAGAAGCTTGTTTTGGTTAGTAGAACCGACACTGAAAGCAATTGCTGCACATGGTGAGTAAATAAAGAATGCCACACTACATGTCAAACGACTCAAGCCTATATATATAAATTCAGATGATAGCGATACCTGAAATCTGAGCAAAGGCGATGCGTTGACATGTTATGACCAAATCAGGTAATTCACGTCATTCGAACAGGAGAAAGAAGATGTGTATTTCTCGATTAGATGTTAATTTGTATTACTGATCAAGATGAAAATACTTCAGATGCAAAACTCAGCAGTACTATTGTTTTCAACAGGATTCAAAATTTGGCAAAATGCCATGCAGGAAAACCTAGGCTTAGATACCTAAATTAAAGACCAGACGGACAAACAGTTTATTGAAGTCTTACTAGGGCGTTTCAAACTTTGCGTTCGTTAGTCTATCAGGCGCTTCTCGAACATAAACATATGAGCATGGTCTTTCCAATATAAAGTTGACACACGTAGGATCCAATCGCTACAACAATGAGAAGAAACAGAATCCACAACCGTGCATTGTTTAGGGAGAGTTGTTATTCTAGATACAACATCTTTGCTAGGTTAATAAGTCAGTTGAAGAAACTAGAAACAGAAAACAAGATAAAGACACCTGCTCAAACTAAAATATTTGATTGGTTGAGTGAAACAACAACGACGACATGCTGGTTATACTTTTGCTATCATGATAGTATGGTTGCAACTGTAAAGAATGAAGCCAACCGAGTCTCAATGACCATCAAACTGCGTGATCCACTGTTGGGTACGGCTAGGTATGCGACATGACAAATTTATAATAGGTAAGACACGGGGACAAGACTACTCAAAAAATATATTAAATAATATTGCGATCATAATCTAGTTGGGATCAAATGAATCCCCAGCACCTATAAAATGCATAGCCATGGAATCATGAGCATGTAATTCATAATGACAAAGTACATAAGCATTCTCTAAAAAGAATGAATCCGCAACAAGTCCAAAAAGCACGTAAAAGCACATTGCACCATTTAAACCAAATCCAATCTCTCATCGATATTAAAACCCCCATCTCAATCTCTTGTTAACTTATAAAATCTACAACTCAATCCTCAATTATGTTGGATATGTTCTTTCTTGATGTAGGACGCATAAAGATCAAATTCATGAAGAAGTGGGACCCTTGACGAGTCAAATGCGTATATAGATGAATTATTGACTGACTATAAAGAAACAACTATATCTCCTAGTTCGAATGATAGATCCTAACATATTATATATAAAAATCACATATATATCTCGACGAGATGAAGGCAGATAGCTTGGCAGAATCCCACAATCCCATCAATAACACCCGTTTTAATTAATAGGATTTCAAAAATAATTTGCCTTTAGTTTATTTTTAGTAATAGGAGTCAATTTAGATTAGGAAACAAAAACAATTTTGATATAATTAGGATTGATTTGTTTCCTTTATTATAGAGAGTTTTTAAGGTAGTTTTAAATTGTTTTTAAGGTAGTTTTAAATTGTTTCTTTCTTTTAAGAATTCTGTTCTTGTTAGGAGTAAACTTTGTTTTTCTATTTAAGAAGAATGACTGTAAACCTCATAAATTAGATCACTTTTATCAATAAAATTTCTCTCATTATATTGTCTTCATGGATTCGAAGTTCTTTATGGATTCGAAGATCGTTCTTTATGGATTCAAAGAACACCCCTTAGTGGATTCAGAGATTTCTTATTTTCGCGCTCTGTTAATTGCTATCAGAGCCTTATTTCTCCGATCTAATGGCAGACAATGAAGACCCTATTATCCTAACTTAGATTAAAACTCGCATAGACCGACTTGCGTTGGCAGTAGAGCATCTGAATCGGGGACAGTTTTAAGATTGACATGATCGGACTCCGCATGAATAATTCAACAGTAACATTGATGAGTATGAAGCCCTGCGCAAAAATCATGGTCATCGGGACTATTCAAGATGAGATATATCTATGATACTAAAAATATGAGGATTGATTTACTGTCTTTTAATGGGAAACTAAATATAGAAGATTTTCTTGATTGGATTGATGAGGTGGAGAGATTTTTCGGGTACTTAGAATCGCAGAAGATCAGAAGATTAAGTGAGTAGTCTACCGACTAAATGGCAAACCTGCTTTTTGGTGGCAATCATTATGCGAAGATCGAGCCCGTCAACATAAGAAAAAAAATCTGATCATGGGCAAAGATGAAGGAATTGTTGAAAGCTCATTTTCTTCCTATATATTATTATGTGTTCAATTGACATCCTAGTTCACACTCTAACTATGGTCATGGAAAGATTAAGCAGCCCTAATTTGATCTTGAGCAAGACCCTGAAGTTGGGAAGAACATTGAAGTAACAATAATAAAAGAAGAACCACCACCTGAGCACAATATCTTCCTAAGAGATGCACTGTGATGCAGAAGATTTGTGATGTTACCATTAATAGTCACAATAACAAGAATTTTGTCTCACAACATATGGTGAATTAGTTAGGTTTGAAGATAGAGAAATATCTATCTCTCTACAAGGTCGACTGGATTTGCAAGGGTAATGAAATGCAAAATGATGAGATGTGTTTATACTTTTTCTACCAGCCACAACTATGTCGATAAAGTGTTGTGTGATGTGGTCGAGATGAATAGTTATCATATGCTTTTAGGCAAGCCATGATAGTTAGATATTGGTGTAGGCTGTCAAAAAAAATCAAAATAGATAGCTGATCCCCCATCAAACACCGATAATGGAAGTTACAATCTGACGACTTCCAAAAGGCTATAATTTGAAGACTTTCACATAGACCGATGAATGTTACAATCTGACGACCTTCACAACAACTGATGAAAGCTCTAATCAATAGTCTTCACAATCAACATCGGGAGTTACAATCTGACGACTCTCATATTTTCAAGGAGTCAAGATGAAGATTACAAGATAATAGTATTTGCAATGCTCTGCAGAAGAAGGTATATGTCATTAGATCCTTCTAAAATGCGGAATTCATCTTCACGTTTCAATTCCTGAAACGCAGGCGACCCCCGCGTTTCCAAGCTTCAACAAGCAAAACACGAGCGACCCTCGCGTTTCCAACCTTCAGCAAACGAAGCGCAGACGACCCCCGCGTTTCCAACCATCAGACTCTAAAACACGAGCGGTCCTCGCGTTTTTCAACACCCAGCGAGTACCCAACTCCACGTCTCCATTCTAAAACGCGAAGTTACGGTCCTGAACGCCAATGTGGGTGTTTAACTCGTTCAAACACGAGCTGAACGGTTGTAGGAATTGTTTTCCCTCCACGATTTGAGGGATTTCCACCCCACTTAGGAGCAGATTAAGGGGGCGGTTACACCCCTCTCAACCCCATTATAGAGAGAATTAAGAGGGGTGGTTACACCCCTTAATTCCCTATAAATATGGGTAAACTCAATTGAGTTCGGGGTGGATTTTTAGATCTGAGACTTGGCAGCGAGGGGGTAACTTCTTGGCTCGGATTGACCTTGGAGCTTGGCAGCAAAGAGAGGATATTTTGGAGCATTCTCGGATCTGGAGATCGACCATTGGAGATCTCTTCTGGCCTTGGCATATTAACCGATTTTCGGTTCAAATCAACTCTTTACAGAGTTCTTCTAAACTCGTTCAGAGCTCTAAAACTTGCCACGCAAGTTCTCCACAGCGTCAAATCATGAGGAGGAGATACTGTTCCAGTGAATCAAGACGTTCGGATCGTCAACGGAGAGCAAACTCGACGCGAGCATTCGAGGGAGGCACTCCATCGCCACCGTGAAGAACCCAGACTTAAACAAAGGGGAGAATTTGCATCAATTCTTTTCTCTTTTGTAATCAGGAAATCCAAATTGTAATCGATTTTGAGAGAATACAAGTTAATTTTCTTTCACTGTCTTTTTACTATAAATTTTTCACAAACAAAAGATGGCGACTCCACTGGGAAAAAGCTTCTCTGATGAAGAAGTGGTGGCGCAATCCGATGTTCATCTTACTAGAACAACCGTCGAAACGCTGATCATCGAGTTTGATCATGCCAAGTTCGAGGAGGCCCTCTCCTCCGGATCCCTTAGCCCCAAGGCTATGCGTAAGATCCACAAAGTTGTTCGAGGAGGCCCTCTCCTCCGGATCCCTTAGCCCCAAGGCTATGCGTAAGATCCACAAAGTTTCTAAAAAGACTAAAGCTCCAGTTGTGACCGACTCATCAAAGGGCTGTCTCCCCTAGGGGTTGCACTATTTATACAGTCCCCTCTCTGAAGGAGAAGACTTAGCTTCAGCACAACTCCAAGAAAGTCGATCCTCCAATCAACGCGAGCTTCGCGTTTGTGATTCTAAACGTGACCCTGAATGTAAGCCTCGTGTTTATAAGCCCAAACATGAGCTTCGCGAGAACCGGACCGAACGTGGCCCTTAATGGAGCATTTTACAGCCAAAACGCGGACCTCAAGCCTACGTTGAAAGCGAACTTCAGCTTCGCGTTTCCCAGTCAAAACACGACCCTCGCGTCGACACTGAAGAACGCGACCCTCATGTTGCCAAACCAAAATGCGGACCTCACGTTTCAAATGCCAAACGCGACCCTCGCGTTTCAAGTGCCAAACGCGACCTTCGCATCGCAAGTGCCAAACGCGACCTTCGCGTCCCAAATGTCAAATTCAATACAGAACCTGGTGTATACCGTGGAGCTTCGGGGATTGAGAGGCCCCCGAATACTCTGCGTAGCACGACTAGATTGAGAGGCGGATATAAGAAGTTCATGGATCCAAGACATCTAAACCAGATTCATGTCCACCGCGACTAGATTGAGAGGCGGATATAAGAAGTTCATGGATCCAAGACATCTAAACCAGATTCATGTCCACCAAGAGCCAGTCCTGTCCAATCATAGACAAGTTCATGGATCCAAGACATCTAAACCAGATTCATGTCCACCAAGAGCCAGTCCTGTCCAATCATAGAATGGGGGTTCCAGTTCAAACCTCACGATCAGTGAGTATTTCTCCTCGAATTCATAGTCCTGTCCAATCATAGTCCTGTCCAATCATAGACTAGGGGTTCCAGTTCATATCGAGTGAAAGATCGATGCAACAAATTATTCGTTCATTCCAATGTGAACGACTGATCCCTACGGTCCTCTCGGGATGCTAATGCTGCTCATATGCGGCCAAACCGTCGATATTCAACCGACCAACGAACGTTGTTTTGCCTAACCAACGATGACGTTCGCACAGGAAGAAGTCTCGAACGTTGTTTTGCCTAACCAACGATGACGTTCGCACAGGAAGAAGTCTCCAGAGACCGAGTATCCTGGGGTCACTATCAATGTGATCGGCAGAGGACGTTCGCACAGGAAGAAGTCTCCAGAGACCGAGTATCCTGGGGTCACTATCAATGTGATCGGCAGAGGAAAAGCCTCAGGTCCCAGTTCTGATGACTCAGAGACAAGTCGTTCACCGACCGTTAGAGAAATCACTAATGAGTTTGAAGGAGTCTACCAACACACTCGGACTCAAACGGGAGCCATTCCCCCTGTCAACTATCAGAGGTTAGCCAGAGGAACCAATTCCGATGATAAACACTCAGCCATTGCAGAGTCCCAATCATCAAGCTCTTTTGTTGAACATGAAAGCTCCGCTTATATGACGGGAAATCATAAAGATCTCGCAAAGAGACTTGACGAGCAGAAGGCCATGCTCAAATCTCAACAGGAGGCCATCAATGAACTCATGGCTCTGTTGACTCAAATCGTCGCAGACAAGGCCAAATCTCAGGAGATAGATTCGCCACCTAGGCAAGAATCTTCTAGGAGAGAAAAAGTGTCTTCATCCCGACCTCACACAAGCAAAGGAAAGGGAAAAGTGGTTGATGGTGCTGCTTCTGATCAAGAAGCCCACAACCTGGAATATTCCTCTGATGAAGCAAAAGAGACTGAGAACAAGCAGAATCTCCAGTCTGCCAAAATGGAAGAATTGGAAGCCCGTCTCAATGTCATTGCTAATAGAAGCGAGCTCCAAGATGAGGGAGTTGTCAGGCCCTATCCTGCCGAATAGGATGCAGCCCCTTATCCTCCAAAATTTGAGGTCCCGACGCTACAAACTTTTGACAGTACGGGATCACCGAACCAATATATCTATCATTTCAAGTCACAGACTGGGAATGTGATATCAAACGATGCCATACTGGCTCGATTGTTCATTGGCACCCTCAAGGGAGTTGCCTTTAAATGGTTCAGAAAACTACCTGCGGGATGTATCCAAAAGTGGGCGGATCTAGAGAGACTCTTCCTGTCGAGATTCTTTGAAGAGGATACGGAAGTCTCCATCCATACCCTTCTCGCCACTAAGCAGAAGAAGAGGGAGTCCGTCAAAGCCTTCGTCAAGAGGTTTCGAAACATGGCTCTGCGATGTTCGTCAGGTATGACACAGTCTACACTGGTAGAGACCTGTCGACACAACTTGCAAACCGACCTCCTAGTCCGAATAGGAATTACAGAATGCCGTTCTTGGAGACAACTAATCTCTTAAGGCGAACAGGCTCAAAAGATTATTATCAGGATCAAAGCTGAAGAACAAAATAGGCAGGATCAGCCTGAGCAATCGGACCCAGCCCAATCTTCTCCGTCAGAAGGGGAAGATACTACAACCACTGAAGCTAATCCTCTTCAGTAGGATGCTAGGCTCTCTAACAACTATCACGTTAATAATTACCTCTGATAGTCAAACTTGTTAGATAGTGGCCTATCAGGTGATGTGCCATGTCTGCTCCTTTTTCCCCTTACACTTGTTCAAGACTGGGGGTTGGTTTATTTATAGTTCATTAGATTATGAATAATAAATTTTCTGAGTTGTCATGTTTAATAGAATACCTCTGTCAACCACGAAGTCTACCAAAACTATCACGTTAACATTTACCTCTGATAGTCCATCGGCTTGTCAATCCTCTTCAATAGGATGACAGGATCACAAAACTATTACGTTAACATTTACCTCTGATAGTCCATCGGCTTGCCAATCCTCTTCAATAGGATGGTAGGTCCACAAAACTATCACGTTAATAGTTACCTCTGATAGTCTATTAATTCGCCAATCCTCTTTAATAGGATGGCAGGTCCACAAAACTATCACGTTAACAGTTACATCTGATAGTCAAACTCATCAGATAATGACCTACCAGGTGATGTGCCTCTATTTAGACTTCATGGATAGTACCCCACTAGGCGATGTACCTTATCTACCTCTTTTTATTCCCCTGCTAAGTCTTAATCAAGACTGGAGGTTGGTTACTTGGAATCCATTGGATTAAGAGTAACGAATCTTTCACATCGTCGAGTTAACATTACACTTCTGACGATCATCATCCCCATAGAGTATGCATTCAACTCGCATTACTCCCAATTTGTCACGTTAACAACATACACCTCTGACAATCAACTTATCAATCCTTACCAATAGGATGATAGGTCCTCAAAATTGCACAAATCGTAATCTTCCCCAGCAAGACACTAAGTCTTCAAAATCTTATTCAAATCACAAGCATCAAAATTCATCACTTCTGATGATAAACTCACCTATCAAGTTTCCCCAGCGAGACGCTAATTCCTAAAATCTTGTGCAAGTCACAAGTACACATTCTCTTGTCACGTTAATATCAAACACCTCTGACAACCCACTTATCAATCCTCTTCAATAGGATGATAAGTCCACAAAGTTGTTCCGATCGCAACACATTCCTATCACGTTAACATTATACCTCTGACAATCCACTTATCAATCCTCTTCAATAGGATTATAAGTCTACAAAGTTACTCCGATCGCGACACATTCCTGTCATGTTAACATCATACCTCTGACAAATCAACTTATCGACTCTCCTTAATAGAGCGATAGGTCCATAAATTTTAGTCAAGTTAACATCACACCTCTGACGATCAAACCAACTTATCGACTCTCTTCAATAGAGCGATAAGCCCATAAAATACTGTTAGATTAACATCACACCTCTAACAGTCAAATCCCCCAATGAACTTGTTAATCTCTTTTCAATAAGAATAGCAAGTTTTTATTATAAAATCCCTAGCGGATTAAATATTTTCTGGAATTATCCTAGTGATAATAAAAAAAATTTCTGAATTTCACTCTAAGTGGAAATTCATGCCAAGTTAATATTACACCTCTGGCGCTTCCAACTTTCTTTCAGTGTTTCAAGTAACACAGGAAGAAATAATGACAAAGTCTACATATTCGACATCGTAGCAGGTCGTTATTAATAACGCCAAAATCCATGCCTTACACGCATGAGGAAATTTATCCCGAATCCTATGTAGGGATAAGTCAACGCCTAACACGCGTTGCCGGTTAGTCTTTCACCGTAAAAAGGATAAAGTCTACGTATTCAACATCGTAGCAGGTTGTTATTAATAACGCCAAAATCCATACCTTACACGCATGAGGAAATTTATCCCGAATCCTAAGTAGGGATAAGTCAACGCCTAACACGCATTGCCGGTTAGTCTTTCACCGTAAAAAGGATAAAAGTCTACATATTCGACATCGTAGCAGGTCGTTATTAATAACGCTAAAATCCATACCTTACACGCATGGAGAAATTTATCCCGAATTCTAAGTAGGGATAAGTCAACGCCTAACACGTATTGCCAGTTAGTCTTTCACCGTAAAAAGGACAAAAGTCTACGTATTCAACATCGTAGCAGGTTGTTATTAATAACGCCGAAATTCATGCCTTACACGCATGGGGGACTTTATCTCGATTCCTAATTAGAGATAAGCCTACGCCTAACATGCGTTGCCGGTTAGACTTTTTCCGTAAAAATAACAAAGTCTATGTATTCAAAATTATAGCATCAAGTCTAAGAGGGTTCATTCTCTTAGCACAACGTTACATGTGAAACAGATTCAAATAATTCACATGCTAGCCCGACTCAAACGGTAGTCGGTAAAGGCTTATCAAATCCGTTCATGGCTGAGGGTTTGCCAAAAATCCTATGCATGTTCGTAGGTCCATTAGCTTAATGGATGTGAGTCGGGACTTAAAACATATGAGCTAAAGATAAGTCTCAAAGACTTAGTCAAAAATACACGGAAGCCACTTCCGTGTCTTAAGTCAAAACACTGAGGTCAGACCCGCGATGCAAAAACCAAACGCCGAGGTCATACCCGTGTTCCAAATTCAACATGCAAGGGTGAGACCCGCGTCTCAAGTTCAAAATGCAGGGTTCATCCTCCGCATTCCAGAAGTAGGATTGTGATGCATACCTTCACATAGGTCCTGCATGGCAAATCTCTTCAACCAAGGTGCCTTCGAAGCGAGTGCAAAGAACAACTCATTTATGATAAGGAATCAACAACTCCAAGATCAGAGTTGAGATCCAAAGTATTCCGAAAATTCGTCCCAGTCAACCGCGAACTTTCAAAAACTTTGGAGGGGGTTCTGTAGGCTGTCAAAAAAAATCAAAATAGATAGCTGATCCCCTATCAAACACCGATGATGGAAGTTACAATCTGACGACTTCCAAAAGGCTATAATTTGAAGACTTTCACATAGACCGATGAAGGTTACAATCTGACGATCTTCACAACAACTGATGAAAGCTCTAATCAATAGTCTTCACAATCAACATCGGGAGTTACAATCTGACGACTCTCATATTTTCAAGGAGTCAAGATGAACATTACAAGATAATAATCTTTGCAATGCTCTGCAGAAGAAGCTATAAGTCATTGGCTCCTTCTAAAACGCGGAATTCATCTTCGCGTTTTAATTCCTAAAACGCAGGCGACCCGCGCGTTTCCAAGCTTCAACAAGCAAAACACGAGCGACCCTCACGTTTCCAACCTTCAGCAAATGAAGCGCAGGCGACCCCCGTGTTTCCAACCTTCAGACTCCAAAACGCGAGCGGCCCTCGCATTTTTCAACACCCAACGAGTACCCAACTCCGCGTCTCCATTCTAAAACGCGGAGTTAGGGTCCTGAATGCCAACGTGGGTGTTTAACTCGTTCAAACACGAGCTAAACGGTTGCAGGAATCGTTTTCCCTCCACGATTTGAGGGATTTCCGCCCCACTTAGGAGCGGATTAAGGGGGCGGTTACACCCCTCTCAACCCCATTATGGAGAGAATTAAGAGGGGCAGTTACACCCCTTAATTCCCTATAAATATGGGTAAACTCAATTGAGTTCGGGGTGGCTTTTTGGATCTGAGACTTGGCAGCGAGGGGGGAACTTCTTGGCTCTGATTGACCTTGGAGCTTGGCAGCAAAGAGAGGATATTTTGGAGCATTCTCGGATCTGGAGATCGACCATCGGAGCTCTCTTCTGGCCTTGGCATATTAACCGATTTTCGGTTCAAATCAACTCTTTACAGAGTTCTTCTAAACTCGTTCAGAGCTCTAAAACTTACCATGTAAGTTCTCCACAACGTCAAATCGTGAGGAGGAGATACTGTTTCAGTGAATCAAGACGTTCGGATCGTCAACGGAGAGCAAACTCGACGCGAGCATTCGAGGGAGGCACTCCATAGCCACCGTGAAGAACCCAGACTTAAACAAAGGAGAGGATTTGCATCAATTCTCTTATCTTTTGTAATCAGGAAATCCAAATTGTAATCGATTTTGAGAGAATACAAGTCAATTTTCTTTCACTGTCTTTTTACTATAAATTTTCCACAAACAATTGGTGCCACTCACAGGAGTAGAGACAAGGCTTGTACCTTCAAGAAGGATGGACGTCGAATTATCCTCATGCCTTTTCCAAAAAAGGTGTCTGTTAGACAACATGACTTTAGCCGAAGACTTGAAGCAATCTAAAGAGGTCTATGCCTTGGTTGTAACTGGAAAAGGAGAATCTGTCTCTGCTAAAATTCCTCCTAAGTTGCAAATACTCGTTATACATGAGAGTCACTATGGTGATATGATAGGGAAGATGGATATTATACATGATATTCTCAAAAACGTTGTGAGCAATATTGCACGTATTGATGTTATCTCGATGGAGGAAAATGATAAAACAAATAGTGAGGCAATTGATGATACATGTGAATTTTGCTTAGTGGAGGGCTCAAAATGAAGGAGATGGAGTGCGAGGGAAATTCTTCTTTTGAAATGAAGAGCGTCAATTATTTTGACAAGATTGAGATGAAACTTCAGCCACAAGAATATGAAAAGCAACAACGAAAATATTTGGAGGAGTTTTTTAAGTCATCTGTAGATCCACATGCCGTCAGTCACATTAAAATAATGTGAAAAAGATTCACTCAAAAGTTTGATTTAGAAGAAACCAAAGCTGAGAAAGTAAAAGAATAAATGGAGAAGATCAATGCTAAGTATAAGACGGACACTGATCGATGCAGGAGAAGAAAAGTGTTTATCAAGGAAGCTGCTATTCAAACAAATATAAGCTCGGAGTCGAGCTTCTTTCAACAAGGGGAGACTAATGTAGGATGCATAACGATCAAATTCATGGAGCAGTGGGACCTTCACGAGTCAAATGTGGATATAGATGAATTGTTGACTGACGACAGAGAAACAACCCTATCTCCCGATTCGAAAGGCAGATTCTAACACATTATACATAAAAATCACTTATCTCGAAGAGACGGAGTCAATCAGCTTGGCAGAATCACACAATCTTATCATTAACATCCGTTTTGACAGGATTTCAAAAATAATTTACCTTTAGTTTATTTATAACAAAAAAGTAAGAGTCAATTTAGATTAGAAAATAAAATCAAAATTTCCTTTATTATAGAGAGTCTTTTAGGTAGTTTTAAATTGTTTCTTTCTTTTAGGAATTTTGTTCTTATTAGGAGTAATCTTTATTTTATTATTTAAGAAGATGGATTGTAAACCTCATCCATTAGATCACTTTTATCAATAAAATTTTTCTTATTATATTTTCTTTATGGATTCAAAGTTCTTTGTGATTCGAGGATTGTTCTTTGTGGATTCAAAGAGCAGTCATTCGTAGATTCCGGTGCTTCTTACTTCCGCGCTGCCTTATTTCTTTAATGACTATAGCCAACACCTTCACGGTTATAACCAGGACGTAACACTTTTGTAAGCAAAGGTTTACTTTACACCAACCAAGCAACCCCGCATAATCGAGTCTTGTTGTTGTTTTGCTAGATCCGTGTCATCGGAGGTGCGTAGCGTGCGGTGCTGGTCTGATTTATGACAGTTTTATAAGTCACTTTAACTGCTTGTCCGTGGCTGAAGTGGTGGGGTTAGGCGAGACCTGTGTAAATCCCTACCTCTGCGTAAAGGGTGTTTGGCCCGTACGTGTGAAGTGCTCTAGACCCGCACAGAAGATTACGGGTTAGTCTTTGAGTTGATCGATTCTCGCTGGCCTTGGCTTCGGATCTTGGAGACTTGCATCCTTAGCCAATGACGGGCCCATGTAGCTTTGCTGGACCCGTTGGTCATGCTTTGAATGACCGTTTTGCCCTTGGTAGGATCTTCGTAGCTCGTAGGGTGTCTAGATGATGGTTTGACATTTTTCGCCGTCTATAGTCATGATTAGTCATACTCTTATGATAGTTTCGATTCTTAGATTAAGGATTTGTGGTTAATTTTGATGATCAAGATGACTAATCTTAACTATTTAGTTATAATGGACATATTAACGAACTTTTTTGTATCACATGAACTATGTTTTTCTCAATACTATCTAGTTTTCTCATATCTGTTTTGTATCCGCATGCATATCCGCTTATATATCCGCATGTATATCTGTAACCGTATCCGATTTTAGCGGATATGGTTATAAGTTTTTCTTACCGAGGTATATCCGTATCCGTATCCGTATCCGAGATTGGTAAGCGGATATGGATATGGTAAGCATCATATCCGAGTCGTATCCGGACCGAATGCACCCCTAGTCATGGCTAATTGAAAAGGTATACGACTAGGCGTTCAGCCTTTATCCCATTGGAGAATCAAATTTTATATCAGCAGTGGATGTGCGAAGGAAATAAAAGATGTATGAAGAAGTACCATGGCTAACTGGAAAGATATAAAACTCGCAATTCGAACATGACATATTCATCAAATTGGAAAATCAAATCTTTATATCAATAGCATATTTAAATTTCACCTACAAGCTTATTTGCGGATGACAACAACGGAAGCCATATGAAATCATGTACCTTGCCGTATTGTATATATCCTGCACTAGATGCACCAAAGCAAATCTTCAGTACTTGTGCAAAGAGTTACTGTGACTGCAGCCTGACAAACCCGTCAGCTAGAAGGTCATACAAGTTAACGCAGCGTGGAAGTGATAAATCTCGGAATCAACCAAGAGGCGTTTTTTGAGTCCATAAAGAACAAATTTTGAATCCCCGAAGAACTTCAAATCCATGAAGAAAATATAATAAGAGAAATTTTATTGATAAAAGTGATCTAATACGATGAGGTTTACACTTCTTCATGTTAAGTAGAAAAACAAATAAGACTCTTAGTAAAGCTATAATTACAAAAAAAAAGAAAGAAAGAAAGAAAGTACCAAATCCTATTATAAAAGACTCCCGATAATAGAGGAAACAAATGATAAATCAAAATGATAATAGAGGAAACAAATAATAGAGGAAACAAATGGTAAATCAAAATTGAATTTGTTTCTTAATCTAATTTGATATTAACATTGAATTTATTTCATAATCTAAATTGACACTAACTTTATTACTAAAAATAAACTAAAGGCTGATTATTTTTGAAATCTAACCAAAAATGGATGTTACTAATGGGATTATGGGATTTTTCCAAGCTGATTGACTCCATCTCGTTGAGATATGTGATTTTCATATATAACACGTTAGAATCTATTTTCTTGATTGGAAAATATGACTGTTTCTCTGTGGTCAATCAATAATTCATCCATATCCGCATTTAACTCATAAAGGTCCCACTTCTCCATGAATTTGCACGTTATGCATCCTACATTAGTCTTCCCTTGTTGAAAGAAGTTCGACCCCGAGCTTATATTTGTTTGAGTAGCAGCTTCCATGATAAACACTTTTCTTCTCCTGCATCGATTAGCGTCCGCCTTATACTTAGCGTTGATTTTCTCCATATGTTCTTTTACCTCCTAGGCTAGGATTCTTTCTGAATAAAATTCATGTATTAATCTTTTCCACATTATGTGTATTTTATTGGCAGCGTATGGATCTGTAGTTGACTTAAAACACTCCTTAAAATATAATCCATGTTGCTTCTTCTATTCTAGTGCTGGAAGTAGAATCAAAGTCTTCTTGAAATTATTCACGACCTTTGTTTTTTGTCACGCCCCGGTTCTAAAAATATATTAACTTGGAACGTGACTCGACCGACAAAGCAACCATTCGACCACATTTACACCTCTAGACTATCATGTATATAATTATATTGCCAAATAACTACAACATAGAGCATGTAACTAAGATAACAAAGAAAATAGATAGGTAAAAAAATCTCTAAAATTACAAAGTTCTACTACAAATCCACAACTATCCAACATGGAAAAGAGGAAAATACATCATAGTCTGAAGAACTACATGTGGCTAAAGGAAAAATCTAAAATAAATAACTACCTAAATAAACTGAAGCTGAGAAATTGATAGGACAGAAGGTAATCACTGCCGTTGGACCTGATCCTCAAAGTACTATCGATCCTGTGAAGAAAGAACAATTCTCGAGTCTGGGGTGCGCAAACCCCAGGGGAGTCAGAAAACTCCCAACAAGCATGTAATAAGGAAATTATGCGCGTATAAGTGTATGTAGCATGTATAAAGAAAAGATGGAAACTCAAAAGATAATCACTGCCACTAGATCTGATCCTCAAAGTACTCTCGATCCTGCGAAGAAAGAATAGTTTCAGAGTCTGGGGTGCGCAAACCCCAGGGGAGTCAGAAAACTTCCAACAAGCATGTAATGAGGAAATTGTGTGCGTGTAAGTGTATGTAGTAGGTATAAAGAAAAGATGGAAACTCACTTAAAGGTGATAAAAGAAAAATGATAATTGTATATACCAAACAAGATCTATCACAAGGCACACAAGCACATTATTATTATTAGGGAAAATTGCTTGGGGGAACCAAAAAAAGTTGGGCCATGTATCCTCCTCCCTAGCCCAAAAATCATAACCCCATGCCCTTAAATTAAAACACAAGTGCAACCAACCCCCAAACAGTGTAGAGACCCACTACCCAAGAAATTCGTTCCCAAATTACCCTTCGTCCTAATTTAAAACCCAATTCCTTTCCTCCTCAAGCTGACCCTAATCTGGCCCAAGACCCCCCCTCCCCCACCATCGCCGA